>NC_084765.1:1533653-1840384 GCF_028858725.1 Colius striatus | reverse complement strand
TCTTAGGAGTTGCTTTTTTACTAGGTGAGATCTGTATTTATTAACCTTATCACTTTCATCATTGTGAGAAGGGGCTCTTGACTGCTTATACTCAAATGTATTTCTTGTTCCTGAAGTCTCCTTTCCAAGTTAGGCTTTTATTTCAGTCTAAGGATGTAGTCCCAGTGGTACTCACTTAGGATAAAGAACACACTGTCTTACTAATAAATGCAAAGATATTGCCTTCTGTCAAGGGTGATTCAAAGTACCAAGATGAGCCTCTTTCTCTGAGTGACCTTGTGCCTGGCAAAGCCTAAATCTGAGTCCATGCATGTAACACAGTTTAATCTTGAACCCTCAAAACTTCCTTAGTATACTTGAGCTTGATTAGCCTTACCTTAGTGAGCTACAACATATAAAAGTCTGTGTCTCACTTCAAACCTTTACCTTGGGTCCTATACCCTTGTTTCCTTGCCCTATAGGGCCACTGCTTGAGCCCAAATGGCTGGCACTTAACCTTGTGCAAGGCTCATTTAAAAACTAGGCAGGATGCAGTGTGGAGCAGGAGCAGCTTTGCATCGTGTCACATTCATGTGGCTGTTGTTCCTGCAAGCAGGACTTGCATAAGCAACTATCCAACTCTACCCTTTTCCCTGCTTTCTTTTCTCCTTCCTTCCTCACCTGATTTTAATTGTCATCTAAACTCTCAGGTTCATTCCCAGAGCTGGAAACCTCAGTGGGAAGCAAGGATTTCACTCCACATGTGATGGAGAGAGCTCAGTTCCAGGAGCTCAGTTGTGTTACTTCTAGGTCTGTTATTCACATGTACTGGTGGATAAATGCTACTGTTATTTTTAGCTTTATGACTAATGACTATCAATATAACTAACCATGGGCTAGAGAAAGCTAATCTGAGTATTTTCTGCTACTAATAGCAGGAGACTTGGACTGTTCCTGCTGCTTACCCGTGCCTCCTTCCCTACAATTCCTCAAAAAGCCCTGCCAGGAGAAAAATGTGCTGCTTTCCTTGTTAAAGAGCTTGATTTGTGCAATGTGGCAGATGAAAGAAACACACAAGGAATGCTCTGAGGGGCAGCTCAGCAGAGGCTACATGCCCTGGAGGCTCTGGGGAGAGTGATGGAGTGCATGACCCCCTCCCAACTAGGGAGTGGGTGGCCTTTGTTTCAGCCAAACTGGCCACGTGAGCTAAGTGAAACACCCATTTGTGTCACTGTTTGTCCCTGACAAAGAAATAGAGACTTACAAAAGCACACAATCAGCTTTAGGGGGTTGCTTATTCTTATACTATGATAGCTTGTGTATGTATTACATCTGCTTTTGTGCTCTGAACCTCTGACACTGATCAGTAGTGGCTTTTATTCATGGCACTGTGCTGGGCATTAGCTCACTGTTTAGTGCTTTTTTGCTAGAGCCCTGTTATTCTACAAGTATTCTTACCTACTGTGACTTCCCCCATGACTAGCATCTGGCCAAGGTGCAATGCTGAGGCAAGCCTGAGGAGCTGAGAAACACAGCCTGACAGAAAAGCCCTACTCAGCAGCACCTGTAAGCCTCAAGCTCCAGGTGAGTAGAGCTTACTGGCAGTCTCAGAGGATGATGGAGAAATAAACCTGCTCCCCATCATGAAAGTGAATACACATTCTTCAGCTGCAGAAGTTCTGAACTTGATTCTACCAAGTATAACAGCAGTTTAGGGATTGCAGTGGGTTTATGTGACTAATGTGGAGACAAATAATGGCTTGACTTTGTACTGAGTTTGCAAAGCCTCAGAACTGAGGTGTGTCAGGCTTCCTCTGCCTGATCTTTTTGCTGGCCTGTCTACAACTTGGTTTTATTTTATTTAGCTGCAACAGCAACTTTTCTCTTTGAGCAAATGTCTATTTATGTTACTTTTAGTTCTTCTTTCTCTAGTAGGATCATAGTTGCCTTACAGAGGTAGATCATAGTCTTACAGAGGTAGATCATAGTCTTATAGAGGCAGCAGTAACAAGGTGTAAAATGAGATCCAGCTGCCTTGAAATGAAATTCACATGTGTTATAATAGTAGCAGCTTTGAGAAGTGAAGACAAAGGGTATATAGCATGGAAGAGGACAGGCTTGAAGAGTTTAAAAGCACTTTGGGGGACAGACTTGACAGTGGAGAGCTGATGGTTTATAACCAGCTCAGCCAGAGCAGCCTGGGGAGGGTTCACAGGGCCCAGAGTACAAAAAACCCCAAGCAATGAATAAAGAAAAGTGGGTGTGAGCTGTTCTTAGCCCATGTATTTCTCCCTGACAACTGGGGGTGCCTGCAAGAAGGGTGCTCTAGAGAACAGTAAATAGGAAACACATCAATGTTGGTTTTCAGCTGCAGCTTGCAGTTGCTGTACTCCAGGTGAGATGTAGTTTAGTATAATTTATTGTGATTTAAGCACATTGAACACCTCTGTAATTCCACATCCTGTACAACTTCAACTCACTTCAGGTAAGCAAACATCATATGAAGCATTAAACCCTCCACCTGAGGACCACCTTAACAAAAATAAAAGGTCAGGGGACTCTGACATGAAGTCAAGTGTGTGCAGCTGCACCAGTCCCTAATCTGACTTGAACATATGTTCAGGCTCAGAAATGCCCTTGGCCATATTTCCTCAATCATAGTTAGCAAAGAGTTTCTCTCAGTTCTAGCCCTTCATCTCCTGCTGGCACTCAATATATCTGAACCAAAACACCAGGAAAGACCAGAAGTAAGATTCAGGTAACTTCTTATCTATTGGAATCGTATCCTTCAGTTCTTATCCATTTTCTTCTGCCAGAAAGTCACTCGTGGTCCCTGCTCCTAAGCTTGCTGGCATTGCAAAGGCATGGCAGGCTGTGAGTGGTACCATCCAGCCTTGTCTTCTTACTTGTGTAGGTAGGCATCCAGCCAGAGCTCCCCTGAACTCTTCAGAGAGCTGGGAGAGACAAAGAGAGAGCACAAGACACCACGTTATGCAGAGCTGCTGAGGTGGGTGTTGATGGGGAGAAGGGAAATGGGGGTTTCTGTGTGTTAATTTGTAAGGGAACAAGACAACTCTTGTTCTTAGGATTGCAGTCTCTGCTAATCCTGGTGCAGTGCTTTGCCTGTGTGTCGTTACTCACTGCACTATGTCTGCAAAGGCGGTGAGCAGCGGCTTGCACTGGTACTCGATGCCGTGTTTGGCACACAGGGACTTCACCAGAGGAGCCACCTTCCAGTAGTTGTGTCTTGGCATTCTGGGGAATAGGCTGTGAGCAAGAGACAGATAGATTCTCTTCCAGTGCTCCATAGGAAAGGCTACATTTGACATTCATTATGACTTCCCAGGAACCACCCAGCTCTCCCTGAGCAGGGTCTTTAGCTGCTCCTGGCTCTCCTTTCCCCTTGCTGTGCTTTTAGCATGAGTAACTCCCAAGACTTGCCTGCTTTCCCCCCTCCATTGTTTTCCACAGTTGTCTCTAGCACCTCTGAAGCAACATTTCTCCAATTAAGTGGTGCCATAGACTGGAAGAAACTACTTCTTCCCCTCCCCTTTCTCCAGAAGGAACCATCTCCACAGCACAGAAAACACCAGCCTGTACTTCAGTTGCACATCTCAGTCTCTAGAGCAATAGCATAAATCATTATAGGAGGTTTAAACTCCCCTCAGATTGCAAACAGGGTGCCTCAGCATGTACATTTTCACTGTTGCTTACAAGCTATTGCATTGGATAGATCCTGTTGCTGTCTCTAGTCATTCTCACCTTCCTAGGAGTCTAATGAAGCTTTGGGAGTTGCTGTTATCTTTAAGGCTTTCAGTCTTTTGAAAGACAAACCCTTTGCTGCCCTGTAACTACAGTGTAGAATTCAGAGCAAAGAAGAATAGGGAGGAGAAAAGAAAAGAAGGAAAGAGTAGTTATTAGAAAAAGAGGGAAGAAAATTCCCTCTCAGGGTGTTTACTCACTGATGTTCAATCTGGAAGTTCAGATGCCCAGTAAACCAGTCATTGAACAGAGACTGCTCAACATTGCATGTTGCCTGGAGCTAGAGGAGAGAAAAGAGAAGCAAAGTCAGTATAGATTGGTGAGTGCAGCCTCTTGTTTGTCCAAGGTATGCTGCTCTGCTCTTTTCTTTTAGTCTAACCTGAGCTACCTCAAGCCAAGGATCATAATCCTCCTTCAGCTTTATGGACCAGCAGAGGTATGTAGACTGGTTGACGTGGACCATGGTAAAACTCCATGGTAAAACTAGGTCCTGTGAAGGCATGTGAACAGTCAAAAGCTCCTCCTGGGTCTTCTCAAACCTACATGTGCAGGAAAAGCAGAGATGGCAGGGTACTGCTGTGATGCTCAGACTTTATTGATGCATCTCTCTGCAAAGAGGAGACACCACACTGGCATTCTGCAGGTGTCAGATTGCTCAGCATGAGCAGGACACAAACTTCTGTCTCCACATAAGCAGAGAAGGTCCAAGACAGAATGGTGCCATAAGTGGGGAGAGGTGAGTATGTTTAGGAAATGGAGCTGGGACCTAGCTTGGATTTTTAGATTGCCCATGAACTCATCATTCCTGCCCTCCTGTGCTGTTTCCATAACTGGATCCTGTTCTCCTATTAACCTTCATTTCCCAGTTACCAACAGCTTTTCACCCTTAATGAGGACCTGTGTTCTGGTTGGAATTTGTACCTGCATCATCACAATTAAGAATGGAAAATGTTTTACCTGAGTAGACACCCAGTCCAAGTTTTTGTCATAGTAAATGTCCATAGGGATGTGGTTCATCTGTGAAACCCAGACAAACCAGCTGCTCTCCAGCATCCTGTACAATCACACAAGAGGGCAAAATTCAGTACCAGGTGAGCAGGTCACTGATGAGCCCTTGAAATAACAGCTTAGGCAGGCTTCCAAACACATGGCTGAACACCAGCCTTACTAGTCCAGCACCTGGAAGAGCTTCCAAAAGCTGGGAGTTTCACACTTCCTTATGAAGCTCATGATTATTTAACATGTTTTGTTAGAAAACTGATGTGGCCTGCTCTTCATCTTGTTTTATCTGCAGCCAAGGACCAAATTGATTAGAATCAGTGAAACCATCCAAGTGGAGAGTGGATTGTCCATTCAAGCCAACGCTGCTGGATGATGCTTTGGCATTGAGATCTCATCTAGCTGAACCTGCTTCTGCAGGGAGGTTGGACTGGATGATCTCTGGAGGTCCCTTCCAACCCCTACCATTCTGTGATTTGCAAGCCCAGGCTAAGCTGTTTGTTCAATGTTCCCTTTCCCTAACCAGCAGCAGACCCAACACCCAAAGCAGTGACTGTTACATAAGGTAAGTATTTCTCAATGTGGGAGCACTCAGGGAGGTCTCTTTGCTGCCAAACTCAAACTTGAACTGGCAACTGAGCTTGGAAGAGTCTTGGGTTAACTTCATGAGATTAAAAAGCTGAGCAAAAAGACATTAGGTGGTGAAGGGGAACCCAGAAAGATGAGCAAAGGCAGGAAAAGGCAGGCACAGAGGGAAGGAGAATGGAGAGGAAGGCTGAAAAACCTTCTAAGGACACATCACCTGACTAAAAAATAATATGCCAGGAGACTCTTTATTTCTAATAACGACCCATAAATGACACAGAATTTGATGTAGAAGGTCAGCATCCAGGCCAAGTCCTACCAAAAGCAGAGACAAGAAGAAAAGGAAACAATTGTGAGTTACATTTGCTCAAGTCTTTTTCTAAGCTTCACGTCATATGTGCAAGGAAACAATCTTCAGCTTCTGTCTCTGGTTGCTAAATGGAACCATCCAGAGCAATCCAAGTTAACAGAAGCTAATAACTCTTTTTTTCCCACGTCTGTCTTGCTCTAACAGAGCTGCAGCTGAGCATTCACACCCTGTAAGCAGGTTAATATATTAGCAAATGACTATGCATTCAGGAACATGAATTGACTTGTATCAAAGTCATTTCCCAGGGCTCTAACTAAGTGCTACACCAACAATCTCCTTTTGCCTGGAAGTTGCTCTGTCCTCCTGTATGCATCATCTGCAGCTTGAATCCTAGCTGCCTGGCATAGGAAGTCATGCCAAGGGTATGCATGCTGCTGACAAAGCAACAGCAGTTCCTATAGATCCACATCCCTCCTGCTCCTGACCACTCTGGTCCTTGCACCAGATCCAAGGGGGGCAGCACACTGCGTGGCTCTGCAAGTGACACAAGGCAGCACAAAGCCAAACAGCCTGTTGCTTGTTTTTCAGGCCTTTACCATCGAGCTGGGGAGCACCATTGGTTTAGCAGAAAGTCTGCAGAGCCCCTGAAAACACTGCACCAAACTGTCACATTAGGCTAAAGTGAAAGGCACCCAGCAGGGACTGAGCTCTGGACAGAAGCTGGCTTCAAGTTCAGAGAAAAGGTTGAAGACCCACAACTGACCCCTCTTTGGTTGCACAAGCAGCAATACTTACCCCCCAATACCTTTTTGTGTATGCAATATAAAATGTGTGGATGTTGAAGTAGGTGGGAAACAGGAGCGGAGGAAGAGCTGTAAGGGAGAATTGGTTGTCACTGGTAAGGTCGTGGACTGAGTGACAGCTAATCAAGCTGCAAGCAAAGGATCCCTGAGCAGCAATGTCCTGAGAAGCTGTAGAATCTTCTGGATGATATTGCAACAAGCAACCTGGGAGCTTGCTGACCTCCAGAGGTAAACCAGAGGTAAGACAAGAAGCTCTCTGAAGCTCGACAGAGGACAGTTGCTGCTCTTCAGCGTGGCAGCCTGCTCCTGCTTATGTGTCACCCATCAAAAAAGGAGGGTGTAGACCCTAGAAGCTTAATAATCCTTTTGAATATCACAGCAACCACTTTGCAAGAAAGAAACTACCTGACACAGGTTAGGATGCTGTATAAGTTATGCTCAACAAGTCTAGGTCTGCTCATTCATCTGATAGTGCTTGTAAACCTGAGGTTTCGTGTTAGCCTTTTTAACTGAGCAGAGAAGGTCCAAGACAGAATGGTGCCATAAGTGGGGAGAGGTGAGTATGTTTAGGAAATGGAGCTGGGACCTAGCTTGGATTTTTAGATTGCCCATGAACTCATCATTTCTGCCCAGAGAGCTGTTCTGAGAAGTGGCTTCTACAGCCCCAAAGCCCATCTGGCTTCTCATTCAGTTGTTCAAAGCAGGGAAACACCTGGAACACATCTTAAATCCCTTGCCTAGCAGGGATTTGGGGTTGCAAGGACTCAAAACCAACCTTGCAAAGAGACATCCTCCCTTTTACTTCAAACACCAAGACAGAAAACCCCACAGATCACGACTTTGATTTGAACTCTACTGAAAGATGGGGTATGGCATTGTAACTCAGAGCCACTGTGGAGGATGAGGAAGATCTGGGAGAAGATCACCTTCCTTAACTAGGCATCTCAGAGTTGCATATCTGAGGTACACACATCTCAACTAACCCTGCTAATTCACTCACTTCAAAGTCATCCTGTCCACACTTCAGGCAAGAGTCCTAAGCACACGCTTCAGACTCATCTTGTCTTGATACCTCCTTCTCCCATGTTGAAGCTGTGCTGCTTTGCAGAAGGAATAAAGCTTCACTACAATAGGAAGAAGGTGGCAAGAGTGAGCCCTGGGTGGAGAAATTCTGCTCACAAACAATCCCTGGAGCCCTCATCTCACTCTCCCAAGTAACTCCCTTAATTAGCAACTTAAGAGTCTTTCTTCTTTCCTCCATTCAGTTAGATGGAGACTTGTTTTTTGCAAAGCCATCCAGCTTTAAGGTGACCTGGGAGAAGTGTATCCCACTATTTCTTTCTGCCCTGAAACAAGCCATTTGGTTAGAAATTCTCAAACCAAGTTAAGGTGTTTCAAGTCAAGGAGGGCACAGAAACCTGATACAACCACATGATAATCCAGGCTGAAGGAGACTTGATGATCTCAAAGCATCAGCTAAGAGGCCAGACCAAGTTACTCAGGGCTTTATCCAGTCAAGTCTTCAACTCCTCCAAATATTAGATGCAAACTGATTATTATGTTCATTAATGTACCAAAGTACCTGACTTTTGCTCAAGTCCTGCAGGTCCAAAGGAAAACCTACAAGCCCTATTAATACCCCTCATGGTATTGCAGGAGAATGGAGATACTCACTGATGAAGAAGTATTTGTGCTGGTGATTGTATGGCATGTATTTTTTCTTTTTGATCCCAAGCTGTGAAGAGAAACAGCAAAAAGATAGGGAGTGTTAGCTCAGCAATCAGCACAGGCTGCTTTCCCTTCTCCCTTCCCCAGAGGCACTATTCTTGTCCTCTTCCCACAACCCTCATTCCTCCTGCCTACTTCTTGGGTACCTGTCCTGTTAGTTTACATGCCTGCTACACCTTTTCTTATGAATGCCTCCCAGCTTTGAAGTTCTTTGCAGAAGCTGGTGAGCAAACTTGAGGCTTTTTGTCAGCAGTAGGGGAGGATAAATCAGTGGTTGTTGAAGAGTAGTTCTGCATGCACCCATGACAAGCCAAAACATGGGCAGCAGCCCATGAGAAAAGCCCACATTGGTGCATGGTGGGAAGGAAACTGGTGTCACAGCATCATTTTCTAAGTTAGAATGGAATGATGTGGTAGAAACTGTACCTGGACATCTCCTGCATGAAAAGCTGGTGTAACCTGAAGGTTATGGTTCAAAGCATTTTGAGAGGTGAATTTGGACTGGTGAATCCCCTTGGGTTTGTGTTCTTAAGCACATCCACAGGGCATTTTGTGAAATATTGCCTAGTTCAAGGCTAAGTTATATTCTCAGTTAAAAACAGCACACTTTAAGTGACAGTCTCACGATGGCAGAGGCCTTCCAAGGAGAAAAAGGCTTCACTGCTGATGAGGTTGCACAGCAAAAGGGGATCAGCATCACCTTAGATTGTCACTCCTGGAAGTGGCCTAACAATCCAAGCTGAGAACACCCTGTGTGGTCAAATGACTTCTGCCCAACCACCAGTCCCACAGAGCTACAGGAGCAGCCCTTGGTTATTCAGCCCTGGTGTGCTGCCTGCCTTTCACAGCAGGGCTTCTGCCTTCTCCTAGAAGGCATGGACATGGCAAATCCACCTCTATCTACATTCAAGTAATATCAAGTAATAATCCCAGGCCAACTTCAGACATGCTTTATGTTTACAGCTTATCTAATGATCATTAATTACCAAGGTTTTTTAACTAGGTCATTATGTTGCTGTAACCATGACTAGGCTTTTTGCTGATGGGTTTTCCACCCTATATATATGATGCATTGGGTCTAATTAATTTGCAACCATTTGTCAGCTTATTCAAGACACTTTTAAAGGAACTTAATGTGAACTGTGACCCAACAACAAAGGCTGGAGACAGTAGACCCAGATGAAAGCAATCTGGTTTTCAGAAACTGTCATCACATCTTAGTTGTAGGTCTTTGTGCTGCTGTGCTTTTTTTGCTGACTAGAGTCTCTTCTTTCCCAGTACATGAGCACATACACGCACACAAACACTGACCTCCACAGATAATTTCTTCCCCAGAGTGAACAAGAAGGGGTGCATATCAATATCAGGATCTTTGTGGAAGCAGTTGGGTTTGGCATGGTGCTGGGAGTGCAGAAGAGTCCACCATTTGGCTGATGCTCCCTGGTTTAGTGAAGAACAGCATGAAAAGTACAATGCTTTGCTGAGCCAGATTCTCTCCCATTCCCCTCCTTCACCCAATGCTGAACACAAAAGCTCCACAGAGTCTTCAGGACATACCCTTGTGCAGGAAAGCCATCAAATCTAGCAAGTGTTTCAGGGTCAGGTACTTACAAGGAAATGGCACATCACAAACTTATGCAGCAAGTGGTTCCACTTGGTCTTCCTGAATACTGAATGATGTCCTAGATCATGTTGTAACCATGAAGCTTGGACCTACAAGAGGATAAAGAAAACATTGAGAGGGGAAGAAAGACAGGAACCAAAGAGCAGAGTGGTGCCACAGGCATTCTTTGCCTTGAAACATCAAGATTTCTCTCTCAGACACTGCTCCAGACACACAACCAGAAAGGAACTGTGAAATCCTGATACTCTTAAGGCTTCTCCCAGGGTATCTCTTGCTGAAAGAAGCTCAGACTAGGCTTAGTGGCAGCTCTCCACATGCAAAATTGCTTCTTTACATGTTCTGTAAGCACATGCCATATAGCAGTTGTCTTCTAATGACAAAGGAGAGCTATTCCAAGTGAGGCTGATGGGCATGAGGAAGGAGGATGGAAGAAGGTGCTACACCACCCTACCTTCTGTAGAACTACACAACTCCAATGGTATTATGTGTATGAAAGTTGCTGCAAGTCCATGTGCACATGCAGGAGACTTAGTTGCTTACCCGGGAAGTGGTCAGCACCACCAGAGAGACCATGAAGGGCATTATGGATGTCCCAAAGTAGAAGAGAATGAGCCAAGCAGCAGTATCCAAGAGGAGGATGTGAGCGAGGAGCAGGAAGAAGAACAGTTGATTTGGCTTCAGGAGCCCCATTTTCTCCACAGTAGCACACAATTCTTGGAAGTCTTCCACCAGCCTTTTCTGTGGGAAACACCAGTGTTACAGGGTGCCTGTGTCTGCAGGGTAGCACTGCAGCCTCAAGAGCCAAGGACCACTTTTAATGGAGAAAAAAGCTTCCCAGCAGTCATCATTGCCCTCCTACAGCTTCTCTGTGTCTTTGCCTGATAAGGTACAGAGAGCAGAGGAGCAAGCAGCAGCCAGCACAGAGCACAACATCATACCCTTGACCTCTAAGACCTCTCTTTTGGTGCTTGTTCTGTCCTCTTCTTGGCAGGTAGTGTACAGCCCAGATGGAAGCTGTCTGCTGGAAGGTGTATGTGCATGAACACAGCGTGCCCTTCTGTGGCAGACCTTTGGGATGAAGTTAGTCCTCATCTGCCACCAGTTCCAATATCTATTTCCACTTTACCCTTCCCAACATGAACAGGGGAGGCTTAAATACCTCTATGAAAGTGGCACCCACAGCCCACCTGGCCTGAGGAAGGAGGATGGAAGAAGGTGCTACCCCACCCCACCTTTGGCTTTGCCAGCTCCACAGCTGCTTCCCAAGCCTGATTCCTATCTCCATGCAACCCAGCCCAGAAAGAAGCCTACCCAGCCCACTTTCCCAATCATTTGGGGAAAATTGAGTTTGCATGGAGCAAAGTGTGTGCAGGTTCTGGCAAGCCAGCTGTGGAATTGAGAAAGAGGCAAGGCATGGCCACGGGTGGGTCCAAGGGTTTATGAGGTTCTCACCTACATAGGAGGGGTGTCCATGCCATTCTGGGAAAGCCAGAATTGTGCTCTGAACTGTGTTCCTAATGCCTGAGTTACACGGGGCCATGTGTCATCTTGTCCTATTTCAACACCAAGCGTGGGACTGTGATAAGGAAAAGACCTTGGGACTGCTACAAGAAGGGCAATGGCAATGCTTCATTCAAGGCTAAAACACCCTTCCTGCAGTCTCTCCCTGCAGACACCTACAACAGAAGGGAATCCAGTCTCACTGTTTACTGGCAACTGGAAAGACTTTGTGGTGAGCTCTTCCTCAGAGCAAGGGGAAGGAGAAAAGGTGATAGCTGTGATATTCAGGAGAGCAAAACAAGGCTCAGCTGTTTATGTAGAGTTGCTGTGGTAAGAAAAGCTCCCCTTTGGGCATCTCCAGCACATAATGTTGATTTAGACCAGTGTTAATGTGTTCTGAGAGTCAGTACAAAAAAAATGTGAAGCCTGAGGACCTCATTGTTCCAGGAGCTACATTGACAGAGACACACTGATAAGACCTTATCTCAGAACACTTCCCTTTAATCTACCTCTGATCTGATTTCCAAGGGCAGACTTACATTTTTAGTGGGCTCAACACTGGGTTGATCTGGTGCCAGCTCCCCAATCTCCAGTGGCTTCAAGTACTTGTTCACCAGCACCTTGTCCACGTGGAATGCCAAAAAAGCCTCCTGCAAATGCACAAGAGGAATGGAACAGGTCAGCAGTTCCCTGTTATCACACACACACTCACTGTGGAGGAGCTGCAAGAGCAAAGATGACTTGGTTACTTTTCCATCTCCTCAAGCTTTTGTTGATCTTTCTCTCCTCGTGTGTCCTGTGCTCTTAAAAGAGATCTTATTTCAGCTGGCAAATGGAAGGGGTCTGACTTCCACTACTGCAATTACTACAGGTATGCAAGCTCCATGACACAGCACTGAAAGCATCTCCAGCATAAAGCAGAGTCTAGTTCCCTTGCCTTTTTTGATTCCCCCTCTTCTCAACCCCAATGTTAGGGACTTTCCCATCTTCCTGGGCATCTGAGTGCCCAAAAGACCTTTCTTACCAGCAGCTCAGAATCTTCTTGGTTGTGCAATTTGTCAGAAGAGAAGATTGCTCTTTAAATGTGACTGCTTCAAAGGAAAACGTGGCTCCTCTTATTCACTGAGTGGAGAACTCCATTCCCAAACTAAGACAAGGAGCATTTAATCCAGGACCAAGTGATACCAGAGAACTTTCTGGTTTTCTCTCGTGCTTGGAAGTGTTCAGAAGGAAATGAATGCAAGGGCACAACTTGTCAGCACAGCCCTGGTGTTACTGACCTCAAAGACAGGAGCTTGAAACAGCAGTGGTGGGCACAGTGAGAACAGGATGAAGAAAAGCAGAGGAGACAACTTCAGGGCACAAAGGGAGCAGCTGGAGCCCTGAAGCACAGCTGAGACTGAGCTGAATTTAGTCTGTAGGAGAGGAACTTTCCCTTGAAGATTCTCCAACCATGCAGGAAAAATCCTTTTGTACATCCATGCTTTGGGGTTCTTGATCTGCTTCCATCCCTGCTTTTGCACCACCCATTCAGTTCAGTCATCTTACACTGAATCAGTGCCTTACTGCATTGCTGACCCAGAGTTACTCTGGGCAAATGTTTACCAAGAATGGTTGTGTGGCTGAAGTCTTGCAGGGCTTAATGATTTGGATATGGAACCAAACTATAAGAGCCAGCTCAGATCCCAGAAACAAAACATGTGCATTTTCCAAGTTCATCCATTCTCTGGGCTATTCCAGCATCCTAAAATGAAAGAAACCTGACAGTACTGACTGGAGAAATGACTGATGGAAAATACAGAGTGCAAAGTGCAGCTAATGAAAGGTAAACTTAGTGTACTGAACACTATTTTCACTTCCATGAGCTTCAGATATCACTGCTATGTGGAAGATGGGGATCAATTTCTCTTGGATTTCTCTCTTTCAAAACACACAGCAAGGCAACAATCACACTCATCACATCTCTGTTAATTTACCACTGGTTTTTATACCCTCCCTGAATATCCCAGAAGCCAAGAACTCCAGGGAGTTTAATGAGAGTTTGGGAGGGTTGTTTTACCACAGGTTTCCACATCAGACAAGGGATGGTGATGAACCAAAGTCCTTTTGCCCACACACTAAACTTGCCAGCAGCTGCTCACTCCTTAACTGGATGGTTCTTCCAGTTTTGTCCATCTCCAGGGTCAGAAGGACCACGTGCAATAACTACAGAAGCTTTTCTGGCAGACTGCTTGGGGAAGCTGTATTGGCTTTCCCTCCAAGTCATGCATTTAGGAGCTGTGTGGGAGGGATACCTTGCCTAAATATATGTCTCTGGAGGCAGCTGCCCTACCTTACCCTGTGTAAGCAATCACTGCAGATCACAGGAGCTTCAGAAGCAAGATCGGGGGGGAAGAGTAGTCCTGAAGACTTCAGCTGGATCAACAGTTACAGGCTGGTTGCCCCATGGGCTAAGCCTCTTCATTGCAGTGGTTTAGCCTGGAGAAAAGGAGGCCAGAGGAACACCTCATGTCTCTGTCCAGCTACCTAAAAGGTTGTGGCAAGGTAAGGCTTGGTCTCTTCTCCCAAGTGGATGAGAGGAGACAGTCTCAAGTTGTGCCAGGGGAGCTTTAGATTAGATACTAAGAAAAAATTCATCACCTAAAGAGTTGCCAAGCCCTGGCACGGGCTGCCCAGGGCAGTGTTTGAGCCACCACCCCTGGAGACAGTCCAAAGCCGGGTAGGTGTGGCACTGAGGGACGTGCTAACGGTTGGACTCGATGAAGCCTTTTCTCAGCCGAAGCCTTCAGCGATTCGGCCGTTTCCATAGCGCGAGGCTGGAAAGCTCTCACAGAGCAGCGACCTTCCATACCCCTGCTCCAAACCCCCTCGTTTCCCACCCAATTCCCTTCCCAAGCTGTGGCTGGGCGATGCTCTCCGCGGGCGCCGCATCCCAAGGCGCATCCCCATCACCCCCCGCTGCCGCCGCTCACCGTGGCATCCTGCCCGGCGTGGCTAGCGATGAGCCGGGCCCCTCCCGGGTGTCTCCGGTAGAACTGGCTGACATCGTAAACCTTCCTCTGGATCACCAGCCACCGCTCCTGAGGCGCTGGTCCTTGGCCGTTCCTCTGCCCGATCTCCTCCCAGGTGAAAAGCCGCAGAGCCGGACCGGTCTCGGGGTCCCCATCCCTCTCTTCTCGCACCTCCCCGGCCCCTCGCAGCGGTACCATCCGCTTTCCACGCCACTCGTCGCTTCGTCAGCTCCAGCACCCCCCACCCCATCCCTCCTTCCACCGCATATAAAGACGGGAAGGGCTCAGCCCCCGCTTCCCCGCATCCCGGTCCCGCCTCCTCCCTTCCCCATCCCCGGGCGGGCTCGGGGAAAGGCGAGCGGAGCCGAGCTGCGGGAACAGCTCCTACACAAAGCTACACCTGCTCTGCCTTGGGTGGCTTTTCTTGTTGTGAGGGTTGGTGGGGTTTTTTTGCCCCCGGAAATTCTTTCCCGGCTCTGGCAGCCCGAGCGTGCAAAGCAGAGCAGGAGCTACAGCTAGGGAGGGTCAGGCAGCTTTTAGTCAGGGAGCTCATTCTCCTGCAAGACACAGGTTTGCAAAGCAGAGCAGGAGCTACAGCTAGGGAGGGTCAGGCAGTTTTTAGTCAGGGAGCTCATTCTCCTGCAAGACACAGGTTTGCAGAGCAGGAGCTACAGCTAGGGAGGGTCAGGCAGTTTTTAGTCAAGGAGCTCATTCTCCGACAAGACACAGGTTTGCAGAGCAGGAGCTACAGCTAGGGAGGGTCAGGCAGTTTTTAGGGAGCTCATTCTCCTACAAGACACAGGTTTGCAAAGCAGAGCAGGAGCTACAGTTAGGGAGGATCAGGCAGTTTTTAGTCAGGGAGCTCATTCTCCTACAAGACACAGGTTTGCTGGGCTGTGACAGGGATAGCTTCACTTAAAGGACACCTCTGTTTAACCTGCTGTTAGTCAGGAAAGGGATCCCACTCTGCAGCTTAGTTCCAGTCCATGAACCCCTTTGGAAGAAACACAAGTTCCACACTTTCCTTCCCAGTTAACAATGAACAAACAAAAACAAACCAAAAACCCCATGCCAAACCTATGCCAATCTCTTCAAAACCTCAGCATCCTATTTAAAACCTGGTGCAAACCCCTATTTCTGTGTTTCTCCTGCACAGAACAGAAGAGAGAGGAGGAGAAGGCTTCCATAATGCCCTTTACAGGGATAATCCTCCTTTCAGAGCTCTGCATTTGATATTTCCCTTCCCTTGGATAAGCCTGGGATGGCACACACACAAGATATCATAGCAGGTTCTGATGGAGGGCTGGGAAACTGCTTTTTCTTCCTCTCCCCTTGCCCCCTTGGCTGTCAAACGATTGAGTAAAATGTTGACTTGGGAACTCCAGGAAATCAGTGTGAATTGCAAAGCAACATTTGGTTCAGCTCCTCCTACCTTTCCAAACTGGGACAGCATCCACATCATTGTCTCTTCTCAAAACACACCACAAAGTCTTGAATATGCTACAAAACCGTGCCCCTGATTGATTTATCCCATAGAAAAACACACCTTTAAAGCCCAAATCAGCATCCACCCAGATGCAGGAGCATGTAATTAGGGTAGAGTGCTCGAAGCTGAGCTTCATTTGTCTGAGTTAGTGTCTTTTGATGGCTCTCAGCCTTTCATTGGAATGAATTCCTGCACCTTTGTAACACTTCTCACACATCTACTTGCATTTGTTTTCCCCTCAATGCTCATTTACTTTTGAATCTGCTGGTAAAGACCTTGGTAACAATTGGTAATTCAATTCTGCAGTCCAGCTTTCAAGTTAGAGATGCTGAGCCAAAGGACCAGGAGAACTCTCCTATAGTTAAATAGCATTGATGGCTCTTTATAAGAAGCTATGAAAAACATCAAGTCAATTCCTCAGCACCATATAGTGAGGTAAAGAATTTATTAGTCATTACCATCAATCTGTTTGCTTCTTCCCTGTCATAGGAGGCAGTCAGAAGCATCTTTTCATCCTCATTCCTGGACTTTGCTGTCCCTCAGGCTCATGTCAGGTACTTTTGGACAGAATACATGTTTATAGCATTATATCTATGTATATAACATATTACAAGCCATCTCCAGTGCACCAGTACTTCAGGAATCCAGCACAACATGTTCCTTTTAGCTTCCCTCCTACACCAAATACTCAGCACTGACTATTCAGCAGAAAAAGGGGGAAGAATTCAACCCCCTTTGTCTGATGTTTGTACCTCCTTAGCTGCTTTCTCCTCAAATCTTGCACAAAGTGAAACAGCTTCAACAGCATCACTGAGAGATTTCTTGTTTCCTTTCTTTCTTTCACCTTTCTGAGGGTACTAAATTGCCAGGGCAACTTAGCAATAGCCAAGAGATAAGGTCAAATCCCCTTGATATGTTGCCTTTTCAGTGAGTCACAGGCTGCTGAGTAAAATGCAACATTACCTTCTTTTCCTGCCCTCTCTGATGTAAAGCTGCAGTTACCACTGAACCAGCAAGGCAGGGAAAAGCTCTTTCCCCTGACATTTGCAATGCATTGAGCACTCAGCTGCCCTCAGCAAGCCTCCTGACTGGGACCAAAATGTGTGTGACTTCCACAAGAGAGGTCAAAGAAAACCCAACCCCAAACCCAACTTCTGTGCATGAAGCAGAAAGTGCTGTAGGTGACCTTCAAGGAGAAGTGACACGTAGCACTGAGAAGCTGGTGATTTCAAGAGCCAGGCAACAGCTAAGCTGGACCTGGAGGTTTCAAGAACATCCCTCAAGCACCTTAAGTCCTTCCATGGGTGTATGTCAAATCCTTGGATAAATGAAGTTTTAATTACTCAAGGATGAGCCCCATAATCATCAGTTCAGAGAAGGAGCTGTCAGTTACAAGTGCCCTCAGGACAGCACTGCTGTATCAGCCTGTAGACATTAGTCTGATAGAAAGGCTGATAGTAGTAATAATTGCTCTTTCATCAGCTGGTATTTACAACAGAACATTTGGTAAGAAACCATTAATCTGAACCCAGCTATTACATCAAGTTGCCAGCTGCTCAGTTTACTAGTGGAACCCCCCTATTAAGCTAAACTTAGGCATTTCCAGTAGGGCAGCTTTTTGCTTGGATGTTTTGCAATCTGTCTTTCCACAACACAAGGTCTCAGCTCTTAAAAGGATAAACAGCAGGTTATGACTTATCTACCTGATATCCAGTTGTTCTCTCCAGTTGCAATCCATTCTTCCTTGCCTTGTATCAGAGTGAAGTAGCTCAAACCTGCACTATGGTCCCTTCTGGAGCTCTTGTGCTAATAGATACAACATCAAGCCTAATTGAGGGAAGAGGGGAAGGAAGATTTGGGGTGGGGATAAATGGATCTTGTTAATGCAAGCTAAAATTTGAACACTGATTTTTTTCCAGACTAAGCTGTTGCACTTTCCAAGTGCTTAATACATGTGCAGACTCAAAAGGAACTTTGTTCCCCTTCTGCATGCCATGGACATGGCAGATTCTTGAACACCAGAGAGATATTAATTAGACAGATGAATGACACCAAAGGCATGGGCAAGTCAAACACCTTCCTGTTTGTACAAGCAGGAACTTTCTCTCCTCTGGCAGCAGGATGGGATGGGATGGGAAGGGATGGGATGGGATGGGATGGGATGGGATGGGATGGGATGGGATGGGATGGGATAGAACAGAGAAGAATAGTTGAACTGAAATGAGTTGATTTGAGCTGGAAGAGAACTACAACTACCATTTAGCCCAAGTGCCTGACAACTTGAGGGCTGACCAAAAGTTAGAGCATGTTATTAAGGGCATTATCCAAATGCCTCTTAAACACTTGGGCCACCAACCACCTCTCTAAGAAGCCTATTCCAGTGTTTGACCACCCTCTTAGTAAAGAAATGCTTCCTCATGTCCAGTTTACACCTCCCCTGGTGCAGCTTTAAACCATTCCCACATATCCTATCACTGGATACAGGGAGTGGAACTCAGCATCTCCCTCTCCATCTCTTCAGGGAGCTGTTGAGAGCAGTGAGGTTGCTCCTCAGCCTCCTTTTCTCCAAACTAGACAACCCCAGAGCCCTTAGTCACTCCTCATCAAACATTCCTTCCATGCCTCTCCTCTGGATGCATTCAAGTTAAATGTTGGTGTTTGTTCAGCTCTCCAACCTATGTAACTCCCTCTGCAAGGCCTCTTCTCACTCAAGAGAGTCCACAGCCCCTCCCAGTTTGGCATCATCGTCCAACTTGCTAATGATGCTTTCAACTGCTGCATCCAGATCATTGATAAGTAACAGTGAACAGAACCAGTCCAGGAATTGAGCCCCGAGGAGCATTTGCTGGTGACTGATCACCAGCCAATTGTAGATGAGCATTATTGATTGAGGAGCCTGCTTGTGTTTTAAAGAGCATGACCCATCCCCTTCTTCCACCATTTAGGAGACTTTTGGACAGGAGATGAGGGCTGTGGATGCATATTCCTGCCATGCATTAGTCTCCATCTGCTAATGCACTACTCTGTGGCATAGGCTTGTTCCTTTACCCTGGCAGAAGGAGCAACTGCCAATATATTTGCAACAGTTTGCCTCTGAGAAAGGTTTTGAACAGCAGGGAAGGAGGCAGGGTATTGATTTGCCCATTGATTGCCACACCAATCTCCCTCTGCCTTCCTCTGCTGTTTCCAATCACTTCAGTGGATTGTGTGGGCTGTAGCTCAGTACAACCTTTTTAATGGATTCCTCTTGCATTACAGTTGTGTGGGCAGCAAGAACCATTTCATTAGTAGATGCTATGAATTTCCACATTCATATAACCAAAGGCTATAATCAGGGCAGCCAGCCACAAAGCAAAACCTTCACCAACTGCTGGTCTCTGAACACAGCACACACACACACACCAAAAGCTGGTGCTGGTGAAGCTGGGTAAGCCAGAACAAGACACAAGTAAACAAAATAAAGCCTGATTGCTCAAAGAGCAAGTTGTATCCAGAAGTAATTCTTTGTCACCTATAACTCCTTTTCTGATTCTTTTCACACACTTGGTGCAACATGTTAAAGGAAGGAGAAGTAGGATCAGTGCAACTTGGAGTTTACAGCAAAAGTCTGCTGTGGCAGGGCCTTGGAAAGGTTCCCAGTGTTTTACTGACCACTTCTGATGTTGGACTGCTCAGCCAAACTGGTGCTATGAAGAAGACATTGCACAACCCATGGATCTGAAAGAGTTTTGCATCTCCTGATGCACCTCCCTGTAAAGCTTTGTGTAAGTAGCCTATTCCTTAAACTATGCTTTAGTCTGTCTGCTTTGCTGCTGGCTTTGTTTCACAGTGTTATGAACCCTAGCTTGGCATCTACCAGAAGGTTGTCCATGGCCTTTCAACATGTAAAAAGGGTTCTAAGAAAGATGCAGAGAGACATTCTACCAAGGCCTGTAGTGACAGGACAAGGAGCAATGGTTTGAAACTGAAAGAGAAGAGATGTAAACTAAACATAAGGGAGATCTTTTTAATGCTAAGGGTAGTGAGACAATGGGACAGAGAAATTGTGGGTGCCCCATCATTTTCACTGGCCATTGATCAAGTTGACAAAGGTAGGCAGCAATGGACTGGTGTGGGAGCACAACAGAGCATCTCTTCAACTCTGCATAGCTTTCCTGGAAATTGATGACAAGAACACTGCAAAAATCCTTAGAGCTGGCCCAGCACATGCACAGAAAACTGAATCCTAAACACACTGATCCATGTTCCCCCCCAGTTCAAACCATTGCAGATGTTGTTGCCTCCTGGGAGGACTTGGTGGCTGTGAACTGGCCCTTTTCTGCTACGAATTGAAGATCATGTTTTAGCAATGAGATCACCAGTGCTTCATCCAAACACTTCCTCTACAGCCACACAGCAACCACGTTGTTGGAGAGGAACAGTGCTGGCAAGGACCTCTAGTAAATCTTCACAAGTCCCTCATTGCACTTTGTTCATGGTCTTGAACAGTGGAAAAGACTCAGGTGAGCAAGACTCTGATAAATAACGTTTCAAAGGAGCAGGTGATGTGGCACAAAGCTGGTGCTAACCATATTCTTTCCAGGTTTGCCCCACTGTTTGGGTGTGCTCCACCATTTAACTACTGCTGTGTGGAGAGGTCCCTCTTGATCATCACACAGCAAAGGTGGCTTCTGTTTGTGCTACATTGCCCAAGCTTCTGGAAGATCAAGTATTGCCAGCTAGGGGAGGTCAGTAAAGAGACAAAGGCTACAAAAGCTGGAAGTTCAGAGGGGAAAAAAAACCAAACCCACTGTATTCTGAGTGAATGATCTCTTCTGCTTGTGCCTGGTAACTTGGTGCTGCACTCCACTGGAGATGGTGACAGCATGAATGGAAGGGTGGCGCTGGCAGCTCTGCATCCTCGCGCCTTCGTGTGATGTAACGTGTGCTTTCATAACGACAGATCTTATCCACTGGCCCCCCCAAAAGCCTGTGACTCAAGACTTGCAGCACAGACTTGCTGAGTAGAAAGAGTGATGTAATCTCTTTCCTGTCATATCACATTACACCTCTTTTTTTGGCTAGGACAGATTATCATGTCTTGCTCTGGTGATGGCTGCACCCACAGTCACGGGGTGGGTGCCTTTAACTCCTTGAAGAAATGATGGAAACACATGGGAGAATCCTCCCAGCAGCTTTTCCTCACTTGTAACAGCTTAAATTCTTAAGAAAACCTTGCATTATCCCCATTTGCCTCATTCCAGCTTGCTTTTCAAAGCACCAGATGACCACCCTTCTGCCTAACTCAGACCACAAGTTCCCTGATGCTAATTCAGTGCTGAAGAGGCACCAACCAGCACCCAGTGCACACTAACCACGAGGCTCTGCATGTCTGAGCAAGACTGTCAAGTTGAAGGAGAATCTTCCCAGAGCCACTGAAGCTCAAAGCATATTTGAAAGCCATCTGAGCCAAGCTGTGAATGAGAACAGGGAAGAGAACCCAAGCTGTGAATATTCACTCATGAGAACAGGGAAAAGAACCCAAGCTGTGAATATTCACTCATGAGAACAGGGAAGAGAAGAACTTGAACAAAGCATACAAGGAATGTTCCTTACTACAGGTTGAAGGTAGGGAAGGATGGCTCAGTCAGTCCACAGGCTGATCATTTATCAAGTTGCCAACTCAGGCAACACAGCAAAGAAAACAGGCACTGATTGACCAACCACTCTGCTTCCCGGGCTGGGTTAACATGGGATGACTTTTAACAGGCCAAGCAGAGGATAAACTGAGGAAGATACTGGGTACAAAAGCTATGGAGATGTCTCTGCTCACATGCTTCAAGTTGCTGCACAACAGATTTTGTAACATGGATGGGGAAGTGATTTCTCTCACCAGCTCTGTTTCTCACCTCCCAAACTTTACGAGGCACAACAGCAATTACCTTGCTACTACAACAGAGGACAGAAAGGAAAGACATCATCATAAAAGGATCAAATTCCACCTCAACACAAAACCTACACGTAAAATGAAGTGCATCATCACTTACTCCCACAGGGAGCATTACTCTCTTACTGGAAGAAGCAGAAAACCCGATCAATCAACACAGTGTAACTTCCCCCTGTGTTACCTTGTTCTATTTAGAGAGTAACTCTTTTACAGACTCAGACACCTGAACAGTTAAAGTGTTTTAAACACAGGCATGTGAAGAACTGGAAACATGCCTGAGGTTATTCCCAAATCATTTGAATGATGTCCTAATGTAGCAATGTCTCTCTCTCTCCCTGCATGCAAAGACACTCCTCCTTTACCTTAGAACTGTTGTGAACAGAATCCATCTACATTTCCCCTTTAAAGCCAAACACTTATGTCTAGACTCATCATACCTAACTCTGAGTGTTTAACTTCACTGTGTTCAGAGGCCAGTTAAACTCTCCTTGGCCAGTGCAACGAGCCACATGCTTTGAGTGGATGATTCAGTTTGATGTGGCCATAACTTACTCCATCCACACTGCCTCAACAGTTTGATCTTTCTAGCCTCTTGGCCAGGATCCTGCCACTATACTTTCAGCTCTCTACCATCAAATGCACAGATCAAATACCAACTGCTTTCCTCTGGGTAACCTCCACAGCAAAGCAATCCCTATCTGCTGCTGCTTGATAGGATCTATGCAAACCAGCACAGCTGTGAGCCTATACAAAAAAGTCAGTGAGAGGCTGAAGTCCCTTGGAAGTTCTGAATGAATTCTAGTTCTGGATTCCAGTTCATTAGCTGCTTTTATTCAGCTGTACCTGGAATATTCTCAGCTGATTTCCCACTTTACCATTCTGTGAGAGAGAGAGGGATTGCTGTTGGATACTTCATCATTTCTTAGGCTATGGCTTTCAGAAATGCAACTACTTCCTTTCCTAATCTTTAGGGTGATTTTCTGATGAAGATACTGTTTGGAAATGGCCAAAGAAACAGCAACTCTGGATATGCTTTAGCAAAAGCAACAGCAAACATTACAAAAGGAAAGGAACAAACCCAATCTCAAACTCTGATGTATAGAAGGTGAAACACAGTTCTCAGTTGAGATGGAAAGTCAGCAAAGAGACTTTGTAAAGGGCAGTGATTATCACACCAGTGCCAAGGATGGGGGAGTGCAGAAGAGTGTGGAATTACTCCTGGTTTTAAAGCAAACCTTGAGAGAAACTTGTTGGTAGCATCCAGGGTAACTGCATGTATTGTCCTGGAAAGGAAGACAAAGAGAGGGACATTGTTTACATGTATGTCTCTGCACCCTCTCTTTTTCCTATAGAGGACAGGAACTGTGACTTTCCAGAGATGAAGCAATCAGTGGTGATTTTCAGTAGCAGCTTCATTTCTGTTGGTATTTGGAGAAAACTGGTTATTGCAACTTGCCTCATAAGATAATGATCCACACAGCCTTCCCATCTGAGGTATGTCAACAGGTACAGACAAGCCACATCAAACAGCAGGTGAAAACACATTGCACAACACTAGAACTTGTCTCCCTGAGAAGCTGTTTCTATAACAACATAGGCATAACATGGACTTCTTTCACCAGACCTCACGAGAAGTGCAGTGCCTCAGTGAGAGCAATTGCAGTGTTTCCTTGTACCTCATCTGCCAAGTAGCCCTCCCTCTTCAGTTCTGAGTGAACCTTTCTGAAGGATGGGCTTTCACAATCATCTAGAAGAGGTTTCCCCCATCTTCTGCAAGCCCACTGGGTTTTTTTCCTCTCACTATTGATAATTCTTGGACTGATGGAAGTTTCCTGACATGCACCACAGCGTTGGCTTATAGACATCGTTGCTCTCCCATGGTGTTGCACCCTCCTTTGATGCTTGTACATGATTATCAGACAGTACCACTGTCCCTCTCAAGACACCATGAATGAAAAGGATGGTGTCCTCTTAGGATTTCCTTCCAGGGTTTGGAAATGCATTCTTTCTCAGCCTTTAAATCCCCACATCATCCCATCCAGATCACATTGGCAAACTCAGTGCCAATGTATACATATGAACAAGACTGAATTATCTTGAGTGAAGCTGAGCTCATGTAGCTCTAAACTTCCACTATTTCACACCATTCAGGCACTGGAAACAATACAGGCACATTCCCTGGGCTAATATATCCAGTTTGGCAGCTCTGCCAATACTTTGCTTTTGAAATAAGAGACATATTCATGCTTACACTGAAAGATGCTCAGGCAGTACAGAAAGCAAACTGAATGTGCAGACTGTATAACTAAGCACTTACAGTTTGAGAAGCTCCCTTTGCTCTGCTTGTGAGTGATACAGAAACAGAATGACCTGAAAATGAAGGATGGGAAAATGTCACTGCAAAATCACAAGGAGAAGGAGAAGAATTAAACATAGTAGTGATCAGGCACAAGGCTTTTCAACTCACCTTTGGCAAAGCAACCTCTTTTTATCATCTGCAGGTTTAAGGGTTATGCTCTCAGGTGTGTGTCTGTGTTTACACTGCCTATGGCATCTCACACATTCATCCCTCTAGTTCAATGACTTGTGCTTGAGGCAGAACACACCTTTAGCTTTGACTTAGGGGGCACATTTCAGGCTAAAGTTCACGTGACAGACTGAATATTACTTTCAGTTTTAGTTCTGGATGAGTTTGATCCTGTTTTTCAGGCCTGGGATTTTGGTTCCTTATAGTGAATAGGGTTTTGGTTCCTATAGTGAATAGGGTTTTCCAGTATCAAAAGGCTTCTCTGTATGGTGGTACAGATAGAGAAGTTGCTCCATGGCATCTCTCTGTCTCAGAAAAGAGATGCTGTGAGCATCAGAGTAGTCCAGAGACAATGAATTACTTCATTTACTTAGCTGTAGCTGTCTAAAACCACACAACCTAACTGATTTTTATCTTCTTTCTCTGTAATTGGTTGAGAAGATGGACAGTGTCACATCTAGAGATGATAATCTAGATTCAGTGACAAGAGTGCTTGGACACCAGCGTGGACTAGATGTCCAACTTCATAAAGCTGAGCAAGGCTCATCCTATTTAATGAGTCCTTCAGTGCCACTGTTGATAATGTTCTTTTTTCAAACAGCCATTGCTGGAGGCAGCACAACTTTAAGACTCAAAGAAAACAGAAGCACTTGAGATCTACTCAGATGAGTTTTTGGTAGCCTTTCCATTCCTCATGGGCAATGACCAACTGACCCCTCCATCTCCTCTTTCATAAGTTAAATAGCAGAGTCCTTTAAGGAGCTGTACTTTCAGCTCTTTATCACCACCCCTTCTGTTTCCTTTGAATGACTGAGGCAAAATTCAATCTGAGGAATAAATGACAACAGCAAATCAATGAGAAGAACCTTTTGCAGGGTTACTCTCTGCCAATTACCAACGCACATCCACCATCCCTCATCTTTAACAGTGAGCCTGTGGGATTCTCCTCCATCCTCAGAACATTAAAAGCACAGCCAAGCTGTCTCACCAATCTCAACACAGAACTGGTGTGTTGCACACTTTGAATTGTTTCACAGAATCCTGGACACCCACTCAGGGAGAAGAGTTTCGTCACTCTGAGGGAAACGAGGGGGAGCAAAGTAGGGCCATATCATTAATTCTGTCACCTAGGAACCATGATCAAGATTAAAAGGGAGGATCTATATTTTGTAGCTGGACTGGTTCCTTGCATAACTTGTACCTAGCACCTATTAGTTTACCTAATTGCCTTGTTTCACCTGGAGTTGCTGAATGCACGTTTCATCACAACTCGCCCTTTCTTTTAGGATCTTCTTTCTTCCCCTTCCCTGCTAAGGCAACAGAAGCAGAAATGGGAAGTCAGTGCTAGCTCTTACATCAGCCAAACCACACAAATCCTTCTTACTGGCCACACAGAATGTATCAGGTTAACAGAGACTTTGGCTTGCAACTGCGTTTGGAAATGTCAGTCTGTACAGATGGCACAGGTATAGGATAAACACCAACTTCTTTCACATCCCCAGGCCCATAAGTGCAGCTTGTCCTGGAACCTACATGGGTTTATTAACCCCAACTTCAGTGCTGGAAACCAAGGCTGCAATCCAAACCACCCATGCCATCCCAATCACATCCAAGGCAGCCTCATCTGTGCCTTGGAATATGTGTGACAAGAATCACTGTCTGCTGAGAGCTTCCTACAGCTTGATAAAGAGCCATAAAAAGAATGCTTTAGAATCCCTTTATAGAAGAAGTGTAGTGGCCCAGCACACAAAGGAGACAGAATTCAAGGGGTGTGAAGCAGTTTAGCATTGAAAAGTGAATGTTGCATTGCAGCACCTCCTTTAAGAGGGCTGTTACATTAGAAGCACCTTCATTTAAGTGCAGGATCTGGTCATATAGTGTTGCTCAAGCTCAGGGGCAAAACAGTTGCACATTGTTTAGTGAAGGTCAAAGTTTTCTGTGTCCCAGCTATCATTGAAGTTCCTTATTTTTCAAACCTTTAATTGTCTTCTCCCAAAAAGAAACCCCATGGAAAGGATCTGTAAGGTTGAAAGTCTTCATTTTAGATATGAATGTAGAAACAAATCCCCCCCATTTTCAGCCTCTTTCCTTTTTCATTCACTTACTTCAGACTAAAACAGGCCATTTTGTGTTTGCTCCTCTGGTGTTGCCTTCAGCCAAGCCCATCCATTCCTTCCCTTCCTTTTTTATTGGTGCCTTTCCCCCTCTCCAGCCCTAATTATCATCATTGCTTTTTTGGACCAGGTGACAAGAGGACTTAGACTCCTTTTACTGGCAAAAGTACAGGACTTTAACTGTTCCCAGGTGATTTTTTTTTACCACAGCTTTGACAAATGATGGGTCAGAAACTGTCCATGGGAGTGAATTGCAAACTACCTTAAGGGAAGCAGCAGACTGAAAGATTTTTGGTAAAAAGCCAAAAATAGCATCCTTAAAACACAAATGGTACAAGTGAGGCAGGAAAAGCAGCTACTGAGCTAAGCAAAAGTATTGCCCAGGCTCAAATGGGGAACTGGGAAAGTTATGGTGCCTGATCAGAAGCAGGAACAAGTAACCAACGTTGACTTGAGCTTTCAAGCACATCTGAAGTATCCCACCCCCCAGCTCCTGAGATTCCCTGGGCAGCTACCACCTGGAGAGAAGGGATACCATGAAGTTCCTTGTAAACACTCAGGGAAAAATAACACAGGCATTAAAAACAGAGTCCAGTTTCTCCTCACAAATACCCTTGTGGGTCCCTTTTTCTGTGACCATCAGCCTCATGGACCGTTGTGTCCAGCATGATGGATGCTGGTGGATGTCATGCAAAGGTTGTGTTTTCCTTCTCTAAATTGCTCCTAATCCTTGATTAGACAAACAGAGGCCTTGGACTGTGCCTGTGGGATGTTTCTGAAAAGTGCAATTGGAGTGTTAATTGTTTAATCTTAGCCCTGGGCAGCTGCTAGTTTCTTGTATGCTGCTTGCTCACAGATCATAAACCTAAGGAGGCAGCGATGCCAGATGCACAAACCACTCTACAACACATCTTCTGGGCATGAAACATAGATCTTGACAGCAGCTGGGGTTCCCCCTGGGAGATCTGGATCTTGCAATACAAGCCTCCCTATGGCAGGGTCTCCCAGTGGCTTGGGACAAAAGACTAAGGGCAACATAATTACAGTCAAAACTAAAGGGATTATAACAGGGACATAACACAATTTCCTCTCCTCTTGTAGGAGTCATGCAAGGGCTTTGTGAGCAAAGGAATGAGTTCCATTAGCCTAGGCTTTTGGAGTCAGTCCCAGCCACTACTAGTGTGCCACAGGATACTAAACAGAGCAAGCAAAGAAGATGTAAGCCTAACCCTAGGCCAGTACACCACATCACTCCATAAACTGCCCCTAGACCTAATCTGGTCAGGAGAGAGCTGGAAAGCTTCTGCCTGTTTCCAATCCCTTGGCATTTATCCCAGTACACTGTCCTATGTTGGGATGCATTTTCAGTGGTGGTACCAGCACTTGCTATTCTGCTGTGAGCCCTGCAGTTCTGGGTGGGTTTCTTACCAGTTCTGCTCTCAGCAAAGAGAAACCCCAAAGAGAACTCCTGAATTCATGGGGTAGAGAGGAAGGGGAAAGGTGCCTTGTGCTTGCTCAGAAAAGCTTGGGCCTGTGGGTAAGAGGAGCTCAGAAACTGGTGAGTGGTGGGAGAAGGTTTTCCCAGGGCAGGGGTAGGAGAGGGGCAATGAATGATTTTCCTTTGAGGTTCTTAAAGTGTCCTTGGAATGTTAAAAACAGTGTCTGTAGGCTAAAAAATGAAATTACTCTTAGTTTAACTCTGGGACTTGAGTTCTGGGTTTGACAACCTGGTTTTGGATGTATTCTAGAAGAGATCCATTTGTCCTGCATAAGGAAGGAGGATCCACTTTTAACAGGGACATCCACAGCCTTCCTGAACCAGCCTTTTACCACATCAGCCCTGAAAGCAAATGCCTACTGCAGTCACTGTCATGTTACCAACAGTGCACTGTCATGTTACCAGCAGTGCACTGCACTGCTCTAGGTTTTGATACCCTGTGAGCATCACACATTAGGGACTCTCTAGACCCAAACATAACCCAGCCCCCTGTCACCTCACTGTTTACTTCCTATTCTCTCCTCAACCAGGACCTTGATCCAAATGCCCATGTGCAGAGTTTCTCTTCAGAGCTTCCATCTTCTTTCCTCACTGCAGGCACAGAGCTTACAGGTAGCTGTGGGAAGTGGAGAGAAAATGACCTTGGACCCTCAAGAATTCACACTGGTTATTCCCACCCTGAGCCACTTCTGTATTTGCTGCCCTGAGTCATTATCCAGATGGAGCCTTTAGGTTGGCTGCACTGCAGATAGTAAGGAAAGGCAGTTTTAAGGGATAAAGAAAGGCAATATTAAGGCAAGGCACATTGCACAGGGTGAGAGGGGAGCATCCTGAGGAAGCAGTGGGTCCCAAGGAGCAGATCTCACTGCCTTGGTTGGATGTGAGAGAAAGGACCTCCTTTCTTTGCCTTTCCCTTTTCTGTTTCCTTTGACAAAGCAGCTTGTAAGTCACAAACATCTCCCTGGGCATTTTTTTTTGGGGGAGGGGGGCTTGGTTTTCCAAGAAAATGAGATTTGAGAGGTGTTATGTGAAAAGTGGCTTCATTACCTGGTGTGCAACTTACCTGCAACCTGCTCAGGAGAGACACTGACTGGTTATTTCAGGTTTGTGCAACCCCAGCTCTCCCACAGATCAAGCACACCCAGTGACATTTTCAGCCTGATATTTATACCAGAACAACTTTGCAATTCCTCCCCCTCTGCAGTGATTGGTTGGTGATTTACATACCATTATAATATGGCTTGCAGCAGCATTTTACTGCTACAGGTGCTCAGGGGAAGAGTCTTCACCTTGGCAGGTTCCTTTTTCCACCTGTGGATGGGCTTTTTAGGATGATAATGGAGTTTTCATGCCAAATATCCTTCAAACATCATGATTAACTGTTTCCACTGTTTTCTCCAGGCCTAATTATCTCAGAGCATCCTTGGTTAGAGGCCACTGTTGTTCTTACCCAGTTGCAAATCATTAGAGGTACCACTTTGCACAGAGGAGACAGGAGAACTGCTGTCCCACAAGTCACACTTAACCCTCAACAGCACACACAACGTGTCTCTGAGTGAGCTCTGCACACCTTCCTGATTCTTAGCTCACTTTTCCTCCCAGCCAACAACCTTTGCACCCATTGGGACCTCCACACAACTTCATGTGTGATTAGAATAAGCCAAGAGTAAGCTCCTGCAGCTGTGTATAAACTGAAGGTGGGTTCTGAAAGGTGTTGCCACCAAGGGCTCAGCTGTTATGAGACAGAAACTAACACCCTTCACAAAACACCAAGAGACAAAAAGCAACTGGAACTTTCAGTGAAAGAAAATAAAGTTATGAGAAACTAGGTTGTGTTTGAGGAGATTCCAACTCCATGCTCCAACCCCTGAGCTCCCTCTGGAGACCCCTGCTAACTTACCTCACCTCTGGGAGTGGGGCAATAGCCTTGCTTGTAGATTTGTTTGAAATGTGCAGAATAACTCAATGTTCAGCTGCTCTGGGCTGAAACTTTGGCTGTGTCTTGCTGTCTGCTGCAGTTTTAGATCGAGACTTTACTGTCAGGCTAAGTCCCCATCTGCTATTTGCAAGATGGGTTGGAAGGAGAGGTTACTTGTTTAAGAGGCCATGGAGCTATTCCTATACTCCCTTGTTTTGGAGAAGAGTTTTTGGAGGAGTCTTGTGCAGAAGGGAATTTAAGGACTCTGATCTGCCAACCATACCCTGAGTGTCTCTCCCTCAGAGAGACCATAAACCGACAGCAAACACCTTCTGAGCTTCCCTGCACAGCTTCCTCAAAGCTGATGTGTGTCCTCCTGGACACTGGCAAACTCCTGTAAGCTGTGTCAAAGAAAAGAAGGTGCTGGGGAAACACCTCTGTTGCTTGCTCCTTATTCCATATCACGTTGAAAAGCAACATCAATCACATGAGTGGTGAGAATGCTGAGCTGCCTTGTTTAGGCTTGCAGGCAAGTAAGGTGTGTAGGCAAGTGTCTGCCAAGTTGTCTACTATTTGTTGGGAAAACATGATCTAAATATACATCTTTTTGGCTTAAAGTTGCATCATTTAAGTCCCATGTAGCCCCAGCTTCCATAATGGGCTGTTACTACAAACCAACAACGTCAGTGTTTCCATCTCATCTTGTCTCTCTTTTATGAGCTGCTTTACAAGCTGGTGCTTAGCAGTGGCCACATCCACCAGCATGTGTTCTGCCCACTCACCATTGTGCTGTTTAACATGTCCATTGGCCCAGGGAAACAGATCTTTCAGTGTTTCTAATCAAACACATCTTGCAACTGCCAGAGGCTGAGGTTCCCTGGCACCCCTGGGAAAGGAGCTGCTTGGGGAGAGCCTTTCCCTGCCATTCTTTGTGTTTCAGCTGTATTTGCAATGCCTGTTGGCTCCCTGCTCCCTCAGTACCAGACTCTCTTGCTGAAGATTCTTTCACTCATGGAACTCTGCTTTGACTGAGCAGCTGTGTGCTCTGAATCAATAATCTCACTGCCTTCTCCTTTTCAAATGCACCTAATACAAACCACAGCAGCAGTGACCCAGGAGAAGAATGTTAAGGTGGAGCTTTTTATATTGTCACTACACTTGTTCACATCACACTCCTGTGTTACAGACACAGTGCTGCAACACTGCATTTCAGTATCAGATGTTATCAGGTGCCCTGTCTTTGTCCTGGAAGAATGATGCTGCCATCAAGAGCCTCCAAAATCCCAAGTGAAGTCCTGAAAGGCCAGGGATGCTCTAAGTGATGTGTTATGAACACAGCTGCTTTGCTCAGCAGCACATGAAGGAATTCACACCAAGGAATTCACACCATCCTGAAAGGCCAGGGATGCTCTAAGTGATGTGTTATGAACACAGCTGCTTTGCTCAGCAGCACATGAAGGAATTCACACCAAGAAAAGGAAAAGAGTGTAACAGTGGCACAGTACCACAAGGAGGCAAACTTGCACCATTTTCCTTAACCCTCTCCTCCTTTTCTCTCTGAAGAGGCTGTACTATTGGGATTACAAACACATTTCTCCCTGTGGATGTCATGCCAGGTTCTTCCACCTCTTCTAGCACTTCATCACATAAAGAAGTCACAGCACCAAGCCTGTCAGAGTTCAGAGAGTGTCTGAACAACACTCCTAAGACATTTAGTTTTAGATAGTCCTGCAGGAGCAGGGAGTTGAGCAGAATGATCCTTATGGGTCACATCCAACACGAGATATTCTGCAGACACAAAGAGCAGGGCACGAGTCAGTTTAGAAGGCTGAAAATGCTCTGGGGAGCCTCTTTGGCTACTCACAGAAAGACCCAGGTGGTACCTGAAGCACAAGCTATAGTTATCATCTGCCAGGATGCAGCTACTCACAAGATGCAGAGTGAGATGAGCACAGACAGCAGGGCCATGTCATCTCAGCCCTGCCTCATAGTACCTGAGAGGTGAGCAGAGCAGGGCAGGGCTGGGCCAGCAGCCAGGCTCAGTCAAGTCCCAAAAGCCAGGAAAAAAAGCTTGTGGTGATGAAGCATATCCATGGGTCAGGGACAGTGGGGTCCACGACCAGGTCAAGCTGAGCTCAGGGAGAGACTAAAGCCCCAGGACTGAGCTTAAATGAGTACCCTGGTCAGGGTGTGGGTCTCAGGGGAGAATGATCTCAGGTGAGGATGATCAGGGCTATTAAGAGCTGTTAGTGTACTCAAGGCTTTGACATAGTCTACCTTTTCCTAGCAAATGCATAGGGAAAGAGATGCCATTTATGATGAGGTTCTGAGGCTGTGGCTGCTTCATCCCTGCAAGCGTTTGCAGTCAGATTGGATGGATCTCTGACCAGGCTGAAGATGTCTCTGATCGTTGGGCTGAAGCAGAATCCTGGCACGCATTTAATTCTCACCTTGAGGTATTTGCCAGCAGAGGGAGCACGTTGCCTTGGCTGCTGTTTGGCTTTAGGAAGCACATGAGCAGGTTTTGCTCCCAGTTCCAAATGGGGATGACAGGAAAACTAGGAAGCAATGACCCAAAGCACAAGTTCAGCTTGGAGATGAGCTCAGTGGAGAGTGAGTCCAAGTTCTACAGGGCAATGTAAAGGGAAAGATCCATTTGTCAGTCAATAGAAGAGGGTCTTACTGTCTTCTCCTAGCAGTCTCACCACACAAGCTCTCATTAACACCAACACAGAATATTTTGGGGCTCAGTGCTGGGCTTATCAGGTGCCAGCTCACTAGTTAGCACCAAACTCCTGGGCTTTTTCATCAACATCATGACAAAACGCTGTGAAAGGATGCTGAAATGCACAGTGGGTAGAGACACAAAGAGCCAGGCAAGAAGGGATTGAATCCACCTCTCTCCCTGGTACAAGCATTCCCCTTCAAAGGTCTTTTTTCACATCTAAGTCTTTCACTTTCATGTTAACAGACTCACCTTTTGCTTCTTCTAACCTTCTTTTGCTTTCACAAAGGGTCTGGTGATACAAGCCATGTCAACTTGGTTACCTTCTCTGGCACAGTCTTGGTGTCAAAGGAGATAAGTCATTACACACACAAAGGATTTAGAGGCAAAGGCTGACACTTCTCACCCTGTAGTGGCTGTAGCATTTTCTCAGCTTCTAAAAGGGTTATGAAGACCAAGGTGTGAAAGAGCCATATGGGATGCTCAGGTGCTGCTCTTGAGGAGTTACAGAAGACTCATTTTTCTCTTCTTCTATCAATCTCTTATCTTAAAAACCCTCCCATCAGCAACCCAAGTAGTCTGGGCACAAAACATCAGTGCCAGTCTTCTGGGTGCTCCATCATTGGAAGTGGCCAAGATCAGGTTGGATGGAGCTTTGAGCAACCTGATCCAGCAAGAAATTTCCCTGCCTGTGACAGTGGGGTTGTACAAGGTCACTTCCAACCCAAACCATTCCATGCTTTGAGACAACCCCTCACTGCTTTGCCATCCATTTTACTTTCAACCCCTGCAGGCTTGCCCCTGCCCCAGGGCAGCTCCACCAGTGGGAAACATGTTAAAAGGGGGGGTTTTTAATAGAGATTTAAGGAATTATGTTGCTGTCAGCACATTCAGACACCAGAGCAAGAAGAATGCAAGCCACACCCTGGCTCATGCAACTACAGAGTGACAACACACTAATGGAAGACGATCACTTAGTCTGGGTAAACCAGGCATCAAGTGCCTCAACCTCCCTTCTAACATCTGAGGTCACATTTCACAACTTGCCTATGAAGTTGCCATGGGAGGGGAACCTGCTGCTCCTAGCATGGAGGAGAATCCATCCTACTCCTGGGAGTCTGATAGCAATGCCAGCAATATGTTCCCAGAGCCTGGAGAGGGAGCAGAGGTCAGGAGGAGAGCATCTGAAGGGGCAATGGGTACAAGCTGGGATAGAAAAGGCTCCAAAGAAACACAAGGAAGAGTTTCTTCCCTGTGAGGGTGAGGGATTGAGTCTATGATTCTGTGCAAGGCTCCTTCTCTGGAGACATTCCACCCCAGCTGGCTGAGTCCCTGTGTGCCCTGCTCTAGGTGCTGCTGCTCTGGCAGGGGGGTTGCACTGGATGAGCTCTCCAGGTCCCTTCCAACCCTTAAAAAATTGTGATTCTGTGATCCTAAAGAGCAGCACAAAGGAATTGCAGCCACTCCAGGCAGCAAGTCAGTGTCATCAAGGGCCCAATTTAAATGCCTCTATGCAAACACAAGTAGCGTGGGGGAATAAAGAGACATTAGAGGTGTGCATATACCTGCAGGGTTAAGATCTTTTTGGCCTCATGGGCATTTGGTGGGATGGCTCCAATGACTAGAGTGTTGGAATGGAAAGATCCAGGCTCTTTAGGAAGGACAGGCAGGGGAGATGAGAGGGTGCCAGTCTCTATGTTAAAGACCAGCTGGAGTGCATGGAGCTGCACCTGGGGATGGGTCAGGATTAAAGGAAGGACAGAGATAGATGACATTACAGTGGGGGGGGATCTTCCTGACCAGGAAGACTGAGTAGCTAAGACCCCACTATAGTTGAGTAGGAGCAGCCTTAGATTCACAAGTCCTTGTCCACATAGGGAGCTTCAATCACCCCAATACCTGTTGCTGGGACAACACAGCAGAGCATGTGCAATCCAGGAGGTTTCTGAAAGGATGATAATTTCCTTCTCCAAGTGACAGAGGAGCCAATGAGGAGAGGTGCTATGCTGGAGCTTGTTCTCACCAACAAGGAGAGGCTGATGGGGAATGTCAAGCTCAAGAAGAGCCTTGACTACAGTGACCACAAAATGGTTGAGCTCAAGATCCTCAGGACAGTGAGAAGGGTGCACAGCAAGCTTGCTACCCTGGACTTCAGGTGAGAAGGCTTTGACCTCTTTGTCTGCTTGGTAGAGTAGCATGGGATAAAACCCATGGGGGATAAAAGGAAGACAAGTTAAAATGCAGCCCCCCTCCATAAGGAAACAGGGTACTTGGTTTCCTGGGAGATGCAGAAGGCTGAGGCACTCAACAACTTTTCCACCTCAGTCTTCACCAGCAAGTGCTCCAGCCACACCACCCAAGTCACAGAAAGCCAATGCAAGGACTGGAAGAATGAAGAACAAGTGCTCACTGTAAGAGAAGATCAGGTTCAAGAACATCTAATGAAGAGATGCACAAGTCAATGAAACCTGCTGAGATGCATCTGCAGGTCCTGAGAGAACTGGTGGATGAAGTGGTGGATAAGCCACTATCCATCATATCTGAGAAGCTGTGGCAGCTCCCTGAAGTTCCCACTGACTGAAAAGGGGGAAACATAACCCCCATTGTGAAAGAAAAAGGAACAAAGGAAGATCTGGAGAACTACAGCCCAGTCCATCTCACAGCTGTGCCTGGCAAGGTCATGGAGCAGATCCTCCTAAGGCAGGTGGAAGTAAGGAGGTGATTGGTGATGGCTTCACTAAGGGCAAATCATGCCTGAGATCTGGTGGCCTTCTGCTCCAGGATTACAGCCTTGGAGGATAAGGGAAGAGCAACTGACATCATCAACCTGGACTCATGCAAAGCATTTCATGCTCCCCTGTACAACACCCTTCTCTCCAAAGGGGAGAGATGTGGATGTGGTGGATGGATTATTCAGTGGATAAGGAACAGGCTGGATGGTGTCCTGGTGACTGAAGGCTGAGTTTCATTTCCCTGGCTGTCAGCATGTCACAGCTTCTTACTGAAGGGTTACTCATTTATTTAAAGCTGGCAAGGGCAGTGAAAAGTAGAAGTGAGTTAATGAAAGAGGATTAAAAAGTACCCTGAGAACCTCTCTTTCATTTTCACACACCCACAGCTCGCAGCTTTATTTGTAGTCCTTAAGATGGTTACACCATCACCTCATCCATTGAGCAAATGTGGTGCCCTGCAATACCCAACTGTCAGCTCCTGTCCCACAGCTGCCACTTATGATGGGTATTTTTACAGGCAGTACATGCCTGCTTTGCCTTGCTCATGGATGTACATGGCAGATGAGTAAAGGCATTTCTGATTCAGCAAATTAAGGTTTCATAAGGGTGTGTTGAAACTGTTCATCAGAAATCCCAGGAAGCCCTGCTAGAAAGTGAGGGATAACGTTCCACAGTTGGTTGACCCTGCTCACCCTGACAGGAGGAACACAGGGAATCTTAGTTTGAAATAACTTCTTTTCAATGACACAACTCTCTGTTTTTAGCTAAACCCCTCCTGGGATGTTCTAAGAGTTTACAGTTTATACCTCTGAGTTTATTAGCTCATAACCAACCCTCTGGATATGCAGGAAGGGAAAAACCACACACAGACAAAGCAGTGAGGATTTTTGTTCTATGTATTATCACTGTGTGGTGTTTTGGGGTTGTTTTTCCCCCCTCATAGCATGTTTAGCTCTAGCCCACTTCAACAAGTGTTGGGAAATTAAGACTTCATGAGGAGCTGCAGCCTGGTAAATCCACTTCTGCTGCACTGGGTTCAATGTCCTAGGCTATTTCATCATTCCAGAGGAACAGAAGGAGGTTTGGGCAGTACTTGGGATATCTGGCATGAGGGTGGGATTTTGGAGGTCCTACCAGGTCAGTGGAATGAGCAATTCCTGAAGAGTTACCCTTTAGATCACCACCAGCAATAGTGAGAGTGGCCAGAGGTGCCATTATTTCCCTTCCCACACCAGGGTCCCAACAAGGAACAACTTCACAGCTCATCAAAACAAGCAGCACAGGGATATGATTCGTGTTCTGATACAAAGCTGTCACCACACAGACACCCATCCCACAAAGGAGATGATCACTGTAACGAGAGACATTCTGCTGTGCCTACCTGCAAGTTCATGAAGCTGATCACACCAGCTGGAAAGCTGCTGATTAAAATTCAACCCAAGGCCAAATATCAACAAATAAATATCAAACTCACCCTTGTTAGGAATTGCTTGATGGTTTCTCATCCAATTGCCAGCCTTTACCTGGGTTGTGGTTACTGGTGTGTTTATTACTCTGCACTTATTACAGTGTTAATGACCGAATTCTGAAGGAATGTGTCCTTCCATCACCTTATCATCTCAGTTCCTCCAAGAAAACAAGCTTTGGAGCAGGGGCAGCTGGGGTCAGACTTTATAAAGGTCCTACACTACCTTTTTTATGTTCACTCATAAGGAAAGATCACCTTTGATTATCTCTCCCAGCTGAGCAGGGGCTTTGCAAGCTGAATACTTCTTGGTATGAAAACCAGAGGCTTCAGGCACACAGGCACCTTCTGAAACACAAGCACTGGCTCTATTTTTTTTCACCCATCTGTTTGCAATATCTGTTGGTTTCTCTGACATACAAAATCCCAGAGGCAAAAGTAGGTGTTCACTTGCAAGAGCTGAACCAAGTCATTCCCTTTCCATCGCTCTTTGGATGACTTTCTCACTTCATGTTAAAAGTGCTGAGGAAATAAAAGCTACCTACACCTAAGATCTTAATAAGAGCATGTCTGACTATCTTTAGCTCTTCTTGTAGTTACATCCATTAAGCACAGAGATTACACTGTCCTCATGGAAGGGTATTTGGCAACACCCTTAGAAAAAGGTTCCATAAAACAGCACTAAAGGAATGCCTGTGCTGCATGATGCATCATGTCCATATAGACTTACCACACTGACACACGACTTTCTAGTCCCTTGTGGAGTGTGAGCAAGGGCAGGCTTCAAAGTACAACCTAATGGCCCAGGCTGGCTAAGAGAACAAGCCTAGATACCATATCACCCTCATGAATGCAATTTCAGAGGCTGGAAATTGCTCTTGCTGTTATCAGTAGCCATTGACTTTAAGGGGTAGAAAGCATCTAAACTGAGGATCAAATTCCTCCCCAGGCAGTATTATGAGAGCCAGACAAGAAGTGCCATAAGAGAGAGGCCAGTTCTGCCAGGTGGGAATTCTTTGTTGCACTGTGTGTTCTCCTTCCAAGGAGAGGAGAACATAGAATCATAGAATGGTAGGGGTTGCACGGGACCTTTAGAGATCATCTAGTCCACCCCCCCTGCAGGAGCAGGGTCACCTAGATGATCTAGGTTGCATAGGAACACGTCCAAGAAGACCTCCAAGGAAGGAGCCTCCACGACCCCTCTGGGCAGCCTGTGCCAGGGCTCCCTCACTGAAACACTGAAATAGACTTTTCTTATATTTAAGTGGAGCTTTTTGTGTTCCAGCTTCATCCCATTACCCCTTGTCCTGTTGCTGGCTACTGTAGAAAAAAGGGATGTCCCAACCTCCTGACATCCACCCTTTAGATATTTATAAATGTTAATAAGATCCCCTCTCAGTCTCCTCTTCTCCAGACTAAACAGCCCCAGGTCCCGCAGCCTTTCCTCATATGAAAGATGCTCCATTCCCCTGATCATCTTGGTGGCCCTGCACTGGCCTCTCTCCAGCACTTCCCTGTCCCTCTTGAGCTGAGGAGGCCAGAACTGGACACAAGACTCCAGATGAGGCCTCACCAGGGCAGAGGAGAGAGGCAGCAGAACCTCCCTTGACCTGCTGCCCACACTCTTCTTGATGCATCCCAGGATGCCATTGGCCTTCTTGGCCACGAGGGCACATTGCTGGCTCATGGTTAGTTTATTGTCAATCAGCACTCCCAGGTCTCTCTCTGCAGAGCTGCTCTTCAGCAGTTCTACCCCCAGCCTGTACTGGTGCATGGGGTTGTTCCTCCCCAGCTGCAGGACTCTGCACTTGTCCTTGTTGAACCTCATGAGGTTCCTCTCTGCCCAACTCTCCAGCTGGTTGAGATGCCGCTGAATGGCAGCACAGCCTCTGGGGAATCAGCCAGTGCTCCCAGTTTGGTGCCAGCAGGGAACTTGCTGAGGGTCACTCTGTCCCCTCATCCAGGTGGTTGATGAAGATGTTGAACAAGCCTGGCCCCAGAACCCACCCCTGTGGAACTCCACTGGCCACAGGCCTCCAACTCGACTCTGTGCCATTGATCACCCTGCTCTGGGCTCTGTCACTCAGCAGCTCTCCATCCACCTCACTGTCCACACATCCAAGCCACACTGCTTGAGCTTTCTGATGAGGATGTTGTGGGAGACAGTGTCAAAAGCCTTGCTGAAGTCAAGGTAGGTGACATCCACTGCTCTCCTCTCATCCAGCCAGCCGGTTGTGCACTCATAGAAGGATACCAGGTTAGTCAAACAGGATTTCCACTTGGTGAAGCCATGTTAACATTTCAGGTTAATCATTCAGATTAGACTGTTAGAGACCCCAGTGTTAGTGCCAATGCACAACCAGCTGCCTTGCCAACCTTATGCCAGGCATCACCTTGACCCAGCGAAGTCTGTGAACCCTGTTATAACAGGAAAGGTAAACCTTTGTGAAAGAGAGAAATGACTGTTCCCACAGAGGAGCCTGCTCAACCAACTGAAGAGACAAAACCATCTTAATCCAAACCAGGCTGCAACCAGACAGACTCAATAAATTACTTTGCTCACAGGGGTAAGATGCAAACTAAATGCAACAAAGAACCAGTTTGATTTCAGGAGACTGACCCCAGAAAGAACCAGTTTGTGGCAACCTTGTATTTAGGGCATTGAAGTGGGACTTGGCATTTAATCAGCACAGCTTTCAAGTCTCAACTGTGGACAAAAAAAGCAGGACTCCTCAATATTTCTATTACCTTCACCAAGGCATCCATTGCAAAATGTCTTAGTGGGTTACCTGGTAGAGCAAGCAGTGCAACCCCTGCATTCATCTTCAGATGACGCTGCCACTTAAAGGCAACACGTTGCTGCTGTTGCACATACTTGTGGATATCACCATTCTAATGAACCTTGGACCTGGGAACACAGAATTGGTCTAGGTACTAGTTAAAATGTATAGTCAAAGCAGTGTTTTAATACCTGCTGTCTTCATCAGGACCTTTTCAATGACATCTGTCAGCTCTTCTTAGGAAGTAACCAGCACAGTGTTAGTAGTAGCTGCACCTACACACACAAAGATATCAACAAACAGAATAATTGGGGATGTTCTTGAAAAAGAAAGGCACAAATAACAAGTCCAAACTCTTCCTGCTTTGTGTGTTGGGCTTGATGTTATTGGCTACCTGCAAGACAGTTGCTGTTGTCTGTAGCTTATAATCCAGGTAAGTTGCTTGTCAATGGGTTGCAGGTGGGTCACGTTGCTCCTGGTGGTAGCTCACATCCAGATCTTGCACGTTTTCCTCCTTTGGGTGGTGTGTCCACTGAAAGCTGAGGCAAGGGGTTCTGGAGGTGAATGGTAGAGGAGAAGAACTACTTTTCTTCCATGTGGTCTTTTATAGGCAGATTGTCCACTCCTTTGCCATTACAGACTGCCTTCATGGCTTCAGCCCAGTAAGGTGAATACAGTACAATACAGGGTTTGCCAATGCGGTTTAACTGCCTCACAATGGACAACTGTAACAGCTACAAATGATATTAGGAAATGTCATCATTGACTCTCCATTCCTTTGCAGAATCAGCAAGATTGATGAGAGTCCATGCACTGTTTCTAAAACACATTTGACCTTCATTCCTTTGCAGAATCAGCAAGATTGATGAGAGTCCATGCACTGTTTGGAAAACACATTTGACCTTCAATCCAAAACTCATGAGGAGCATCTTTCCTGGGATCATTCCTCTTTTTTCCCTATCTTCCAGCTTTTCCAGATAACTCTCATCTACTTCTTTCTCTCCTTGGTTTTTGTTTCTTTTCCTGCTGTTAACTGATACCCACACATCTTGTTCTTTCACACACCCTCTTATTCAATGCTCTTTTCTCCTCATTTACAGATTCCCTTTCCCCATAAAGTTTAAAGCACTTTCAGGGGAATTATTTTGCTATGAGCATATCCCTAGCTTCTTCCTTTTGTTGGCTCCACTAGTGTCCATGGAGAGCTACTCAGCCTCTACACAGGTGCTCATTACACACTTCCCACTAGCAGCAGCTGTCCTTGAGCATAAGTGTGGGAGGGCTAAGTCCTTCTTGGGGCCAAACATCTAAGTAACAGGTACAAAACTGATAAAAGAGAGCTCCAGGAAAGGAGCTTGTTCTTGGAGATGCTGAAAGAGGAGAAAAGTTTGCAAGGTCCAAAAAGACTTCCACGGGATGGCAGAATTAAATATGATTTAATTTGTTTTCTGGATATAGGAACAGAGTCACAAATACATGGAATTGCCTAATAACCAACAGAGATGTCCACAGGTTCTTGAGGTCGTTGGGAATTAAGCATTTAGGTAAAAAATAATATCCATAAAACTCAAAGCAAGAGTGCCTTAAATGTCCTTGCAGCCTGGACCTACTCCTCAGTGCCCAGTCGTATTCAAAGCTGGTCTACATCAGAAAACTAATCAGACAGCACAGTCACCAGGCAATTAAAATATATATCATCTATTCATGCATATAAATTGTCTCTTTGGACTGTATTCAAACCAGCTATTACAGGTATAAAACTCAGCAGCCAGTTACCTGCCTCCCTGTGCGATCCATGAACAGTGCTTTTTATAACAGGTAGTTAGAGCAAGTAGTGTGCATATGATCAACAGCAATGGGGACATACCTCAGGCCATCTTGTTCCTTGCATGTTTATTCTATCTGTTCTAGAATATCCTGCAGTTTGCTTTCTCCTATCCCACCCCCACTGAGCCAAAACCACTAAGACCACCTCATTGTGGCCTCTCAGTACTGAAAAGAGGGCTTCTAAGAAAGATGGGGAGAGATTCTTTTAGCAGGGCTTGTAGTGATGGGATGAAGGACAACAGTTTTTAAACTGCAAGGATTTAGATTCAATCTGAGGAAGAAACTCTTTATTATCAGGGTGATGAGACATTGGCACAAGTTGCCCAGAGAGGCTGTGCCTGCCCTATCCCTGGAAGTGTCCAAGAGCAGGTTGGATGGGGCTTTGAGCCACCTGGGCTAGTGAAAGATGTCCCTGCCCACAGCATGAGTGGAACAAGATAATCTTTAGGGTCTCTTTTAATCCAAACCAGCCTTTTATTCTATGTCTCCATTAAGAACTTCCCTTCAAACTGTTTTTATAAGCAGTGAGCTGATGCCTCCAATGAAGTGAACTGATCCAGCTGATTCAAGAGCTACCACATCTCTCCATCATGGCATTAAATGTCGAGTTTGAGAGCAGGAAAAAATGAGGTTCATGGTTTGGAACATGAAAAACAAAAGCATCTTTAACCCACCCAGTCTAACTGAAATTAGCTTTGACTAGCTCCAGAGTTTCTACAGCAGAAGAACACACACACACACGCTGTTGGTTTGTGCTGACTCTTTGCAGCAGTTATGTGGTGAAGAGGTTCCCTTGGAGAGTTGCCACTTTCTATCCATGCAGGTATGCTTCGAGCCAGAGGTCCCCAAAATCCTTCAGTGAACTGCAAGAACAGAAAGCAAAAAAGGTTGCTTATGGGGAGGGCAGTGGTCAGCTTCATGGGAAAGCAGCTTAACTGTAGTTTAGACGTGAAGAGAAGGGGGAAAATGGGTTACAAACTGCATGGACATCTTCCAGCAAATTCTGACTACAGGGAACAAATTGAGGGGATTTAAGGAAGAGAAGATAATCTCTTCAAAGCTTTGAAATCAGCTCTAGGTTTGATCTCTCCATGGACATTGATTTGGAATGGTTGCCTGTAGCCCTTCACTTGCATGCTGCTACAATGCCCAGCTGTTGTTGATTGATACTTACTGCAAGATATCTCCAAAGGCTGTCAGTAAAGTCTTGCTTTTATACTCAATGCCATGCTTGTCACAAAGGGCTTTCACTAGAGGAGCTGCTTTCTGGTAGTTGTGTCGAGGCATGGTGGGGAAAAGGCTGCAGAATTGCATGAGAGAGAGTTATTGGAAGGCTTTGCTTGCACCACTCTTCCCTCTGTTCAAAACATTTCCCTGCCCCTCTCCCAGAAAGACAGCAAAGAGTCTTCTGAGGTGGTTTAATGTCAAACTACGTGGCTCTTCTCCCTTTTTAAGTGACCCGTGATCACTCCCCACCCTTCTCCCTATAATCATACTTACTGGTGCTCAATTTGGAAGTTCAAGTGGCCAGTGAACCAGTCATTGAACAGAGATTGGTTCACGTTGCATGTTGCATGGAGCTGGGAGGGGGGAAAAGAAAGACCAAAGAAGCACATGATTTAGCTTTTAGTTTAGTTGAACCCCAGTGTTCATGACCCACAGCCACTGGACATAAAAGACAAGTTAGGGACACACTATAGCCATCATTTGCCTGAGGAATTAAGTAGAGATTAGATTTAAATGGGTTAATTTAGGTAGCTCTTCGTTCAGAGCTGCTTCCCTGGCATGCCCATACCCCAGCTGTGGTTCTCTTAGAGATTCTCCTCATGTGTTTCACTCAGAAGGACAGAAAGATGCCCCTCAAAGAAGCACAAAACACATTCTTCTGGCCCCCTCAGACTAGTACAAGTGGAGTCAGATGCAGGAGCATGAGGACGAGAGTCTGTGTACGTGGGCTTCACCTCATTTAGACTCCTCTAGGTTGGAATCTGCATCTGAGCTCATCACTTCAGAGCCCATGGAGAAGACCAGATTGCTCTTGGTGCCATTCATCTGACCTGATTTAGATGTCTGTCTCAGAGTAAGACAGACCATGCTCTAGAAATGGCTCTTTCCCTCCAGTTAATGAGCGTTCAGATGGAGACACCCAGATTTGGTCAAACAAATCCAAAGCCAGGTCTTTTTCCTTTAATGCAAGGAAAAGAAGTGTAGAACCCACTACGTGGGATTATAGTGCTGGAGGCAGTGGAGATGGAAGGAAAGCTGCAGTTACATATCTTTTTAATCAGACCTAAGTTTTATCAAATTGATCCCATTTGCAGTAAACCTGTAACCTGTAGGGTGACAAAAACCAAGGTATCCAGCCTCATTTGCTTCTCTTTAGTTGACCTAAAACTGAGATTGGCTGTTCTACCATCAGTAGTTTTCCACAAGATGAAAAGTGTTGGGGAAAATATGTCAAAGCCTTTCAGTGACAAAACAGGATTTGCTGTTGTCATCTAGATGCCTTGTTTTCCAACTCCACTTTTAAGTATTTGAACTAGAGCAGTGGTGCATGTCTGCTTAATGGAAGGCAAGGACAGAGCTCATTAACACAGCCTTAAAGCTAAGAGAATAACAACATTGGGTTTGTCCTATAGTTCAGAACTGCAGACCCACTTGTCCAGAAGAAAGGAGATTCTCACCTGTGTAGACACCCAGTCTTCATTCTTATCATAACCAATTTCCATTGGAATGTGATTCATCTGTGATACCCAAATAAACCAGGTACTCTCTAGGTACCTGGGCACATAAACACAGAAACATTGCTCATATCTCTCATCCCATCCTAATTTGCCATTAAAACACGTAAGTAAACACGTTAAGTAAAATAAAAAGGCCACTTTTACCTAATTCAGGGCTTTCTGTTCCACCCCATCCCTTTGCCTCCTAACTTTTGGGGGGTTTTCTTTGAGAACCACTCCATTTGTAGCTGCAGATGTCCCTGAGCAGCCACCACCACCACACTGCAGTTACACTGTTCCTTCTTAGCTGTTTAATTGCTGAGTGGCTAGGTTTCATTTCTTTCCACTGAAGCTCAATATTGCTTACAAATACCAGTCATAAGGATGCTGTGTGTTTACCTGCCCAGCCAGTGGTACACCATGAATTTGCCAAATCCCATTAAAGGAACATACATGAGACAGACTCGGATGTAGAATGATGAAATCAACAGCAGATCCTGTAAAGCAAAACCCCAAACCAAGTGAAACAGTGACAAAAAGATGAAATTAAGCCCTTTTTTTTTAATGTATTCCCTTCACTCCCTCCTCCCCTCTTTACTTGAGCTGCAGCATCGAAAGGGTTCTTATGTATCGGTCTCTTATTTGTCAGGAATAAGCTCCACACCATCATTCTGCCTCAAGCTGAGTATATCCTCGAAATATTCCCTCAGCACTCACTGTAGACCAACAAACAGCCCCATCATCACACTCTGCCCAGATCAAGCCTCTGTTAAATCTCACTCAGCTGCTAAGAGGCTAAAAATCCTCTTGCAGAAACTGCATTGCTGCTGCAGCAAGCCCCAAATCAGCCTTTTCTGTCTCAAACCCCACAGTCACAAGGGAAAGGTTAATATAAGCCACAGAGTGACAATGACAAATCCTTACCAGCCACTTTTTTCTCTTGATTGAAAAGAAGAATACAGACAGCTGGAAGAAGGGTACAAGTGCAAGTGGGGCCAGAACTGAAGGAAGGAATGAAAAGAGAGGCATTTATAACTCCACAGAATCATAAACCTTACAAAGCATGGGGGTGGGGAAGGAGGGTGGGGGGTGAAGACAAGTCAGGAGGACTCAGTTTCCCCCCAAAGTATCTATGTTTCTTCCAATAGAAGCACAATTGCTGGTATTTCTTTACACTAACTTTCCCTGTCCATTATAATTCCCTCCCCTTTTCGTCTCACAACTTCATTTCTTTCCCACCTCTTTCTTCCTCACACTTGATTCACCCCTGTCTAGTTCCCAACCTCACACAAGCCTAATAGAGACATCAAACACAATCCCTCCTGACATGAACTTTCTTTGACATGAAAGAGGTTTCCTGAAGCTGTGGCTTTGGATGGCAGTACCTCTAAAACCCTTCTTTTGGGGAGGAGACGCAGTCATGGCTGTTAGGTGGAATCCCTACAGCCTTACAAGGGAGTGGGGATACTCACAGCTGAAATACTTGTGCTGGTAGTTGTAAGGCATGAACTTCTTCTTCTTTTTCCCAAGCTGAAAAATGACAAGACATTGTAAAGGACCGGTTGGAGACTTGAGACCTTGCATGAGGTGTCTACCTCTTAATCTAACTCAACCCCTCTTCTTGAAAATCAAGCCCTGAAGTTCCAAAGCAAGAGAGAGAAGCAGAATTCATTTGAGCCTCTGTACCCAGGTATCAACCTCACTCAGATGTCAGATCAGAGACACTTCTCAGCACAGTGCCACAACTCCCAGCAGGATATAACACTGCTCACAAGTGATTTGGCTTTTGCAGGAGAAGTTTCTAGTGATGGTAATGAAAGTCCAGTTACACAAAACTCCACGTAAGGTGCTGAAACTACTGGTGCAGAGGGAGGAACGGGTTGTTGGGGTGGAAACTAAGACAGGAGACCTGGAGAGTGATGAATTCAGGATGCCTGGTGTAAAGCTACACCTGGTTTTCTGTACCAGATGAAATAAGACTGAGAAACAGAGGAGGCAGCGGTCAGAAGTGACATAAGCACCTTGATGCTGTCTGAAAACCTCTGTAAAGTTTCTTCTGCAAGATCAAAGTGGTGAACATGGAGGCATTTTCCTTTTTGTTTCATCAAGTGCTCTGCCTCCAGGTACATCAAACAGCAAAGGGATGAAATGTTTACAAACAGCACAAGTTTCTTCCCTCACAGTGTATTTTTTCCACTGTTTGGACAAAAGTTCTCTTACCATTATCTGCAAATTTTGCCTTTAGGATCCTTCAAAGGACAAAATAATGAGGTGAAGCAAACTATTGCCAGACCTCTTCTGTTAGTGAGAAAAAAAGCCCTCAGACGCCTCAAAGGTGTCTTCACTGCATCAAAACTGAAAGCAAATCAACTGGATGAAATGAAACCACTGAAATCCCTTGTGTCCATCCACAGTGTGCCTGGCTGTTCAAAAGCAGGAAGACATAGAATCATAGAATGGTAGGGGTTGGAAGGGAACTTTAGAGATCATCTGGTCCAACCCCCCCTGTAGAAGCAGGGTCACCTAGATCAGGTCACATAGGAACATAATTTCCTACACTTTCACTAACACAGCTCACTGGCTGCTCATGCTAATATATACCCATGAGAGGTCTTTCAGAAGACCACTGGCAAAACCCTTCCTAGCTGCAGGTGACAGTTTGATGTGAATGAGCATTTGGTATAAACTCTCCTTAGAGGAGTCTTCCTGAGACAGCAGAGCTGGAATTTTCCACATGCCTGTGGGAGGTCATTTTAAGAGGCTGGTTATCCAGCAAAAAGGCCACTTTATCACCCTGTGAGTAAACAGAACTGCCAGGGAAAGAAAAAGCAAGAGACACCTTGGTTATCCTGCAGCTATCAGAAACCAGGAGGATTCAGGGAGGGTCTGTTTCTGGTTTTCATTGTGATGAAAGCTGTAACATTTGGGCTTAAGGAGTAATTTGCTACGCTCACGTTTTGTGCACAGCAGCTGTACTGGCTCTGAAGGATTTAAGTGCCAAGCAATCATTTGCTATGCTTTTGTTTTGTGCACAGCAGCTGCACTGCTCCTGAAGGACCCAGAGGGAACATCTGACTCACTGTCTATGGGATCACTAGAACATGTAACACTAATGCAAATGCATTGACTCATCTTTTTTGGCTTGCCTTCAAGGTGCTTCTGCTGCTCTCCTGAGCAACACAGAGAACTTCAGCACTGTTTTCAAGACATTGCTTCTCAGGAGCTGGTGCTTAAGCATCATCATAACCAGTCAGTACACGAGACTCAGCCATTGGAACACGTTGGAAATGATGATTACACCTCACTCTACAGCTTTCTCCCTTTAAAATCTTTTATCCCAGTGGCTCTTTGCCTCTCCAGACACCTTCATGCTCACCTCCACGGAGAGTGTCTTTCCCAAGCTGAACAGGAGAGGATGCATGTTGAGGTCAGGGTCTTTTCGGAAGCAGTTGGGTTTGGCATGGTGCTGGTTGTGCAGGTGATTCCACCAGCTGGGTGGTGCTCCCTGCAGCAAAAAGATGAACAGCAGGGATTCCAGCTACCACAATATCAACAATCACACCACTGGTTATGCATCTAGCTGCACTACACTTAGGTGTAGTTGCCTGAATGTAGGGATACTCCCACTCGTTGCTTAGTCCAGATTAGCCTCAGAGAATAACCCCACCATGAGACAGTTACCTTCAGAAGGCTTAGCACCACAGTGTGCATAACTCGGTTCCATTTAGGCTTCCTGAAGACAGACAAGTGCCCCAGATCATGTTGGAACCAGCCCATCTGGATCTGGAAGACAAAAAGCATCACTGAGGAAAAAGCAGCACAGAGCTAATTTCCAAAGTAACCAGCTAAAAAGGGTGAGAATTGCCAGCTCCATGGCTTCACTGCATTTCACAGCCCCATGAAAACAACAAGCACAGCCTTTGGGGAACGTCTGCCTCAGCAGATATTAAGCAGATAAAACAGTTTCTTTTAAGGAATGAGTTATTTTGCACTTGTTCCACGAATGTCTCAACAAACCTGACATTTCAGAGCTACTGGGAAAGTCTTCCTCTCCTCACTCTCTGGTTTCTTCCATCTAAAGGCCAGACAGTCCTAGTCCCTCCTTCCCTACACCAAGCTTACTCGTCTTTGCTTCATCTTACTAATCCAGCAGAAAACTCTTCAGTGTAATTGGCTCATAAGGAGCCCACCAAACACCAGAGCCATCAGTAAACAGAAGGAGCCAGAAAGTGGAGCTGGAAAGGAAACAGCCTCTCTTTTGCTGGGGTAGATGGTTAGATCAGCTCATCCCATCACATGAAACCGCCAACTCAACGCTCACCCACCCCTGCAAGCACTTGGTCAGCAAAACAAGACTCACAAATGGTCATGCAGAACGTGTCTGCTGCCTTCAGACAGATAACAGGGTCTAAGAAGAGGCAGTAAAGCAGTGATTTGGACAGGAACGTTGCATTCGTCCTCCCCACCTGGCAGAACCAACCGTGGCTGAGGTGACGAGCAGCTATCGGAGGGTTTACCTGAGCAACGGTGAAGCACATCATGCCAACCAGGAAAGGCACTAAGGATGTGCCAAAGTACCAGACCACGAGCCAAGATGCAGCATCCAGTACCAGGAGGTGAAGGAAAATCAGGAAGAAAAAGAGGAAGCTTGGCCTCAGGAGTCCCATCTTCTCAATCGTGCAGCGCAGCTCTCGGAAATCCTCCACAAGGGATTTCTGTGGGTAAAGGGAGTGTTAGTGCACTGTCTGCTTTGGAAATGGAACACAGCAGCCCCAAGAACCCCAAAGTAGCCATAGAAGTCAGAGGACACTTCCATTAGAGGGACCTCTCTGCAAAAGTGATCACGAGACCATCAAACCTTGGGTTTGCTTTGACGCTGGGATAAAGGTTGCAGGGTCTGGTTACTGAGACATCACAGGGGCAAGAAGTGAGCAGAATTTGGGGCTCATTCCTCAGAGCCTGGTGTGGATTCAGTGCTTCTGGGATAGTGCATGTTTCCATGCATGACCACTGCCAGCTGCCTCCCCACCACCCAGCCTGAGGCACAGCGTCAGCCGTGATGCTTCCACAGATTATTTCTGCCACCTCTCCTGTTATCCTTCTCCTCCCAAAAAGGAAGCCCACACAGCTTAATTCTAGGACACTCACTTTTTTGTTAGACTCAAAGCTGGGTTGATCTGGTGCCAACTCCCCAATCAGCAGAGATTTCAAGTATTTTTTCACCAGAGGCATATCATTGTGGAACGCTACAAAGGCATCCTGAGGAACACACGAAGGAAACGGGGTTAGAAGGGAAACATGCCTAAACACCAGATGCTGACCCTCTCCTTCTTCCAGGGCTTTGATATAATACATAACCCAGTTTACTTTGTCCATCTCTGTCCCATTGGTTGCTCCTGTAGTTCTTTGCCGTCAACTGGAGCTTGGCCCAAGGAAGCTGGAGAAGCTTCAAGCAACTAGATTTCACAAAATGAGCTGGGTGAGGCTGGTAATAAACATGAAAGGGTTTGCTGAAGAACACTTTGCAAAGGGAAGCATGCTCTTTCATTTGCTTGTTTCAGCACAGTCCTTCCCTAGAAGGCTCCAGACAGCAGCCCTGCCCTATAGTGGGGACCCAGGAGCAGCAAAACACGTCAATGAACGAGGTGTGTCTCTGTCGTGCTTAGGATGATGTTTTTAATATCCTTGTCTTAATTACATTGGAGCCATAGGAAACACATGCTGAAGCTCTATAAACAGCAGGGCTAATGGGTATCTCTTACAGTTCCCTGTACATTTTCAGACTGATGTTTTGAGGGACTGGGTAACACTAGAGACACAAACAGGTCTCCCCAAGGTCCTTTTGAAACACCAGCTCCAAAATCAATGATAAGCTCTGGACTAAAGGGTGAAACTCCAGATAAACCAACACTTTTTCTCTAGCTCATGTGCTCAGTGAGTTTTCCAGAAGGCAGGTAAAGAGGCTGACCCTATTCTTTTGTCTTCCAGACAGAGCAGATGGAACAAAAGCCTCAGCAGCCAAGTACTTGGTGATTTTTGGCTCTGCAAATCAATGTGAGTGACCACGACACAAACAAATGTGCTCACATCTGGTTGGGATTAAGTCCCTGGAAGAAGACAGAGGACTTCCCATGTGCAGCCTGACATTGCTCTGGAGTGTCTTGTTTAGAGGCAGTTTATCTCAAAGTGCTTTAGTCTAGAAGAAGTCAGAGCAAGGAGATTCTGAAAGCCAAGCTGTAAGTATCTAGCAGCTTACTAAGCAGCTTAGAAACGGCAGCCAGAATCCTATGAAGCAGAATTTCTTGTTCACAACATGAGTATCACTGATTCTTATCACAGGAATGCAAGCCTTTCAGTCCTGTAACCTGTCCTTTTCCTTTCCTGCTCCTAGGCTCTGATTATCATCTCATGAGAGATTCATTTTAACTATGGACTGCAATACACCTACTCCCCAGCGTTTGTCATCGACGTGAGGTTGTGCATATTGTCCCCATTTACAAAGTCATCCACACAGGGGAAGAAAACTCTCACAGTGTGTCTGTAATTATGAGCTCTAAGGGAAGCTAAGCCTCACCATTTATACACAATGATGAGCTATAGAGGGCTTGGGAAAAAACCACCCTGGATCCTGGCTTTAGGCAAAGTCAGGGAGCAGGTGATCTTCTGAAACACCTCCCAGTTCTGCTTTTCTGTACAACTGTGTCTTCCTCAGACTGCACAAACACAGCAGCATTTTAAAAGGAAAAAGAACAAAGATTAGCAGGACAAAACCTGAGAGGGAGACAGAAGAGGGCTGTTGTGATGCAACATAACTACGATCCTGACTACTGCACGGAGTTGTGGTCCTTGTGTCCTCAAAGGGATGTGGGACCACTATATGTAGCAAGGAAGGAAAGATGGATAGAATCCTGGAACAGCTTTCATACTGGCTTAGGGAAGAGGTAACAAGTTGAGTTATAAAACCCCCATGATGAGAAAACCACAAACGTCTTTGCAACACAATAACGAAACAGGTTTAAACTGTGCAGAAGTAATAAGCAGGAAAAGCAGGCTGGGATATTGTTGTAGTAACAGACACAAGTAAGATCAAAGGTTATTCATGGAACTCATTCACACCAGGCAAATCCACTGCAGTTAAACCCCCTGGGGTGTCTGTAAATCTGAATACACTGGTGGCTGCAGAAGCAGGCAGGACATAGCTTGGGGACAAGTCATTCCAGGCATCCTCTATTCCCTTCACTCCTTCAGTAAAAGTCCTGTAGTAGAAACTGCAGGAGGTGACACCAGGCTACAGGGATCTCTGGGCTGGCTTGGTGGGCAGGGTGAGTGTCCTCTCCTCAGTTAGCTCTCAGGGTAGCCCTGTTTGGAGTCTCACATCACACGGACACACGATCCTCTCTTTAAATCAGGGCTGTTTCCCCAGCTAAAGAAGAAAACCAATGAGCCTCAGAAGCCTTTTGAGCCTCAGAAGCCCTTTTATTCCCCCTTCATTGGAGAACAATAGGTATCTTTCTGCCTCAGCTTCCAGTAGGGTGAAAGGAGTGCAATATGCAAAATAACTGACCTGGTCCATTTTGGGCCATGAGTTAGGAAGTGTTATCCCACACAAACTGCAACCTGAGGACTCACACAGGCTAAGCAGCTTCCTTGAAATCTCAATGTGACCCAAATTAAGTCTGGGTCTCCCACATCACAGACTTCTGCCTTGATCCTGCTCATGCTCCCTGCAGATCCCCGCTTCTGCAGGGGGGTTGGACTGGATGATCTCTAAAGGTCCCTTCCAACCCCTACCACTCCATGTTTCTATGTTTCTAATGCACACATTTGTGACTGGTTAGAAATTCAGCATCTACTTGCAGCAAACTGGCTGGTGGGATCTGCTTGCAATTTATTCTTCCATTCAGCAACCAACAAATTCCTTCAACCAAATCCTTTACATCAAATAATTGTGCAGCAGTCTCTGCAAAAGCTGTTTTCAGTGACTCTTTGTAGCAGGTTCCCTCCTCTTCTGCAGCCAAATGTCATTCTGCTGCTTTCTCACACGTTCTTTCTGTACTTTGCTTCTTTTTCCCACTCCTCTGAATTAACCTTTTTGATCAACACTCTCCTCTGCTCCACTTGCCTGCATGAAACTGTCACTTCCATGAGCAACCCCTTCTCTCAATTCAATGCCCCCAGCATTAGTTTCTGTTTGGATATTCCCTCCTCCTTATCTATTTTACCTGTCTGTCTACCCCTGCTGAGCTTTGTTTATTTGCTGGTCATGGATCACATCCACATGGCACTGGAGGAGAAGCCTTTAAAGGGAAAATGCACATGGAGCACAGTGCTCCCTACCCTCTTCCCTTTCTCACTGCTTCAACAGAGACACTTTTCAACCTGGAAGACAGTTGCCTGGTGGCAAGAAAACCTGCATAGGTACTGCTTTATTTACAGCAGAGTGTAATGAGCCTGAGGAGACCTTGAGGGTAACCAGAAGGGCACATTTAGAGATGACACGGCCACATCCACTCCATTATCTACCAGCTTCCACGAGCACTCCTCACTGGAGTCCCACCACATCACCCTGCCCTGCCAATGGAACCACCTTCCTCCACTGTCCTCCTAGATCTTACCGTAGCATCTTGCCCAGCATAGTGGCTGAGAACTCTGCTGCCTCCAGGGTGTCGTTTGGAAAAGCTGCTGACATCATAAACCTTCCTGTCAATCACCAGCCATTGCTCCCGACCTTCACCACGGCCATTGTGGGTTTTGATCTCTTCCCAAGTGAAAAGCTGTAGAAAGGCTGAAACAGGTTGTGGCTCCTTTTCAGTGGAGCCAGTCTGTGGAGCCATCTCTACTGGCAGATGCACAGCTGGCACCAAGAGTCACTAGACTTGAGCTTTGCAACACCGTGTCCAGGCAGAGGGTGAACCCATTATACTGTCCCACTCCAAGCCACTCCCTATGCTTCTAGGGCTGGTTGGTTCCCCTTGTCCAAACACACCCTTCCATAGCTCCCTCCTCTTATACATTCACATTAGACACTTGGACACACCCTTGAATAAAAGCCCTGTTTCTTCTTGTTCTGAGTTGCCTTGGGAAGAGCTGACGACTCTGGAGAGCTATAAAGCACTTGACTGAATGCAAACGTGCATGAACACTAAAACTTTGGAGGGTTGTTTGCTGTCCAGTTCAAATGGGGTGGCAAAATGACAGGAAGAACTCTTGAGCACCTTCCTAGAGCATTAGGAACTGGATGAGGTAGGTTGTTTATCTTACTTCCCTGCTGCAAGTCAATATGGAGGCTGGCCAGAAGGGAAACCTGAGGAAGGTCATGGGCAGCCCCTCTGCAGCAAATATTCATAGACCACCTTAGAAGAGTGAAGCACTGTCAGCATCCTGTAATCCTTTAACCAGTCCCTAACCTCGGGAAATCCTGCACTGACCATATAGTGCAGCTTCACAAGGTCACATAGTGCCAAAAGCTGTAGAGGAGCCTGAGTGGAGGGACAAAAGCTGCTCTTAAAGAGGTTTGCTGACACCTCATTCAGTTGTAATTCTTGCCTTCAAGGCATGGAGCCAACTTGTACACTAACACAGGGAAAAGAGTAAGAATGCTCCAGGCTCCACAAGTTCTCTCACTGCCCAAACTTCAGGTTGCCCTTGGTCCTTGACGTTTATCACTGTTGATCCCTACACACTTAATCCCTGTGTCTTCCTTAGCTACAAGCTAAGTTAATCAATCCAAGTCAGAGTCCATCAAGAAGAAAACATGACTTATCTCCTGTTAATTGAGCTTGCATATGGAGAAGAGCTTGCACACAGCTGCTTTCAGAGTCTCCTGTCTGGGTATCCTGCTATTATTCATCAACTCATTGTTCAAGTAATTAATCCCTAAGTCAACAACAAAGAAGTTATGGGGGTTGAGGATAATGATGGTGATGATCTAACAACAACAACAACAACAAACAACCGTTAACACCAAGACTGGCTGGAGATTAGTAGTTTCTAAAGCTATACTTAATGGCCCTGTTTACACAACTAACCTCAAACTTCAGGCTTGTAGAGCCAAAGCCTAAATATCTCTGGTATTTCAGAGAGGATCTGTTATGCAGTAAAGGGGTCAGCTGCAATAAACACCAAAGAGAAGGCAATGCCATGCTTCCTATGAAGTCAACATCAGCTTTGCAGCTGACCCAGAAAAAGACCCCTCAGAGTCCACATATATGAGATATCACCCTGCTTGAGATTTGGGAGCCTCTTAATCTTGTAATCTGACTTTTAAATCCAGAATCATTAGCCTTGGGTGCCTTTGAGGAAAGCACAAGCAGCAGATGGATATGCTATAGGCTGTCCTCCTTCGGTTTCCATCCTATCCCTTTATACTGCAACACTGAGTTAAACCCCAAATCATGAGTTTTCCACCTTACTCCAAGCTTGTAATTTATGGTTATAAATTTGTTATGTGTATAACCACAAATATTGTCTACAACAGTGCCCAGTCCCTGCCTGGAACTTCACAAGCTCTATGTCTCGGCTGTCTCTGGTGACAGTGAGTTTCACACGGTGTCATCCAAAGACAAAGTGGTTGTGATGAGCTCCCAGTTCTGAGAAGGACAGGAAAAACTCAGCTGAAGCTGCAGACTTCAGGGAGGCCAGAAAGATAACAAACTGTGTTCTTGAGGTGGAATTAAGGCAGCATTCCCTGTCTCCCAAGCAGGTGGCACTCGGGATGGGAAGAGCTGATCAAAGCAGAAGTGACCTGATAAGCCTCTTCATCAGGAGAAAGGTGCCATCTAATTTATACAGGAAACATTATTTAGAAGAGTTTGTCCTTAAGGGACTCTGGAATGGACTTTTCAAGGTATTTCTGCTAAAAGCAAGGATGAAGCTTCTCAGCTCACAACTTCTCAGCACACTCTGTGCAAGTCTCAGCCCGCAAACGTGGTGGCAAACGTGAAGCCTTGGGTTCTGTCCTCTTTGTGTTTCCCAGTGAGCTAACAGTATCCCCAACCCAGTTGGATAGAGAGAGAGCTGCAATCCCACACAGCAGATGCCTGCCTTGCCCTCAGCCCCGTGTGGAGTGGGCAGCCTTTGTGATTGACATAGAGCTACAAATGATGCAATTGCAATTCTTTAAATCATGTAGCATCTTGCAATTAATCAGTCAAGCCCCAAACAGCTGCTTAAAATTCCTGACATGTGGCAATGGCTGAACCACCCAGAGCAGAAGAGAACTGTGGCTATTGGTATTCATCAGAAGCCAGTGATAAAACAATGGGAGAAGTAATTCCTACTCTGCTGTCACGTTGCATTTGGTAACCCTTTATCTTGCTCCAAATAACAGATCAAAATTACCCACACTGATGATGTGTTCTAGCAGGGAATATGTGTCAAGTCTTACATAAATCAGCATTGGAGGTGATGGTGATAGAATATGCAAGAGCTGCACATTTCTGCACATGGGGGGAGGGGTTTACAGACACACACAAAGAAACTCAACTCACGCCAGAGCTGGCTGAAAGTACAAAATAAAAGCTTCCTATTGCCTTATATTCAGATTAAGTGCAGCAGCTACCTAAAAAGAAGTAGATAAAGTGTGGGTTTCCATTCTGGTTTACAAGGAGCTGGAGAACACAGAGCCAGGAAGATAATGGGAGTCAACAAATACAAGGTGTCTCTGACAATACACTTCCAGCCAGTAACCATGACTTTCACTGTTAACACACACTGTAGCCACCAAACCACTGCTGGTACACAGACAAGACAGGGAACTGGAAGATAATTGTCTTAACAGTGTGGATGGCAGAGTGTTTCATGGCTGAGTTTATTTAGCATCAGCCCCCATCCTGAGGGTCCTGCGATGCCCATTGATGTCACCTTCCATCAAAAAGCCTCCAACGAGTCCTTTCCCAATCTGAAAGCAGCAGCTGTCTCACTCTCTATTATCCAGGCCACAAAGCAGAGTTGAAAAGCCCAGAGAGACAGTGAAAGCTTTCAGCCATGCTCATCCAGAGAAACTATTGAGAAACCCAAGTGAACTTACACCATCCTGGGTGTTGTGCAACAGCTTCCCACACACCTGCCAAAAGCCATGTCGTATGCAGCTGGGACAGAGTACACGTGCACAGAGCTGTTCTACAGCACTGACTTTGAGACTGAAAGTCTCCTTGCACAGGCATTTGACAGACTTTTCCAGACAGCCAGTCCTGGTAGTTACAGCATCAGTGTTTTCATCCCACATCAGAGATGTTTGCAATTGACACTCAGTGCACTGAGATGAATTGGCGTGAACCTCGAGATGAACCCTAAAACACACTGAAGTGCCTTGTCTCTAAGTAAAAGCCCTTGTTCCAGTGAAGTCCTCTGGTTCTTTTGACCACTATTTCTCTGGAAGCTTAAGTTTTGCATGGAGCCTGTCACATGTCCTGTGAAAACACCTACCAAGTGAGGCTCCTGGGCAAGACTGGATTAGGAACATCTGCTTTATGAGCTGTACAGGCTCACTCAGAAGAACAACTTGGACAGGGGAGAGACAGACAGCTCTGGGCTGTACATGTCTCCAGGATTAGATGTCAACAGGATACAGAGGTTGAGAAGCATGACCTGGGAGGTAAGTACCTACAATTACAGCTGCACTCAGCTATGTAGGCAGGCCTGAGTCTCTCTGCCCTGCCCTGGCTGGTCTGAGGCTGCTGCCACTTGGGTGGTGGCAAACTTTGCTTTCACTCCTAGCTTTGGCTTGCATTTCATGGGTAAAAGAGTGGGGAAAAAAAAACCCCCAAGGTGGATGTGATGTTAATTATAATGAGGTGAAAAAGTAGGTTCTGTAACCAGCACCATGAACCTTCTGAGCTAAAACTCCCCAGTTCTAGATCCCATCAGTAAGTTGCACTAAGACATATATTATACAATCTCTTTTGTGCTCCTAAGCATGTAACTAAAACCTCTACACAGAAGATACTGCCATGCTGCACAGGGAAGCTGTACAACATGCCAGGATCAGCTACTGCAACTGTGAGGTGACCTTCTCATAAACACATCATCATCTGTAATTACACACTCCAGATGCATTTGAAACAGGGCAGATATTAATCTCTTCAGCAGTCACCATGTGCTTTTCTGTTCTGTGGATCTCACCTGCAGTCCCTGTGAAAGTCACCCTTCAAATCCTCCAGCTTCATGGAACTCAGAAGCCCAGGGGCTGTGAGATCTAAATTCATCTACTCTCAAGTGATAAATCCCACAATCAGCAGCTGTTAAAAGGCCCCTCTCTCAAGCAGAACTCTGTATTGACACAAAGCAGGAATAAGACACAGCATGAGTGAAGTTAAATGCCTCTAACAAAGCCATTTTGTTTTCCCACTGTCACATATTTGGGGTTGGGGGTGGTTTTTTCAGCCTAGTCAGCATCTTTACAGCATTTTCTGTGTTCAGTGCAGAGCACCTGCTGATCCCAGGCACATTTCTAACTGGAACTGTGCATCCACAGAAGAAAAACTCTACAGAAGGTGACCATGCTTTACAGCTTGCTTTTTAATAGGTGATTTGTGCAACAACATTTAGGAGCAAGGTGGCATAAGCCAGGATTAAAACACCCACAGGGGGTTCCACAGCCTGCACACAGAGCACCTTTTTCCTTCTGTCCATCCTGTGGGTCTTGGGCCACCTTCCAACTTCTGCAACAGATGAAGGATTGCAGGGATCCTGCACCAACCTGCCTCCTGCACTATTGAACCACAACTGAATTCTCTGTCATCCACCACGTGCCTCCTACACTGCCCTTCCTCAGGTGTGTGTTGTGCTGTATATTCACAGCAGGGTAACACCAGCATTTGGACTCAGAGATGAGCATCAGCCTTAGATTTCTACCTCCTGCCCTCTCCCCAACGAGGTCAATCACATTCTCAATGCATAAGGCTTTGTTGTCTTTTGCAGAGTGTCCTTTTCTTTGGCACTGTAGCAATTCCCACTTGCACTTCCATGCCCTTTCCCCCTGTTTTTTCCATTCCCAATCTGCCTGACAGTTCTCTGTCAACACAAAACCCTCTCCTGAGTTTGTTTCTCTTCTCCTTGATAGGGACCTGATAGTCTTACGTTTCAAAACCATGAGTAGGAGTTTGAACCCTGTTAAGACAGCCTTGGAGGACTGAGACTCAAAGCAATTCTGCTTTCCTCTCATATTACAGCAAATCCCACTCCTGGGCCAGCAGGAATCATCCTGATTCTCTCTGACCACTTCTCCATTGGCAGGTACAAGTGGCTGGAGCATACCACAGCTTCCAGCACAAAAGTCTTGAGCAAACTAAGCCAGAAAAGCATCCTGGTGAGTCCTGTTGCTCTGATGTGACCATGGCAACCTTGCAAGTCCTCTCTTTTCTTTTCAGAAGGGAGAAATTCCACGTGTTCTGTCTCTAATCTTGCATCTGATGACACTAAGTTTAGGAACCTATCCTGGTCTGTCCCTGTCTTGGCATGTTCTGCCTCACAGAAGTTAAGGGTGATGAGTCTCTCTGTTGAAGTGATGCTGTTGCTCTCTCAGAGGAAGAGTTTTCTTCAAGAACTGGGAGTTGTCTATAAGCCATGGGCCAGGAGATGAACCAGCTACTCAGAAGGTCTGTTCTGGAATCTGAATTAGGTTCCAGGGCAGAGCTTTTCCCCCTTATATTTGTTCCTCTGTTTCAGTACCATTGGAACACTTGTTCTAGGCAGAAATATTTGTAGCTTTATAGTTGCAAATGAAGCCACATGTTTCCCATCTTCCTCTTAGACCAGGTGAGAAGAGGGAACAAAATAACCTCAGAACAACCAAGATGTAACCTGAGCTCCTTGGCAGCATCTTCATTTGCCTTTCACTTGGGCAACATTCAGCATCTATTACTTCACCTTGTTTCTTTTTCATAACTTGTTGTGAGATGATCCTGGAAAGGAGTTCAGACTTACTTGTTAGGGCATTTGCATCTTTTGTTGCCAGAAGTTATCATTCCATCTGGGTCTGTATCTAAGTGATTGGCTTAGAAGCACTCACATTCATCCCAAAAAGTCTGTTGTGCAAGGGAGAACCTAGTGATGCTCCTATTGCCCACAGGACCCTCTTTCTGAGCCAAAGCAAACAACAGCCACAGTTTGCAAGGAGTTCTTGGATGTTGGTGCTTCCATGAGCAGACAAACTATCACTGGTGCTGCTGTATTAAACATTGGGCTGACTAACCCTGGTACTAAGAATCTGCACTTTCTGTATGGATTGCACTGCTATTGAGTCACATTTCTGCTGCTGAGTATTCCTTCCTCAGCAACAGATTGAAGTCATCTCTGCTGTAAAACTCCCCATTTTACCACCAAGTCACTGCCTCTTCTTTTACTGGGCTCAAGGAGCTCCAACAGTATTATTCTCCTCCTGTAAGGAACTTCCCAAAGACTTTAGCTTTCCCTCCATCTCTGCCCCATATCCTCTTTAGCTCTTCAACAGTGTTTTCCTACTGCAGATACCACACCTGAATAAAACACCCTGAGAGCAGACACATCCATTCTGCCCCTTTTTAGCCTTTGCACACACAGATCTTCCTTCAGGTGTTTCAGAAAGCATCTTTCCCAGGGGAGCCCACGTGCAACAGACAACATGCAATCACTTCTGTGTCCTTTTCTGTATCTACACTGAGCATGAAGTCAGAATGCACGGCCCTGATGTGATATATGATGCACAGATATATATTGTCCCTTTTAACCTGAACAACCCCTGTGAATCAGAGGGCCTGAAGCACTGTTGTCTTCCCAGAAAGACTCTGCCTTTGACATCCATACAGGAGATACTTGGGATGTCCAGAGAGCTGTAGGAGTTAGCAACACCACTTATACACCAAGAAACATATAGCAGTGAAAACAGTCTTCCCAGAGAGCTGAGTTCTGTCAGCAATGGTCATCTAAACTCAGCAGTTTAACACAATGCAAATGCATCTCCAGAGGCAAGTCCCTGTATTTCATAGACTCATAGAATGGTAGGGACCTTTATAGATCACCTAGTCCAACCCCCCAAACTCCTACTTACCATGAGTAGGAGTTTTAACCCTGCTAAGACAGCCTTTGAAGAGATTAATCCTAACCCAAGCAGAGAACAACTTTTACAACACTCCCACGAGGCTGCTCAGGTATCCTGATGTGATTCCACCTTCACTCTCCAAAGCCTTGGTAGAAGGAGGAAGAAGGAGATGGGAAAAAAGAACACACTTGACAGTAGAGGCAAAACAGTAAGAAATCTGTCCCCTAACAGACCCAGGCAGGAGTTCCAACGTGGAGGGACCGTGTCACAAACACTCTTCTAGGAGCCTCCTTGTTGTTCCCCTGGGAAGCCTCAGCCACCATCAAGTAGGTTTCTGAGCACTGGACAAGTTACAAAGCTACTTAAACCCAGCTGGTTTTGTTATGTGAAGTACTTTTCTTTCTACTTTTGATTGCACAAACATTCAACCTCCTTTTTAAGCCTCATCAGGAATAAGCCATCATTCAAGGCCCCAGTGGCCATGGTTCAGAGGATGGAGACAGACACAGTGTCTCGGGGTGGATGACTCAGTGAAGTACTTGCAAACAAGGAGGGAAAGTAAATCTGGTCTAGAAAACCCAGTTGCCTGTAAGCATTTATCTGCCCCCCCAAAGATTAGTCTTTGTAGCAGATGTCTCATTGAATCACAGAATGGAGTGGGTTGGAAGGGACCTTAAAGATCACCTGGTTCCACTCCCCTGCCATGGGCAGGGACACCTTCCACCAGCCCAGCCTGCTCCAAGCCCCATCCAACCTGCCCTTGGACACTTCCAGAGATGGAGCAGCCACAGCTTTTCTGGGGAACCTGTGTCAGTGCCTCAGCACCCTCACAGGGGAAAGCTTCTTCCTAAAATCTAACCTAAAGCTCACCTCTTTCAGTTGAAAGACATTACCTCTTATGCTGCTTCCTCCATGCTTTTGTCCCTCTCCAGCTTTCTTAGGGACTGGAAGCTGCTGTAAGGTCTACCCCAGAGTCTTCTGCAGGCTGAACAACCCCAACTCTCTCAGCCTGTCTTCATTTGAAGGAATGAAAGCCTCCCTCATTTGAAAGAAGTCATTTACTCAGGGCTGGAGCCCTCTCTTCATCCAATGACACTCAACTGGAAAATAGTTCAAGCCTTACAAAGCTCAGGCTGCAGCTTTTAAGACCCCAGGCAAATGCCTGATGAATTTGTTCTCCTTTGAACACCCGTGGGACCTATCTCATCTCCCAACATCCACATCCCATGGAGGCTCAAGACTGACAGGCTTCACCTGGGGTGTAAAGGCTCTGTCTTCATCCCTAACTAAGCTTTGCTACAGTCCCAGTGGTTAACAATTATCCTATTCATTAAGCCTCTCATTAACACCATATAATTGAAACACTTCATTGCCCAACCTGCCACAGTTGTGGCAGGGAATAGGGTCTGTGTGCAGGATGTGTGAATGCAACACACAAACCCTCACAACTCCCATCTTTGAGCAATTACTGACAGCAGATTAATCCCTCTCCCCTGATCTCTCATGATCAGAGGAGAATTCATTGTTATGCTGATGAAATCAGCACCAGGTATGTAACACACCTTTCATTTCCTAGTGTTTAGGCTGAACTGAAACAAAGAGCCAGAAGCAAAAGGCCTGAGGAGCTATTCCTGCTCCCAAGCCAAGGTTCTTTTAACAGTCTGAGCTGCTGCAGAGGAGCTAATGCTTTGCTCAGGGAGCTCTAGCAGTTCCCTCTCACAACCAGCTGAAAGTTGCTTTGGGTTGAGCATTAATTTCACATTCACTTCCTTGAAGTGGACAAAAAAGGTCAGCTAATGCAGGACTGGAGTGCTTGAAACACTGCTGCAAGGGAGGCTGGATGTTGTTCCCCTCTGATGCCCCACTGCCACCCTGTGGCTACTTCACAAGGCTCAGCTTCCACCTTTTGAGGCTCAACTGAGAAGCCAAAGGGTTTCCAGTAAATGGCAAGCCTGGGGCTGGTGGTGTTCCAACAAAAAGGTCTCACTGCGTGTTCAGAGAAGCTGGACTTGCCTTTGAATACTGTTACCTTTCAATATGAGATGTCTCTGTAGCCACTGTGGACTACAAACAGCCCAGTTATCACAGAAGCTGTCACACAGCTTATTCCTCCTCTTGAGCTGCCATACACCCAGGGAACTTCTGCCAACAGACCTGCATGTGCTGGACTCAGGTTCCCTTTCAAGCTTCACCCTTTAGGATTGTCAATCTCTTTGTGTTCTTTTTTCCAGGCAGCTGCTTTATGGGATGTTTCCTCCTTATTATGGCTGAGAAAACACCAGAGTTTCCAAAGTCTGAGGCACCAAAGTGGAACTGAGACACATTTTCTTCAACTCCTAACTCACCCCAACTCCAATCCATCTGCACTGGTCAAAATGAAGCATGTAGGTGCTGAATGTTCTGACTGGGCATTTAGGAAAATAACCCAAACCTCAACATTGCTGAACATTTCTGACCTACAAGTGACATTTCTGCCACAATCCATCTGGCCATGAATTGAGCTGAAACCTGTCTGTCTTCCTTCAAGACACACTGGGAGTACTTGCACTTCTTCATGACTATCATGAAGAGCAGCTCAGTTCCTTCTCTCATCAGAGGTGGCTGAAAAATCTGCCCTGATAAAAGAGGGAGAGTGCTTTTCCTGCCCCTTCAAACCATCCTGTGTGTATGTCTGAATTAAAGGCTCATTGGGCTAGAGAAAGAGAGGAGTGAACCTGATCCTCAAACCTGGCAGTTGTGGCCAAAACAGGAGATGGAAACATTCCTGCTACCAGGACATTGTCTGGTTTTATTCAGGGGCCAAAATTCAGAGTGGTGAAACGTGAGTTATAAAGATGGAATGTCTCTAGAGGACTTGTGAAGCCTTCCTTCAGTGTTTTCCCCAGCTTAGGCAGCTCCCCACTTGTCCAGCCTGCTTTGTACATCCAAAGAGCCTCACCTGGAGGATTGGAGCTCCTTATGAAGAAGTCAAATAGCTCTCCTGACTACCATCACAAGACTTCTGGTTCCCTGTGGCATCAGGTCAACACTCCAAAGTCGAAGGGAACCTCTGGCAGTGCCATGAAGTTTCACCTGAGAGCTGATTGCCTGTAAAGTCCTTACAGAACAACATCAAACATGCCTTCCTACATGTGAAGTTACCCACCTTCCACGAGCCATGGCTACAGCCTGTCCCTTTCCTCCTCATTCTGGTGGGATTCAATTTGGTTCATTGCTTGTGCTTCACACAAGCACATTCCCTTCCTCCAAAATCCAAGTGCTGAGGTTTGGGACAGTTCTCTCTCTCTTTGCAGCCCTGCACTGGCATTTGTTCCACATTTTAGACAGTGCAGACTCTTGCACAGACATATTTTACTCTGATGACAGCAAGAACTGATAAGGCATTTTATTAGACTTTCCTCCATCAACAGGTCTAGTAATTAGAGGGAAAGAAACAGAGCAGGAATAAAAAACAAGGCAAAAGAGTAACTAAGGCCCATTTTCTTTATGGTCTTTATCAACACAAACCAATGACTTAATGATTCTACTATCATTACCCATGACAATTTTCTTCTGTGCTTAACAACAGTCTTGGTGGGTGAAGATGCACTTCTTCCATCCCTTCATACACCATCCTTTCTGAATGTTGGTAAGAAAAAGCACCTCAAAAGCAACCTTCTGGAGACCAAACCAGCTGCCCCTGAGGTGCCAGGGTGATGGAGTCATCTTCCTCAGTGCTATATCCAATCTGGCACCTGGAACATTGGTGCAGCAAATAAAGACACCAGGAAATGCTGCCAGGTGAATGAACACTCCAATAAATCAGCCAGCACATGCTCTCCTGGGGTGTGTTTTGAAGGCAGGTGATTAACAGAGAGAGAACAGCAATGCACTGGCTGACCTGTGCCTACAGGTACACAGCCCCATGACTCCTGCCAAGTTCAAAAGTGGAGATGCATTTAAACAGCTCCTCAGAACCCCTCACACTTGTACACCTTCAGTTAATTTGCCTGCAGCTCACACAGCAACACCTCCTGCTCCACAGGCCAGAAGTCAGGAGTCCTCTCTGCTTAATAAATCACTTTAACAAAGGTGAAGCTTCAGGTGAGCAGGCACCAATTACACCTTGGCTTCCTTGGTCACTCTTGTAGAGATTTCAGCCTCTTCTGACCTTCACTCCCAGGTTCAATAAGGCTCAGAAGTACGGCACTGCCACCACCTGCAGAGACTCCATGGGAGGTTACCTGCAGGCAGGTAACTGGGAGGCTTCCACCACAGGAGAGATGTGGAGGGCAGCATTCCCACAGGTGCAGCATGCCAAGCTCTCACATCTGCATGCTCATGGAATAAGCTCTGCTGTCTTCTTTCTCCACCTCAATGAGGGCTCTATTTACACACTTTCCCCCCCCCCTCATGCTTATTCCTCTAGAACTGCTGCCTTCACCTCCTCTGCCTCACCCACACATGTACAAATTGGTTTGGGCTTTCATGTGCTTGTCCCTTGGGTTTGGGCACCTTCTGTTGCCATTGTTAATTACATCCAGGTATTTGAAAACACTGTACCTATACAATTCCTTATTGCTTCCACATTTTAGTAACTCCTGTGCTCTTTGAAGTTCAGACTGCCTCAGCTTTCTTGCTATATTCATGAAAGCCACCTCACAAAGGGCTATGTTAGCTAAGAGGCTTCCCTCCTATGTACTCAGCAAATGAGGATCTGTTCCCAGCCCCAAAGCTGCCTCCACACCTTGGTGGAACATAACCTCCTCCATTTAGCTTTTCCCCCTAATTCAGCACCAAAGAAGAGGAATTGAAAGAAGCACGAGAAGAATTAAGAACACATCCTTAAAAAAAACCCAAAAAGCAATCATATTCATCACATCCAGTGGAGTTAAGCTGTGCCACCTCCAGCCTCTGGCTTAGCCAGCTCTCTCTCCTCTGTGCAGCATCTTCATGGTGACCACCACCTCAGGAGGCAACAGGGCTGGGGAACTCCTCTGCAAGGATCCACTGCTTCTTATTTATGTAGGTAGGCATCGAGCCAGAGCTCCCCTGAATCTTTCAAAGAGCTGCCAAGAGAGAATCACATTTCCTTAGACACAGGGTAATGAAATGTAGCATCCAGAAAGCTGAGCCTTGTGGGAAGAGTTCCCACCTGAAGATTAAGCAAAAGAGATCATGGAATGGTTTAGCTTGGAAAGGACCTTTATAAAGGTCATCTAGCCCAACTCTCTGTGATGAGCAGGGACACCTTCAACTAGATCAGGTTGCTCAGAGATCTTTAGAGGAGAGGCAATGTAAAACTACAGCTCCCTGGAAAGATGAAGAGCCACCAAACCACTGGGGCTACACCAGACAAAGACTGGAAAGCTAAAGCAAACTTCATTAGGATGAAAACAAAAAGGAGCAAGCGTGGCAGAAGAGCCAGGTGCCTTTGCAATGGAGTGAGAAGTATCTGGGGGGCAAGGAGGGGAAGCAAGGAAGGGAAAAAGAAAGAATGAATGACAGTTCAAACTCATCTTTGTGAAAACACATCTTTCCTTGGAGCATGTTCCTATGTGACCTGACTTAGATGGACCTGCTTCTGCAGGGGAGCTGGACTAGATGATCTCTTCCAACCCCTACCACTCTATGAGTCTATGACACTTGGAGACAAAGGTGTCAGACCTGGCATCTACTGACCTCTGAGTCTCCAAAGGAGAGCTGAAGAAAAGGGGCTCTCCATCATGCCATTCCCACCGATGCCTTCTGCCTGCTGGGTACTGCCACCAGCACCATGGCTGAAGTTCTCCAATTCCTTCCATTGCCATCTATACTACCTTACAGCTCTTCACAGAGCTTCTGCTCCTCCCCTTCCCACCTGTTCCCTCTGTGGCAGTGGAAGCCCCTTCCCTCAGGGATGCAGAGGGGTGGTACGTACTGCACTATGTCTGCAAAGGCGGTGAGCAGCGGCTTGCACTGGTACTCGATGCCGTGTTTGGCACACAGGGACTTCACCAGAGGAGCCACCTTCCAGTAGTTGTGTCGTGGCATGGTAGGGAAAAGGCTGTGGGAAAAAGACATGCTGAGTCAATGACACTCCACACAATTCCTGCCCCTCTTCCTGGGCTTAAACCTGGGGATGCCTCAACCTCCCCTTCTGCCCACAGCCCTGAGTGCTCTGCAGTGGTTGCCCTCACACTTCAGGCAGTGTCTGTGCTAAGCAGTAGGCTGGTTAATTCTCACTCCTGTGCCATGCTGTTCATATCCCAAGTGATGCTGGTACTCACCAGCGAGTGCTCCAAACGTTTTCCAGCCCATTCCTTAAGTTTCCATTCCATCCCCACATTAAAAGCACAACATTTAGCCCCATCATCTTTTGTTCTTGGGTTAGCTGACAGAGAGGCAGGCACCTCCAAGGCTCTCCACACCTCGTGTAACTTGCACTCCTTGAAACTCCCTCACATCCCCAACTCATCCTTCAACTCACTGGTGCTCGATTTGGAAGTTCAGATGCCCACTAAACCAGTCATTGAAGAAGGACTGATGAACGTTACAGGTTGCCTGGAGCTGAGAGAAAAGAAACAAGCGATGCCAAAGCGTTGTTTGAAGGATGCCCCTTCTCTTACGTGCGGCAAACACAACAACAAGCAAGTTCCTTATCATCACATGCCTTCCAGCTGAACACAGCAGCTTCAAGAACTACCTCCAGCCAACAGGACACGGCCAGGTCATGGCAGACAATTACTAGGGACATAATTTAGGGGAACAGACTTGACTTCCCCGGTGAGACAAGCCTTAACAACCACCCCTTCCACCTCCCCCACTTAAAAACCTGTGTAATGGCTTCACAAGTTAAGCAAGACAGAGCATACAAGACCTGCATCCTTTGTTTCCAGAGCACTGTAGCACCTCTAATCACTTCCCTTGAGGTATCTGAAGCCTCTATCCCACTTCTGCACCTTCTCTCTTTGCACTCATCACTCCCTTCACACAGCGAGGACAAGGTGCTTAGTTTTGCTCCCTCAGTTCCCATCCCTTCTGCAATCAGCTCTCTTGGGTGTTGTTGTGCACCTAGAACTATTAACTTCTCACCTTCAAAGCCAGAGGTCTCTGGAAAGAAGGTCTTACCTGGGTAGAGAACCAGTCCACGTTCTTATCATAATCAATGTGCATCGGGATGTGGTTCATTTGTGTAATCCAGACAAACCAGTTACTCTCTATAAACCTGTGCACACAAACACACCCAAACCCATCACTGATCTCACACCTGTGCCAGAACAAGTCAGCACAAAACACTTGTGCACGTGCAACACACACATTGCTTGACAGAATGAACACCAGGGACCCCCAAAGAGCTAGTCAGCAGATGTGACCTACACACACACCCTCTGCACAGACACTTCCCACCTCCTGAAAGGCAGGAGGCAGCAGAACGAGGAGCCAATGAGAAGGATGACCATGAGGCTGAAAAGAAGCTGACACCAAGGATCCATAAGAACTGGGGAGAGACAATGGAGGAATGATAAGTTGAATAATACCTGACTAAGAGATGAAGCCCCAGGACACCTTTCACCCCCAACAAGGGCACGTAGGTGAGAAAGAATCGGATGTAGAAGGTCAGCATCCAGGCCAGGTCCTGTGGCACAGGGAACAGATCAAACCTCATGAAGGAGGAAGAATTACTGGCTTCTGAATTTACCATCCACTCTATGTTACATCTGTAACTGGTAAGATTTCTCCTCCCTGGTCCCATCACAAAGCAATCTGACACACAGCCACCCCCCAGCCCTTCCTGTGCTTGGGAATTATCCTGGTCTTATGAGCCCAGCACAGGGTAAACCCTAGAGAGGACATGCTCTAAAGCATCACAAGTTCCTCTGGATCCAAAGGGAAAGCAAGCAGTGAGGAAACAAAAAAAGCCCCTAGCCAATTAAAAGAACAAAGAGCTCTGGTTTACTTCCACCTCATCCTTTTTTTGTCCTCTTCACATTTCTGGCAACTCTTCTTTCCCTCGTGCTCCTTCTCTCCTGACTGTCCCATCTCCCAGGCAGGCATAAGACATCCAAGATGCCTTGTCTCTAGCTCTGACATTTCAGAGGAGAGCATCTTTTTCCTGCACCATCTCCCTAAAGCCCGTGTCCCATCTCAAGAGCCTGGATTTGCCCACCATAAGCCATCTCCCTAGCAACTCCAGGAACTGTGGGCATTCAGTTTTAGGCTACCTGAATGCTACTCTACTTCTAAGCTCTTCATTTTGCAAAATGCAGGTGCACTGAATCCTCCTCCAAGCCCTCCTCATTTCTGCTGCCTTTCCCCTTTCCCTGTGCCCACAGGTTTGGATTGTATTGCTCTAGGGGAAAACAGAAAGAAAGTGGCCAGAATGATGACATCTACCTTCAACTAGTCTCTCGTGTTACCTGAAGGACAAGTTCTGCATGAACATCAACCCTGCAGCAGGATGAGTGCTTCCAGATGCTCACACATCCCAGAATGACAGATGATCATGTCTTTACCCAACTGTGAGTGAACCTTTCCCAGGGCTGTGTGCAAGGTGCCCTCTCTCCCTCACCAAACATTGTTCCTCAGATCATATGCCCACATCCCTTGCCACAGATACCCAGCTCAGAGCTCCTCCCAGGGATTGCCCTGCACTGAAATGCATCTGTAGAAGCAGGAGAAGTCACCACTGGCAACGTGGAGCTGACTTACCACCCACTGCTTCCGCTGAACTGCGAAGTAGAATATGTACCACTGGAAGTAAAGAGGCACCAGAGCTGGGGGGCCAACTAGAAAGGGGAAACAGATGGCAGAGACATTAGCAATAGTCCCTTTCAGCTCAGAGAGAAGGACTGGATAAAGGAAGGGGTTGAATGGATGCTGCCCATAGAACTGCAAAAGGGTTACTCACTGATGAAGAAGTACTTGTGCTGGTGGTTATAAGGCATGAATTTCTTCTTTTGTACACCAAGCTGTTAAAACAAGCACATTACTCAAGCTGGGAAGAACTTTTATTTCCCTGAGAGGGGTGTGAGCCCCTGTGCCAGGCTGCCCAGGGAGCTGGGGGAGTGCCCAGCCCTGCAGGCATCCCAAAGCCATGGGGCTGAGGTGCTGAGGGCTGTGGGTCAGTGATGGGCTGGGCAGAGGGAGGGCTCCAGCAGCTCCAAGGCCTTTCCCAAGCAAAACAATCTGATGACTCTAAGACAGCCACAGCCATCTGTCTAAACACTCCTGGCCATGCTTTCAATGACAGGCATACTCAGATACCTCCTAACCTTTGGAAAAGGTGTCCTAGCAAACCACAGCAGCAATCACCAAGCCATTGGCTTCACCATCCCCTGGACCTTCCACCTAGGACTGCTGGGAGAAGTTTTCATCCCTGCCTTGCCTCACAGTGACTTGCACTGGAAGCTCGTTCCCAGCAGAGGGCACAACTGCCCAACGCTTCAATCCAAACCCAGGAGGCACTGAGAGGAGTTTGCTGCCAGTACAAAGCTTGAGGGAAACCAAAATGCTGAAGCCATCCCACTAACTTCAGAGCTGTACGAGAAACAGAGCTGGACTTCAGATGGGAGCAAGCCTGACACCCACTGCCAGACTGAGACCACTGAAATCTGGTCACTAACTGTCCTTTACCCACTGCTCCATTCCCCATTACACTGTAATTACTATGAGAACAACTTGCAGTCTTATCTCCATGCATGTGCCAGGCTCTCCCCAGAGCCACGTGAGCTTGGAACTGTGGCTTCACTGCAGTTGTAAAACATGGCAGAACAAGAACTCTTGTTAACTAGGTGAGAATAGAAAACTCTCAGAATTGCTGAAGTGTAAGGGAGGAATGTTAGGGAGTAGTGGGAGGCAAAGGAGCACAACATAAACCAGCAGGTCAACTCCAGGCACTTTCTGGATGTACTTCTCACTGTACAGGAGCATTTCTGGGGGTGGTTTTTAACCCTCAGGACAAGTTTGGACTGTGTATTGATTGTATGAGGCAAAAAAAACACTTAAAAAGCACAATTAAGGATATGGAAGCTAATGATGCACCAGGATCTTTTGCTCTTCTGGTTTCCCAAAGGCCAAGCTGCCCCTTCTCTACCTCCCTGAATCACAGACACAGCTCCATCCACCAAACCGACCAGTCACTCGTCTCCAAGCTCTCTGTGGCTCCCCAGTGCTGTAACCTCCCAGCTTCTGTCAGGTCTCACCTCTACAGAGAGTGGTTTTCCCAAAGCAAAAAACAAGGGGTGCATGTTAACATCAGGGTCCTTTCTGAAGCAGTTGGGTTTAGCGTGGTGTTGGAAGTGGAGGTGATTCCACCAGCTGGCTGGTGCTCCCTGCAGGAAGGGATGAGAACACAGTGCCATCAAGAGGTTGTATCTTCTGTCCCTCAGTCCTCCCTCCCCAGTGGCTCCTTGCATTTGCTTGCTTCTTATACTGAGATTGGAGAGGGAGGGGGTTTGACTGCAGAGCATCCCAGGGGAGGCTCTGGCAATCCCTCTCAGAACCCAGCGCCCACCTTCAGGTGGCCGATCACAAACTTGTGCACCCAGTGGTTCCATCTGGACTTGCTGAACACTGAAAGGTGTCCAAAATCATGCTGGAGCCAGCCAGCCTGGGCCTGCAATGCAAACACAAAATTAAGCACAGTGCTGCTGAGGGAAAAGGAAGACTCAGGAGGCTTCTGCAGCCGAGAAGGGCTTTCTCTTCTCCCACTCCCACGCTCCTCACAACACACCCTACACAGAGACAGCACTGCCACTACTAGGATCCCATCCAAATGCTTCCCTTCTGCTGTATACCAGTGCAATCCTAATGACTTTTTAGTCCCAGACAGTTGTTCTCATGGGGGGGGGGGGGGGGGGGGAAATAATGGGCAAAAAAAATCATGGAGCTGAGAACCAGCATTTATCCTCTGACAAAACTGCACTGAAATCAGCAACAAAGTCTCCTTTAAGGAGCAGCCTGCTGCTGCCTCCTCCAAGTACTTGTAATTCCAAGAGGATCAGCTGGCCACAGGAGAAATAGCTGGGGCTTTGAAGCTGCTCTGCCCTCTCCTCTAACTCCCTGCGAGTTCCCATGGGAACATGGTGGCTTGGCCCCTGCACACACAGTGCCTTGGAGTTCTGGCACCAGGGACCTCAGAAGTGCAGCACACATCATTGTGTGATGAAGGCTGGGAATAAGGAGGGCTTTGATGGGCTAAGGGAAGGAAAAAAGCAGGGCAAAGCCTGCTCTGCTGAGGAAGCATGTGGTGGCGTTGTGATTTCACCCCTTTCACCCAGGGAGAAGCAGGATTTGGGGCAAGTCCATGAAGATGAGACTTCTCCTGTGCTTATGGCAACAGGCATTGAAGCCTCAAAGGGGGGCTGCTGTTTGTGGGGCTGCTTTTGCCTCGCCCCTTACCTGGACCGTGCCTAGAAGCAATGCAGAGAGGAGGAAAGGCAGAGTGGATGCTCCAAAATACCAGATGGTGAGCCAAGCTGCAACATCCAACACCAAGATGTGACAGAGGTACAGCATGAAAAAGGTGAGGTTGGGGTTGAGAAGCCCCATCTTCTCCACGGCTGCACGGAGTTCACGGAAATCCTCCACCAGTTTTTTCTGTGGGGAGAACCCAAGAGCATCTGCTGGTCTGAAACACGCTTCAGGAGCTCAGTTTCCCCCTCTCCAGGAGCTCCTGTGGCAGTGGGGAATAGCTGAGGGTCACCTGGAGACAAATCTTCCCTAACACTACTAATAATGACACGAAGCAAAGGAGAAGCGTCAGAACAAGACAGTGATTCCAGGGGACACTGTGGCTTCCTGCACAGGGATTCCTGCCTGCCAGTAAGAGGAGTTAAACAGCCCCATTTCAACCCAAATACCAAGCTTTAAACACACTTACATTCTTACTGGGCTCGAAGCTGGGCTGATCTGGTGCCAGTTCCCCAATCAGGAGTGGCTTCATGTACTTTCTTACTAGTGTCTTGTCAAGATGAAAAGCTATGAAAGGATCCTGAAACACGGGACAGGGTGGAGAAAAACAATCACTCAGGTGTCAGCAAAGGAAATACACTTCACCATAGCCTGGGTTCAGCAGAAAGCAACCCAGCTAAGGGAGCTGAATCACATTTCACTGCCACAAACCTTCACACATCATCACTTGAAGCTGAACTTTCTGGATCGTTTCCTCTCTGGATGCTCTTAAGTGCAGCTCACCGAGAAACACAGGCTCACCCCTTTCTCTAATTCAGTATCTGAACAATTCACACCCTGCTGAACCTCAGGATCTCTCAACCACATACTCCTCTGCCTCTATTTTGCCTTCACCTTCCATCTTATTTCTCCCTCAAGCCCCATATCCTGAAGGGAAAGTCTGACTAGGGAGAGGAGCAAGACATCAGCACAAAACCTGCATCAGTGAGCTGAACTGGGATAAACAGGGGGAGAAGCAGAACACATGTAAAAAGGCCATTTGGGGTTTTTTTTTACATCCTCACCACTCAGAAGAGTCCCCTGTGGAGAAATCCTTTATCATTTAAATGTAATGTCAGTCTCCATGGCAGCCAGGTTATCACTAGAGATTCTATCCCCATATTCAGATTACAAACCCCCTGAGCACACGAGGCAGTTGGAGATCTATTTCCTACCCAAGATCTCCCATTTACCTCCTGTTGCACGTTTTTCTCCCCTATTAGCTTGTGCTTTACAATCTCCCTCAGCCTAAGGATGCTTTCTGAGCCAGTGTTTGCCCACAGTGCATCACCTGCCAAGCCTCCTGCACCAGGCACTGTGCAGCACTCTTCATCAGCAGCTTACCATTGCATGCTCTTCAAAGAAATGATCCTTTTAAAAGATCTCTAGTCAAGAAAAGGGTTAAAAAACCGTTTGATGCTGTGGGCCAGCCCCTTTGTAATTCAGATGTAGCATCCTCCTTGCTCAGGCTTTTTGTGAATGAGGGAGGGAAAGATGTGAGGAGGGCACAGGTCTGCATTTTCTCATTGGAAGTGGGGAAAAAAAGCCTGGGGAGCACGTGGGCAAAGCAGGAGGAGGGTGGTACCATATCTTTAAACCCACCCTTTCCACGGAGGCTGGAAAACCTGGCAGTGTTTTAACCTAATGTGAGGTTAATGGAGCAATCAGTGCTCCATTAACCAGCCTTCTGGAAATGACAGCACCCCAGTGGCATTCAAACTGGAACTGTTCTTTCTTTGCTTTCCTTTTTTGTTTGTTTGTTTGCTCTGGGTTTGAGGAACTTGATGCTTCTCTGGGGTTTTTTTTTCTTTCCTCCAGGACAAAACTGTTAGAAAAAGTGGAGCTGACTTGGCTGGGGTTCCTGAGGAGTCAGCACTTCAGCTGCACCCAGCAGAGACACAAACGATAAGGCTGAAAGAATGTGGTTGGCTGCAATCTGCCCATCTCCCTGTGCTCAGCCCACTGTGCTGAACAGGGGCTTCCAAAACCCAACTTCCACATCCTGAGCTCAGGAAGCAAGTGCAAACTCACCTGTGAGCTCCAGGTTGATATGTGTATGATGAAGTGGTGGCAAGCTGTGAGCTGATCTAGGTGAACGTGCTTCTGCAGGGGTTGGACTAGATGACCTCTAAAGGTCCCTTCCAACCCCTGCCATTCTATGATATGTCAGCCTTTCTGCTCAGGGACCAAACTGGACTGCAACAGAGTCCTTCAAAAACACTCTTGAGGTAGCTCCAACTTACATTTAGAGAATCACACAATCCTAAGGGTTGGAAGGGACTTTGAAAGCTCATCCAGTGCAACCCCCTGCCAGAGCAGGACCACCTAGAGCAGGGCACACAGAACTCCTCCAGCTGGGTTTGCATGTCTCCAGAGAAGGAGACTCCACAGCCCATTGCACAGAATCATAGACTCAATCCCTCACCGGGAAGAAACTCTTCCTTGTATTTCTTTGGAACCCCTTACTTTCTAGCTTGTACCCGTTGCCCCTTGTCCTATTTGGTTTGTACCCATGAAAAACACGAGCAGACAAAGAGAGGAAACACCTTGACAAAGCCACCCCACCCCCTGCTGCCTCTCCAACCGTTTCACTCCACTTTGCATCAGCCACCGGCGCTCAGGCATGAACGATTTCCCTTCTTAGCCTCAAAGACGACTTTCAGCAGCGCTGCCACCTCTGCGAAACGCGGCTACAAAGTCGGGGGAGGCTGAATGCATTCGTCCCCTTGCAAAAACCAAACCCACCCGGGCACACGCTTGATGCTGTTAACAAACAACTACATCGGGTGCTTCTGAGCAGCCCTGGCTGGACGCCGCAGGATCCTTATTTACTGCGCAGGGACGGTCGGGTTTTTAACCCCAGTTCTACGGCGGCTTGAGGACACTCTATTGTTACCCCTTCCTTGCGAAATCCCTGCGGTCCGCTCTGTGTCGTGGCACACACGAGCCGGCGCGGTGCGGGGACCGCTATGGGACGCGGTGCGGGGACGCGGTGCGGGGCCGCGGTGCGGGGCCGCGGTGCGGGGACCGCTATGGGACGCGGTGCGGGGCCGCGGTGCGGGGCTGCGGTGCGGAGACGCGGTGCGGGGATGTGGTGCGGGGACGCGGTGCGGGGACGCGGTGCGGGGACACGGTGCGGGGACGCGGTGCGGGGACGCGGTGCGGGGACACGGTGCGGGGACACGGTGCGGGGACACGGTGCGGGGACACGGCCCAATCTGCCTCGCTCGCCTCCCACCGCCGCGTTTCTATCCCCGGTGACCCTCCTCCACGCGTGCCCGCCGCTCGCCCCTCCCCACCCCCGCTCACCCCGTCCCCATCCCTCCCCGGGATGCCCCGAGAGCCGGGGGCGGGGGTCGCTCACCGTGGCATCCTGCCCGGCGTAGTGACTGATGACCCGGGAGCCTCCGGGGTGCCTCCGGCAGAACTGGCTGATGTCGTACACCTTCCTCTCGATCACCAGCCACCGCTCCTGCGGCGCCGGCCCCCTCCCGTTCCGCTGCCCGATCTCCTCCCAGGTGAAGCGCCGCAGCGCCGGGCCGGGCCCGGAGTCCTCCATGGGCTGGGCTGGGCACCGCCGCGCTCCGCTCGCTGCCCGCCGAGCCCCCGCCGCGCTCCTTCCCCTCCGCGCACCGGCCCGCTCCGCCTCTCCCATTGGCTGCCGCCTCCGTCGGGCCCCGCCTCCTCGCGGTTTCCCCTCTCCCCATTGGGCGCCGCTCGCCCTTGCGCCCGCCCCCCGGGGCCCCGCGCGGCGGCCGGGCGGGGAGCGCTGGCCGCGGGGCCGTGGCGGCTGCCCCAGGGACCCGGCGGCAGCGCCGGGGATGCGGCTCCCCGGGCAGGCGGCTGCCAGCGCGGGGGTGGGCGCTGCAGGGCACGGAACAGGAGGAAACACCGAGCCTCCGCAGCAGGCAGCTGCCCGGCTTTCACAGCTGCAATAAACGGGTGGAAAACCGGCCCGGACAATGGTGGTGGATGGAGTCGGCTCCAGGGGAGGTTTACACTGGAGATTGGGAAGAGCTTTTTCTTTGAGAGGGTTGTGCCAGGCTGCCCAGGGAGCTGGGGGGGTGCCCAGCCCTGCAGGCATCCCAAAGCCGTGGGGGTGAGGTGCTGAGGGCCGTGGGTCAGTGCTGGGCTGGGCTCCAGCAGCTCCAAGGGCTTTTCCACCCAAAACGATTCTGTGATTCACTATGACAGGCTATAAGCAGAGGATGGAATTACCACGGATGCATTTGAGGGCACCCTGCAGACCCCATCGTGCTGGCTTGCTCAGAAAGCAGCTGCTCACAAGGTGCATCCCTAAAGGTGCTGATGCTGGGGCTACTTAAACACCTTCCCTTCCACCGGGGAAATGGGATAAATGCACCTTGGGGCAGGTTTTCCGATTGTATCAGGCTGTAGGGGAGCGGTTGATGTGCTGGAGGGCATGAAAGATGGGCAGGCTGACAACATCAACCCCTTCAGCGCCAGCAAATGCCAATTTCACGTCCTGAGGAGGTAGGAAACGTGAAAAAGGGATCAAAATGCTAAGTGGCTGATCCTAGAGCACTGGCTTGTTTGGAAGGAGAGAGCCTTGGGGGTCAGTGTTATGTGCCAGGTGAAGACACAGCCTGGAATATTACATCAGGAACCAGACACAGGATTTGGAGAAGGCAGGAAAGTCAAGGAGCCAAACCATCAACAGAGGAACGATGTGTAGGCTCTGCAGTGCAATTCACACCCCAGTTGCCTCTTTACAGACCACTATTACAACCTGCTTCTCCTCATGGACTGAGGATGCCTCATCTTCCCTCCTCCTGGTTTTGTTTTCCCTTTCCTCTCCGACTCTTCCATCTGCCCACCCTTTTTCAGCTCCCACAGCTTCTTTCCCTGTGGCTGTGTCGTGGCTACTGCTGCCTGGAGATGCAGCCAGAGGGAGGGAAGGTGTCACTGTGGGTACATCCTGGGATGTCTCTGCTTGATGGTGGTCTGGAGGCGATTCTTCAATGACAGACTACTGTGAATCGTGCTAAAACAGACCCATCTGTGTCAGACTTCGAACCAAACCGTTGTAAATGGATGTGAAAGTGCCTCTCCCCACAGCCAGCTCCCTCCCTGTTTCCCTCAGCAGCAACAGTCTGAACTCTCTTTACCCATTCCAACTTCCTTTGTTTCCCTTCACACCTTCCAGTCTGACCTAGTTATAGCAACTCCAGCCCAATGTAACCATAGAAACAAAAGACTCACCAGACTGCATCCCTCCTTGTTCTGAACATCACCCCATTCCTACATCACATCTCTCTGGCTCTCATCTTTACTTTCCTCCCCTTTAGCGATGCCACAGCTATTACCTCGAGCCAGGCATCCCTGCTTCTGCACATTGGCACTGTCTGCCTCAAAAGAAAAGCTTCCCTTCCCATCTCAGCTGAAATAAAGCTGCTTTGTGTGTTGACTGGTGACCAGCTCACTAACACACCCATAGCAGACACTCACAAAGAATGGCTTGCCTCTTTTTAAGTGTAACCATTAGAAGAGTAATCATTTCACCTTCTAGGTGGGGGTTTTTTTTGTGATTAAGGGATCTTAGCAATAGCCCCAAAAGCACCAGTGAGCTTGGTAAACTCCAGTCTTGTTCCTCTCATACACCTCCTCTGATTTCAGCAGGACCAGAAGCTGGAAGGGATTCTATTGCTATATCTAAGATTACATAGATATGAGGGATTATATTATATCATATATCATTATCCACAGACTGTCCCAGACAAATTATACACCCTTGAAACTGCCTTCAGAGCTTCTTCTGGCAAAATCCCTTTCTTTTCCCCTCAGTGGCTGATTCAGCCCAAGATCAGACATCATGATCCAGCTCCCAGGCAGCCTGTCATGTCCTACTACAAGCTGCCAGTTGTCAGCAGTGGTTGCTTCTCCTGCACTCACCACACTCAGGATCTCAGTGAGTCCCAGAGAGACAAGAATGAGATCTTTGTCATAAAGGCTGCAAAGCAAAAGCAGCTGCTGTCACACACTCACCAGCATCCTGCATCCAGCTGTGACTGTTGGTGTTAACAGGGAGTCAGTCATTGCTGGAAGTCAATTAAGTGGGTAAAACCAGACTTGGCCACTCTGCTCTTCCACCAGAGCTGCTTCTTTACAGTGTCCTAACACCTTGTTTCACCTCCACTGCTCCCCTCTCCATTTCTTACTGTCATGACCTAGCTGTGACACAACTTCTTATCTGCCAAAGATCCCCCCAAATCCAAGGGGAAAGCTCTTTATGTCAGCCTTCTGATGTGGCTGCAATTCACTCTTAGTGTCCTGGCTGACTGGAGATGACAAGTCAGAGGAAACACATTCACACTCCTCATGCCACCACCAGGACTTGGCTGCAACACGCTTCTGGATGCCTAAGTGATGCAGGTGATGAGGGACCACCAAGCACTCGGGCATGTGGTGAGCAAACCAGTAACACAGAGCACTAGAGAGATGCACTGAAAGGATGGCAGCTTGTATCTGACCACCTTGAAGCAGGAGAAAATGAAAAGAGGAGATTCTAAAGGAAAACTAACAAATGGAAAGAGGTGTAAAATAGCAATGTCTAAAGGAAGAATCAGTTCTTGGCTGTTGTTCAGTGAGAGCTGAACAATTTGGACTAAATGAGCCAGTACTGTACCTCCAACTGTTTGTTTGCATCACTAACACTTGATACTGACAATAAATGCTTGGGTTTGCATATCAACAGGGTTTCTGCAGCCTGGATCAAACTGCAGGGAGTATTTGCTCTGCTTCTCTGCCCTAACAACCCACTGTCAAGGGTTTAGATGCAAAAATCATCCAGAGGGAAAGGATGAAGATGTCACAGTGCAGACTAACCAGAGGGGGCTGAGGTTTAGGAGAGGTTCACATCTTGCCAGTAAAAAGCAACCAGAAATCAGTGTACACAAGGGATGGGGTTGTGTCACTGCATGACACAGCATAAAGATACCCAGGCTACCAGTCTGCCCTACTTTTCCCCCACTCCAGTGTGTATCCAGCTGGATGTCCTTCACTCACATGTTGCTTTACCTATTTCTACATTGCCCTGAAGAGCAGACACACCTATGTGTGCTCCCTAAAATAATCCACTTTGGCTTCTCCACACCCCCTTTTCCATGCTTGCTTTCCTCTAGTGTTTCTCAGCAATTTTCCCCCCTCACCCCTAGCTAAAGCCAGGGCTTTTGTGTTCCTCACATGAGCTCTTTGTGCCATTAAAGCTCCACTGTGCAGCAAAGTGCAGCCTTTCACCTACTTGGCCACAGAAAAGAGTCTGTTAACCTCTCATTACCACAGCTGGCTTCTCCTCCAGAGACAAACCAGAACCTACAAATACCACATGTTGACAACATCACAGGCTGCTGTGAGTTGGGGTGGGTTTTTTTTTGGATAGGCACCTTTCAATGACTTGTCCTTCAGTTATTCCACCATTATCTATGTGAAACATCCAGGTGAGGAGTTCTATGCACTGACTTTATGTCTGTGTCCACCTGACAGGGCCAAGAGCCAATTCCCAAACCAATTCAAAACCCATTTCACCTCCTCACCAGTTCATTTCTCAGGAGGGAGGATTTGCTCAGGTAAACACACCATTCAAGCCCAGTTATTTGCAGAAGTAGTCAGCCCCACGTAGATTATCCTGTGTTTAAAGTCATCAGCTCTGAAGCATGAACTTCCAGAGACTGCCTGATAGAGCTTCTTGTCTACAAAATAACCACCAATTTCAACAACACTTTTATGGAGCAATCACCTGATGGACTATGACCATCAAATAATACTGTGGGTTACCAAACAACACGTTTCTTTATCTCTACATGCCAAAAGATGTCATGGCTTTGAGTCTGGTTGTGGGCAGAGAGGACACAACCTTCAATCAGGACACTGAATGAGTGAAACCATTTCATGCATTTCCTTTCTACAAGAGCCTGACCTGGCACTGAAGCCCCTCTCACACTTCCTAGCAGCAAAGTGTCATTAGTGAAGCTCAAAGGAATGGATCCTAAAATAAGCAGTTGTAATGTGTCCTGTTATCCCTTCCTCCAGTGGCTCTCCCCATCTCTCTGTTCCTCAGCTTTGCAATCTGCTTCTCTGTAGAATTATAAACCAATACTGTTTGCAAAGGACCTCTGAAGGGCTACAGGAGAAGCTCCTGGCTCAAAGCAGAGCTGCTCTTGCTCTCAGTCACAGAAATGAGAGAAATCAGATCTCCAGCTGGTGCTAACAGGAGAAATCACTTTACAGTTGTACCTGACTTTACTCTGCAGAAGCAACACAGCAAGAGGTATTGCTGAGGCTTTGTTCTGAACTGCTACCAGAAACAGAAGGGTTTAAGTCATTCACATCACCCTATAGATATGCTACAAATTACAGATGGAGAAGAGATCTTGCTGTGCCATGATTGTGAAACCACAGCCTGTAGCCTGCTCTGAGTCTCTGAACTCTTGTGTAGAGCTTCCACAAAGAGCCCTGGGGAAAACAGCTACAGCACAGAAGTTGAAGTTCACTAAACATGGACCCCTCACTGGGATAACAGATCAAAGCAGCAGTTTAGTGCTGTGCACACCTAGTCAATATGGACTTGCCAGCCAGACTGGTTTCCCTTGGGATGCTCTTCTGCACATGGGATGCTGGTGCAACGACTGGCAGGAGCCCAGGCCTGGTGTGAGGACAGTACTACAGTCTTTCTTAACAAATAAAGCTTAGAAAAGCCTGACTTCCCTAGTCAGAGCTCTTGCTTCAGAGCTATAGCCTGAGAATTCCAAGAATGAGTAGCAAAAGAGCAATACACTTCCAGGCAGAAAAGCAGAGTAGCAATACACCCATCATACACCAGGACCAAAGAACAAAACCAGATCAGAGGTGTCTCAGAACTGCACCTAAATGAAACATATGCTGCCTTGTTATCCACCCTGCCTCCCCTGTGCACCTGCCTTGATTGTGCTTGCAGAAGAGTTCCAAAATGCAAAAGGTGGTGGAAGAAGAAAAAGCCCCAAACCCTCCAGGCTGAAGAGAGAACTGATTTGTTGGCAAGGTTTCTTCCTACACACCAGCAGGGATTCGTTCTCTTACAGAATGCTTTTGCAAAGGGTGGTGCCTGAAGAAAGCTGAGACAGGCTTAGATGCACAGATTTCATCTCTCTTTTTTTAGGTGAATCCACAATTTCTGGCATCCATGGACCTCAAAGCTATTTTTAGGAGGGAAAAGCAACCCAAAAATAACCCCTGCCCAAAGGAAAAGGAACCCAAATCAAATGCCATCAAGACAAAACACAATGAGAACAGGGAAAGGGAGTGAGGAGAGAAAGAAAGAGAGAAGGAAAATCATTTTCCTGGTGACAAGCCCAGAAACAAAAGCAACAGGATCCTCCAGACAACTGTCCTCTTCTGCACATCCTCCCCACTGGAGCAGGGAGCCCACAGAGAAGTTTCCCAGCAGTACTGATGCAGCTTTCCTCACTGAAACTCATTCCTGCTTGCTCCTGCCTGAGATGATGTTAGCACTGGCTGGAGCACATCTGATGAGGAGCAGGGATTTGTGTGCTCCATGCACATGGAATGCACAGGTAATATGTATTGCATGTGTCAATTATTGACCTCCTGTATCACCCAGTAAGCTCTGGAGAGATAAACTGAAAGCTACAAGGCAAAGGGTAAAAAATAGGGTGAGAAAGGCTGATTCATTTACCTCTGGCAATCAGTTTTTAGGAGGAACCAAGGACACTTTAAGAGGACAAGGGCACTTGGGTAGCACAGTTAAAAGCACTGGGACAGGAGCCTCAGGGTGGGTGGTTACCAGGGAAAAGCAGCCCCAGAAATTCAAAGAACTCAGCACTGAAAGTGTCATGGTGAACTTCTTCCCACATTAAGGTCCACCTTCAGGGACTGTCTGGCTGCCATTTGTTGTTATCCTTGTCAGAGGTCTATTTTGAACCAAACTAAATAAAACTAGCAAGCCTTAAGAAAACATTCCTTTCATTTCTGACTTTTCATCACCCCCCAGCACAGGAAAAGGCTGTTTAGTGGGAGCTGTAAGAGCAGGCAGAAACAGAGGGAACCTTGGCACAAAGGCAGCACAAGAGATTCTCACTGGTAGGAAAGCCCTGTGTGTTCTTCCCACATTGGCTTTCCTGTGTGAAGTGGGTGGAGGCAAGGAGAGGAGCAAGAAATTTAGGGGTGTTCACAGTTTGTCAGCTCCTTCAGGCAGCAGGCAAAAGCAGAGCACCCCTGTCTGTGCCTGCTTTAAGCCATGGATGGAGGCATGCCTTGCCTTTGCTGAAGGAGATGGTCTCTTATCCCATGCCTACTCTCCCTCCTTCAAGAGCAAGGTGGTTGGAGAGCAAATAAACATTGGGAATGAAAGCATCTGCTGGTTAACCATGTGCTCTGCATCCTCTGCTCTCCCAGTCCAGGTCACAGCACAGTGGTTTTGAAAGATGACACAAATGAAGGGGTGAGCTACTGGATGCCAGAGTTGCCCCAGTCCTAAGATGCAATCATGCAACAGAATGCTGTCAGTTTAGGAGTGCAGTCTGTGCCCTAAAACACTGAGCTATGAAATCTGCTTCAAATCAGCCAGTGCCTCTCCAGAAAGGATTAAAGATACCTGTCAGCAGGCAAGCTGTGGATCACAACTGCCTTGCCCTGGAGAGCAGCCACACACCCTCAGGCACCAGAAAGGCAGCAGCAGCAGCAAAAAAATGCTCTTCCATTATTTTTCCCCTCACACCTCAACACTTTGCATCACTCAATGATGACAGGGATTATTAGAAAGTGCCCTACAGCAAACAAAGGCAAGATGGCACTAAACCATCTGTTCCTGAAAGCAGAGGAGCTCAGACAGGTCTCTGTGTGACTGGGGGAAGCTGGTCAGTCTGACAGCCATGGAGTTGGTAATTCAGCAGGGGAAAGTAGAGTTGAAGCTGCTGGTTTCAGGCTGAGCACCACAAATCTCCTTTTTAAAGCCAACACTAAGAGGTAAGGGAGCAATTCTGGGGGGGGGGGGGGGGGGCAAAGTGGGAAAAGGGAAGGGGAAAGGGGGGGATCAAAGGGGGGAAAAGGGAGAAAAGGATGGAAAAGGGGGGAAGGGGAAAAGGGGAAAAGGGGGAAGAAAAAAAAGGAAGAAGGGGAGAAATGAGGAAAAAGGGGGAGAAATGAGGAAAAAGGGTGAAAAGGAGGAAAAGGAAGAAAAATTAAGAAAAGAGGAAGAAAGAGGAAAAGGAGGAAAAGGGGGAAAGGAAGGAAAGGGTGAAAGGAAAAGGGGGAAAAAGAGGGGGGATGAGGAAAAGGGGGAAGGAGGAAAGGAAGAAAAGGAAGAAAAAGAAGGGAAATGAAGAAAAGAGGAGGAAAATGGGGAAAGGAGGGAAAGAAGGGGAAGGGGAAAGAAGGAAAAGGGGAAGGGGAAAAGGGAAAACCTTATTCCACCCTATTCTATGAAAAGGGAAGGGGGGAAAGGGGAGGGGGAAAAGGGGAAGGGGGGAAGAGAAAGGGGGAAAGAGAAAGGGGGAAAGAGAAAGGGGGAAAGAGAAAGGGGGAAAGAAAGGGGGAAAGAAAGGGGGAAAGAAAGGGGGAAGAGAAAGGGGGAAGAGAAAGGGGGAAGAGAAAGGGGGAAGAGAAAGGGGGAAAGAAAAGGGGAAAGAAAGGGGGAAAGAAAGGGGGAAGAGAAAGGGGGAAGAGAAAGGGGGAAGAGAAAGGGGGAAGGGGAAAAAGGGGAAGGGGAAAAGAGAAGGGGGAAAGAGAAAGGGGGAAAGAGAAAGGGGGAAAGAGAAAGGGGGAAAAGGGAAGGGGGAAAAGGGAAGGGGAAAAGGGAAGGGGAAAGGGGAAGGGGGAAAGAGGAAGGGGAAGGGGGAAAAGGGGAAGGGGGAAAGGGGAAGGGGAAGGGGGAAAAGGGGAAGGGGGAAAAGGGGAATGGGGAAAAGGGGAATGGGGAAAAGGGGAGGGGGAAAAGGGGAAGGGGAAAAGGGGAAGGGGAAAAGGGGAAGGGGAAAAGGGGAAGGTGAAAAGGGGAAGGGGAAAAGGGGAGGGGGAAAAGGGGAAGGGGAAAAGGGGAAGGGGAAAAGGGGAAGGGGAAAAGGGGAAGGGGAAAAGAAGAAGGGGAAGGGGGAAAAGAAGAAGGGGGAAAAGGGGAAGGGAGAAAAGGGGGAAGGGGAAAAGGGGGAAGGGGAAAAGGGGGAAGGGGGAAGGGGAAAAGGGGAAGGGGGAAAAGGGGAAGGGGAAAAGGGGAAGGGGGAAAAGGGGAAGGGGGAAAAGGGGAAGGGGGAAAAGGGGAAGGGGAAGGGGAAAAGGGGAAAATGCGAATAGGAAAAAGAAAAAAACGGAGGGGAAAAAAAAAGGAGAAAAAAAGAAGGGGTAAAAAAACAGGAGGGAGAGGGATGTGTTTTTTGGACGCAGGGAAGCGGTGAGGGAGCGGAGGCCAGGGGCTGCCCCTGGCCGCTCCCGCCCCGCGCAGCGCTCGCCCGCGGCCGCGCTCCCCCCGGGCACATGGCGCGGGGCCAATGGGCGGGAGCGGGCGGGTGGCGGCGCCGCGATTGGCGGCCGCGCTCTGCTGATCCCCCGGCGGGGCTCCGTGCGGGGGGATGCTGCGGCCGCGGGGATGCTGGCGAGACGGGGGAAGGATGGAGGAGGGAGGGAGGGAGGGAGGGAGGATGGCGGCGTTGGGGGTGTGGAAAGGGCCGAGCTTGCCACAAAACGGGGCTGTGGGAAGAGGAGAAAGTGCATCAGTGCGGGGAAAACGAGCCTAGGGGGCACTTCCGAGCCAGCCCAGAGGCTGCGAGACAAAGGGAAGGGAGGACATGAGCGAAGGTAAAGGGAGAGGACAGGGGATCAGCTGAGTTCTTTCGCGCTAGAAGAAAAGAAGCCCTTTCCCTCCGGCGCATCCCTGAGGAGCGCGGGGAGAGGTTGCACCATCCCTACCCCTTGCTTTGGGCGAGAAGACAAAGCTGCAAGTGGCCCCATGGGGAAAGGGGGTGAGAAAGGAGGCGAGTCGGGGGAGCCGGAGCCGCAGATCCGCCGCTACACCTGGGAGGAGATCCAGAAGCACAACCTGAGGACGGACCAGTGGCTGGTGATAGAAAGGAAGGTTTATAACATCACCAAATGGGCATACAGACACCCGGGAGGTCACCGAGTGATCAGCCACTGCGCCGGGGAAGATGCCACGGTAAGGACCCGACCCCCATCCCCATCCATCCCCACTGCACAGGTCACTGCTTGTGGAGGAGGGAGCAGGTTTTTGGGCAGCCGGCTGCCTGCTTCCCTCTCTCCCCATCCCTCTTAACACCTGCTGTGCACCCCAGCTCGTCTCTTTATCTCCGCTTTTCGGTTGGTCCAAAGGGATGCAGCTTCCCCGAGTCGGCGGCATCTGGAAGATGGGTTGCTCCAGGTTGCTCGGCTCTGCTTTAAGTGCCGCCGTTTTGTCTTTGTCTCTTGCTTGTGCTGTGCCAGGAGCTCTTGAGTCCGTGGGCAAACTGTCCTCAAGTAATCCCCTCTTCAGCTCATGACGTGCAGCAGGCGAGCCCAGGAAAGGGTTAACGAGAGGCCAGGCTGGGCTTCAAAGCTGCTTCTGTCAGGAGGTTGAGGCTTTAATACAAGGAGCTTTTTAGCACTTTTTTTTTTGGCCCAGGAGAGAATTCTCCGGGGAATTTAGAGACAGGTTTCTAGAGAAAACCAAGGGGAAAGAAGAAAACCAAGGAGGAAACCCATTTGCTGCTGCTCCAGCTGCTCCAGGGCTGGGTTCAGCTACCTCCCACCTTTCAGGAGCTTAAAATAAACCCCCGAGCGACCCAAACTAAACGAGCAAACAAGCCAAACTTGAAAAGAAAAGGCACAAATTGCCTCGGAGCTTGCTGTCTGCAGCTTCCCTCAAAGCCACCTTCTCCCGAAGAGCATCCAGGGAGCCTGTGGTGTCCCCAGGGCATCCAGCCCGGGGTTAAGAGCAGCTAAACCGGCCTCGGGGCTTTCCGAATATGTGCTTGGGAAGCGGCAGGAGAGCCCGAGCTCTTTAACTGTTTGTCTCCCGCGGCTCTTTCCACCTCAGCAAGGAGGCTCCGTGTGTGGCAGAAGGAATTGGGGGCAATTACCAACCTTCTTTCCATCAGTCACCAGTCGCTGAGGTCTGGGCTTTTGTTCCATCCCTTTCCTTGATGTGTTTGGATGTTCCTGTCCCCTTCCAATCAGTCCCCTGAATGGATGGCTTTCTGCCTCGTAGAGATGAGCCAGGTTTTCCTTTCAGCTGCTTAGACACAAGCCTGCTGAAACTGAAGGAGCTGGACTCTTATCCCCAAGAATTTCATTCCAATATCTCCACTGGAAACAAACAAACAGCTCTGTTATTGCATTCTTATCCTAACCCTGACAAGGGAATCTGAAACACAGGTTTGGATCTGTCCCACAGCTGGTCCTTCTCCCACCTCCCCATCCTCCACTGCAGCCCCTGCACTCAGAGCATCTTCCATGAAGGGACCTTTTTAGGAATGCTCTGACATTGCTCTGCACTGCTCTGAGCACTAAACCAGAACTGGCATCTGCTCTCCAGCTTCCCTGGGCTGAATAACAGCTTTACTGCCAAAATCTCTCTGTCATTGAGGGTGAGAAAGCCTTGGCCTCCACCCTGGCCAGGCTTAACTAATGAGTTTAATTCCATGTTGCAACTGCAAGAGTTTAGGAGGAAGCAAAGGCAATGAGGAGAACTCAGTTGAATGTGTTTCCATTCTTAGTTTGTACACAGCTTCTGTTTTTCTCCTTGAGCAACACAGATTCTCCTTAGCACCTCATGTAGGCAGGACCTCCAGCCCAGCCAATGTGCACCAGAGGAAACTCAGCATCTTGTCTGTTTATCCTGGACCACTTCTCTAGAGGATCATCACAAGCTGCGCACTGACACACTCACTGAACTCCACAGCTATGCCATGCTGCAGACACCCTGATGTGTGAGCTCATTCAGCTCAGGATGCTCACAGCAGGACAGCTGAGAAACTTCCATGGCACCTTCTGTGTTCAGCATGCTCAGCTCATGGCTGAGTCAGGTTAGGAGTGCCCAGGAAAGCATCTGCACACATTTCCCCTCCAGGTACTCAGAGCACATGAGCATTCATTCATTTTCAGCCACACTTTAGCATGCTGAGACAACACAGTAGCCTGAGGCAACCTGGTCTGGTATCACATCATGCACAGCTGCCTTCCCAAAATGGGTCAAGGGCACTTTGCAGCCTCTCTCTGTGTCAGACAGGTTCAAGAATATGAAAGGCCACCCTTGCACTGAGCACTTCCAGTGCTCAGGTACAGCCCCTACCTCAGTAACATCAAACTGGTTTTCACCAAAAGCAGCTGGAATAATTCTCACTTGCCCACTTCCCATGGGACACTTCAGCCTATTTGGCCAGTAGACCACAACGTTGGGAGGTCAGGAGTTAACTAGCACGTGGCACTGCCCAGAGCCTGTGTTTTGCCTTTTGCTTTTATCTCCTCTAGTACAGAACTGAGGACAACTCCAAAATCCTGGTGGTGTTTTACATCCAGGACCTGTTAGGAAAGGAGATGCATGAGATACAACTGGTACCTTTCCATCAGTGTAGCTCTGCTGGTGATAAGAGCATTCAGGAGGTTCTCTCCCCTCCTTGGAGGCTGTACTGCAAAATCCCACAGCAGCTGGGGTTGGAAGAGATGTCTGGAGATCATCTGCTCCAAGCCCATTCTCTGCAGCTGCCAGTGATGTGTATTACTTCCCTAGTGAAGGTAAAACTTTCCTGCTGCCAGTCACAGGCTTGTGACAGCAGTGGAAGACAAGGCAGCATAGTTCTGAGTCACAGCTGTGTTTTCACATGCATGATTGCATTTCTGACCAGTTCCAACCTTTACTCTTCATCCCATCCAGAAAGAAGCAAAGCTGTTGAGCTCAGAGGCAAAGGAGAGCTCTCTGATGAACACAACACCAATCTCCAGTCCAATGGTCAGGTGGTACCTGGTCAGACCTCCAAAGACTGGTTTTTTTCCCCCATTAGATAATTGAGCCAACATTCTTTAATGCTTCTTGTTCTCACTCTCTCCCTCTTTGCCCTTCACCCCCTTTTTTTTCCACCCCAAATTGCAAAACCTTGCAGCCAGCTGTTCACTGCCCCACTCATTCTGCTCCACTCATTCTGCTCTTCCACATCAGCTGCAAGTTGGACCAGGGAAGGAAACCAGCAACCAGCCCTCACATTCCAGTGACACACTGATGGCTCCAAGAATGGAAAATGCCACAACATAGCAAAAAGACTTAAGAACTGGTCTGCTACCAGTGCTAACCTTGGGCAAATCACTCCTCTCAGTGCCTCATCCCCTCTGTAGAAAGGAGAGGACAGTATCCCTGTGGGGACAGAGATCACTTTGTCCCTGAAATTGGTGCCAAACAGGGGAGAGTAACCACACTCTGGTGCTTTACAGAACAAGTGCCCCTCACTTTCATTTCAGGCAGTTTGGTTTGCCTCTCCCATTGAGCTGATTTTTTTTCTCCACCCCTCCTTACTTCTTTCCCCCCAGCCTCTGGCATTTCATGGCTTTTATAATCTGTAAACCTCTCCACAGGGTTGGGGTTTTTTTCTCTCCTGCACCTTTAGCTATCTCTTTTCTCCCCTCACCTCCTGCATCTCTAACTTCTCCTCTATCACTTCTTTCAGGTAAATGGCTCAGGTCAGCTTTCAGTCTCTCTCCTCACACACCTCCCACAGCAAAACTCCAAGGGTGGGAGGATTCTTTTGAAGCTCAATCCAAAGTCTCAGAATCAGGTGAAAGTTGATGTTGATTTTGGTGGACTTTGGGGCCAAGGTTGTTGGCTGGTTGTTTCTGAATAGCAGAGCTCACTCTGTGATGGAGGTCAGCTCCCAGAAGGGTCAGCTGGCCACAATGAGCACTTTCCAGCCAGCCCTTTCTGGTCAGAGCCAGAAGTGAGATTTTAGTCAGTGGCTGCCATTGTTTGTTAGGCAATGGGACAAAGGTGGAAAGGCTGAAGCATGGCACTCCTGACTTCAGTTTTGGACTGTTGTTTTCTGTCCCAGTCTCAGTACTTCACCTAATTGCAGCTTTACAGCTCTCCTAGGTGATTTTCCAGAGTTAACTCCAGTTCTAGACAGCAAGAAAAGGGCAAGAGCTGAGTAAGAGCTGCTGACCTTGATGAACTTTCTGTCCTTATCTGTATCTTTGGGGTTAAAATTCAAGCCAGGCCATGTGAAAGGAGGGGTGTGCAAGATCTCACAACCAGCAGCACATGAGAAACAAATACACTTGTAGGACACAGGTAGGCAAAAATACATGAAAAGGAGAAAGAGGATGGAAAAAGAAGAGCCAGGCAAACTCAGGAGTGCCTGGATCAGACTCTACAGACAAGGCATTCTCCTTCATGCTAGAAGGAGTCTTGAATATATGTAAGGAAAAGAATATTCCAGATGTGTTTCCTGCTTTTCCAGCCTCAGAAATACAAGGGCTGGGGTCTGTTGGAGGAGTTTCATCAACATCGAGTTTCACCCCTCAATTGGATCCTGTTGCTGAGTATACAACTGAGTTTTTGGTCTGGTTCCTTCCTAGGACATTTTCCTTGGACTTGCACAGAGACAGAATTGCTTATGTATCTACAAGATGGTTCTGGAATAAAGAAGGGTTAAGGTAGCATCCAGCTACTCATGTTCTAGAATGAAAAGAGAAAGGCAGCCTCTAAAATGAGGAGTCCCTGCTTTTTCCTCAGCTGGGATCCAAAGCTCTGGCCAAAACATCGAGTAGTGTAGTTTTTTGTACTTGCAGTGATGTCCAGGTTGAGCCAGCACAGTCACCTCCCTCTCTTGAACTGCCTCCAGACAGCAGACTTTCAGAAGGTATTTCTATCCCAGTGAGGATTTGCACAAATTCCTCTCTGCCTTCCCTCCAAGGGAATTAATGGGATTCAAGTATTCAGTTAGCTTAGAAGAAACATTTCTTGAGGTGCCTTTTACCACATGTCTAGATGGTCTCCCAGGTCTCACCTGCTGCTAGATCAGCAGCATCAGTTCATCATCCTTTAGCAGAAGCACTACATGAAGCAGCCATCACAGAGGTGGAGGTCAGGCTGGAACCCCCCCTTTCACACCCACAGCTGCCGAGGAGAACAGTGCTGGAGATGGATGGGGATGGCACAACGAGAAGGAAGCAACAGCTTACTCCTGAACCTCACACAGTTACTCTTGTTTCCACTCCAGGATGCATTCCAGGCCTTCCATATCAATCCCACCTTGGTGCAAAAGTTTCTCAAGCCATTGCTTATTGGAGAGCTTGCTCCAGGGGAACCCAGCCAGGACCGAGAGAAAAACGTGAGTAATTGTTTCTGAGCTGGGCTTAATGATGTCTATGGTCCATCAGGTTTTACCTCTTGGGATGTCCTCCAGGTCAGAGGCAGATCAGAAAGGTTTCTTCTCTACAGGCAGCTCTAGAAAGGGGGAGAAGTGCTCAGTGACTGAGCAGTACCCTGTAGCAATTACATCCCAGTATAGCTTAAAATGTGTGTGGGAGGGAGGGGATAAATTCAGGCTGGCTGTACAAGCCTGTCCTTGCCCAGAGAGCCACTAAGAGCTCTGGCTATGGAAGTCATGTCCCTTTTCTAGCAGCCCATTCCAAGTGCCCAGGCTGGGTTGATCCCATACTGAAGGGAAATGTGCAGCAGCTCTTGTGACCTGGTGTCCCTTCTACTTTTTGTCACCACTTGCGTGTTACAGGGGAAGGAGAGGAGCAGGCAAAGAAGTCTGAAAAGCCTTCCAAACAAGTTGCTCACTACCTCAATGAGACTTGAATCTCTTTCACTGTTTGCCCTGCAGCTCCCTTTGACAGGCTGATCCCAGGGAAATAACCTCTCTGAGACTCCAACAGGCTTATCCTGCTGAGCCCAGTCCCAGCAAAGCTCTGGAGAGCAGCCCCATTTGTGCCATGAACAAGCACAAGCAGTAGGCACCCGTTGGTGAGGTGACCCAGATCATAGAATCATGGAATCATTTGGGTTGGGAAAGGCCTTGGAGCTGCTGGAGCCTGCCCAGCCCAGCACTGACCCAGTGCCTCAGCATCTCAGCCCCAGGGCTTTGGGGTCCCTCCAGGGCTGGGCACTGCCCCAGCTCCCTGGGCAGCCTGGCACAGGGGCTGACACCCCTCTCAGGGAAACAGCTCAGCCTCAGCTCCAGCCTCAGCCTCCCCTGGGGCAACTGGAGGCTGTTTCCTCTTGTCCTGTCATTCATTACTGGAGAGAAGAGACCAACCCTCCACCTCACTACAACCTCCCATCTCCCTTCAGCCTCCTCTTCTCCAGGCTGAACACCCCCAGGTCCCTCAGCCTCTCCTCATCAGACTTGTTCTCTACACCAAGTTGTCTCGTTTCAGTGGCTGTCCTTAAGGAGAAGCCACCCAGCAAGTCCCTTTTCCACCCTCCTGGCATCCTCAGGACAGCTCAGTGTCCCTCCCAGCCAGCCCATTCATCCATTATTCAGGCACAGTGCATGGCATGAGTAGCTCTTGCCACGAAACTCAATCCTGTCCTGTTGTTTGTGTCTGCCCATGACTATGATATGTCTGCATCCCACACAATGGAAGAGACAATGCTAACCCAACATTAACCCAGCAACTCTCCTCATCAATGACTGCACAGGAGCTGACCCACAGATTCAACAGACAATAGGTGCTCTGACGGTGGGTGCTCAGATGTTGGGTGCTCATCAGCAAAGCTCTGGAATGATGCATAAGTAAATAGGACTGAATTAGCTCCTTCTCCAGATTCTCTTTAATACTTGCAAAGCTCATTCACACAAGAGTCATCAGCTGATGTAACTCTCAACCAGCCCAAGCAGTGCCTCTGATTCACAGCAGCAGGCTTGAATTACTCTCCTAGCTCAAGGTGCAGGAGGTCAGGACCTGGGCTCAGACCAGCCAGGATGTTTATTCATAGGAAAAGCTAGAAACCAAGATGAATATAGAGACAGGTCCTCCCAAGTAGCCAAGCAATTAGTGTGGCACTTCACCTGCCTTCTTTAGACTCACTCAGACTTACTTACAAGCTCCATTCTGTGTCTTTCATGTCTATTTTGCAGTCCCAGCTGGTGGAGGATTTCCGGACCCTGAGGAAGACAGCAGAGGACATGGACTTGTTCAGAGCAAATCCTTTGTTCTTCTCTCTGTATTTGGGCCATATTCTTGTAATGGAAGTTTTGGCTTGGTTAATGGTTTTGTACTTTGGTACTGGCTGGATCACAACTCTCATCCTCTCCTGCATCCTCACAACGTCCCAGGTGAGAAGGAGTAAGCACAGAGCGTGCTGGCTGCACAAACCACTCAGGGCAAGGGCAGTGGCCTCTGGGTTATTCATGTGAGATTAATTACCAGGGCAAAACATTCATAGCAGTGGCAAACAAATATTCACAACATACCTGCCACTGCAGTGCCTTCTGACCACCCCTAGCCACTGCTGACTGGGGGCTCACACATTTTCCTCACCTCTCTGGCCTTTGCTCCCACATGTTGGTGCATTTGGCAGCCTTACAGTGGGACTCGGTGATCTTAAGGGTCTTTTCCAACCTGAATGAGTCTATGCCTCCATATCCCCCACAGAATGAAAACAGAGACCTTCACCTTCTCCCTTCAGTTCATTCCCTCTCTTCCTCACACTCACAACTCGCCTCCTATCTCGGTTTCCATCTGTGCTCAACTCTGACTTCAAACAGCTTCCTAACCACTTGATTTCCCCTCACCCCAGGCCCAGGCAGGGTGGCTGCAACATGATTTTGGACACCTGTCTGTCTTTAAGAAGTCTTCCTGGAACCACATCGTCCACAAGTTTGTCATTGGACACCTGAAGGTAAAGAACAGAGTGCTCCGTGGAGCCAGAACACTCTGGACACAGCCACAGTCACTTTGACTATGTCAAGATAGGAAAGGGCAGCTCTAAGCCTTTCCACAAGGTAGATCCAAGTAGATGCACATCCAAGTAGATGGAGCAATGAAGTGACCACTGCACATGGAGCTGTTGTGCAGGAGAGATGAGAGACTGTAATCACAGCTGTTGTAGAACTCAGCAGTTCCATCAGCTTCAGTGGAACCTCACCAGTTTGGAGCAGCTGAGGACAAAGCTGATGAAATTGCCTAACAAGCTTCTCTAGCATCCTGTCATACTCCACATACTTTTTCAAACATCCCATCCTGCTACATCCCATCCATCCCAGTGGAGCTTCTACCCTGGGCAAGGTCCAGTGCAAGCCAGGCATTGCAGCATCCACCTGCAGTAGGGTCTTATAGAGAGTGGGACACAGCTCAGCCTACTCCCCCAAACCTACTTTGTCTTTCCTGGTTCCTCACAGGCACAGGCAGTAGAAGGAAACCAGGATCACAATCAGTATAGCAGCAAGAGGGTTTGGTGGTGGCCTTGACAGCATCAGGTTAATGATTGAACTTGATGATCTTAAAGGTCTTTTCCAACCTAAATGATTCCGTGATTCCACTATTCAATAGCAAGTTCAGATGTAGGAAGGCAGGCTGGCATGCAGCTCACTCAGAGTATATTTGTCCCCTGTTCTTTCAATAGGAATGATCCTTAGTGAGGGCAAACCAGCCCTCTGAAACCAGCAGTCTCTTAGCAACCAGCAGCTCACTCACCGCTCGTTGCTATTTCAAAAGCAAATAACAGATTGGCCGTGCTCCCAGTTGCACTGGTTTAGTTTACAGAGATGAAGCTCACCATTAGGGGAAGTGTAGTTTCTCCTAGATGAGCTCCTTGTCCTTGTGTCTGCCCAGGGAGCCTCTGCAAACTGGTGGAACCATCGTCACTTCCAACACCACGCCAAGCCCAACATATTCAAGAAGGACCCAGATGTGAACATGCTGCATATTTTTGTCCTTGGAGACACACAGCCTGTTGAGGTAAGGCAAAGTGGGTAGAACATGGAAAGCTCTTGTCCTAAAGGGCTTCAGAGAATGCTTGTGGGATAAGAGGAGTTGGCTAGCTTTGTTAGACATGACTGACTGACTTAGTCAAAGCTTCCAGGAATGCTAAAACAGGAAATACTTTGTGCAGGGATTTCATCTGTCTGTGTTGTCTGACAGGAGTTTGGCCCTCACACCCTCCCAAACCCTGGCCTGGAGAGCAAGGCTGACTCTCTAATTCCCTCTCCATTCCCTGTACTGACCACAGGACAAAGTGTTTTGGGGTAGCTCAGGAGAAGCAATGAAGATGGGAGTGGAGAGAAAGTAGAAAGACACGAAAGGCAACTTTGTCCTGCTGGCTTGGACTGTCAACGTGAGGGGGGGGAACAAAGTGTTCCTTCATCAAGAATAGCTCAAAAGTCATCTTCCATTTATCTTCCAACATGAGTCAGTCCAGCTGTGCCCAGACAATCTGTTCCAAGCCCTCTCCACTGAAGCCTTTGCCACAGGGTTGAGGAGATGCTGCTTCCATAATGCACTTTCTTGCATTAACTATGTGTTGACATGCTGCACGTGAACTCACAGGCTATGATAGGGAATTCTAACCCCATCTGCCCTTCTAGAGCCCAAATACTTACTATCTACCATAAAAACACACACAAAGGACTTAAACCACGTACCACCCTTGGTCTTTTTCACAGTGGGACAAGGATTTATCAGTTTAAAAGCACAAAAACCACCTTAAACCAAAGAAAACAAACACACACCTGCAGCAACTCTAAGGGGAAGAAAACATTCCACAGTGAATGGTTTCTCAGCCAGCTTTTATACTCTTGAGAAGCTAACTGCAGACACAAGTCAGGGACACACTGGTGTGTACAGAGAATGTCTTGCACACACAGAATCTTCAAGAGGCAGAAGGGGTCTTGTATAGGACTGAAATCAAAGCCTTCTGCTGGGGTTTAAAGCAAGCTGTTTACCAGAAGATAGAAAGCAGTGTCACACCCTCCAACATGTGGGTACAACCAGGTTGTGCCTGAGAACTGGCTTTAAAAGCACACCCTGGTTCTGCCACTTCAAGGCAAAAGGAGGGACACAAACCATCAAGGGAAGGACACAAAACGTTTATGACAACAGGGCAAACTGGCTGTCCCTCCTACAAAATACCTGCCAGCATCAGTCTATCCCAATACTCCCTCCCAGCTGTATATAATCCTTTTCCAGCTGATGCTAAGCACACAGCCTTGCAGAGCTCAGAGTGAACGATGTGCCTGATTTCTTGGTGCTGTGAGACTCACCTTCATTGGGAAGTTGCTCTGCTGGAAGCAAAACCACAGCTCCCAGGTTTTTCCCAGGCCTTGTGTGAACACTCCTGGAGATCAAACAAGACCCTCCTGTATACCTCTAGGTATTTCACAGTGAAGATGAGGTTAGACCTCATCTTGGCTTCCTCTTCTCGTTGGAAACAAACAGGCACCTGCAAAAATGCAACAGTCCAAGGGCAGAATCTTGAGTGTGGGGCAACTTCTCTGCAGCTGCTGTCTGTAGGTGGACCACAGTCATGCAGGAACCAGTGCAGAGCAAGGACAGCACCCTGTTTCCTTATCACATAGCAAACCACTGACACAACATTATAGATCTAAGCTGGTCTGTGGTAGCAACAGCTCAGGACCAGCCCAGGTTTCCCACTGGTGGTAGAGTAAGTTTTCCCAAGGCCTGGCTAGTGGCAGGAGTTCGTGGGGGCTGATGGCTGGAGAAGTCAAAAAGGATCAATGGCTGGGACATTGACCCCAACTACCCAAGGTCTTGAGCTGGCATCCCATGCAGTGACCTGCCAGAGGTCAGGCTTCATGCCTATCACATTGGTATTGATACACCCACAACGGTGGGGGTGGGAAGGGCCCTGCAGAGCCCACCCAGCCCCTGCTCCAGCAGCTTCCCCTGGCTCAGGGGCACAGGAACGTGTCCAGGTGGGTCTGGAAACCTCCTGAGAAGGAGCCTCCACACCCTCCCTGGGCAGCCTGGGCCAGGGCTCCCTCACTTCAGCACCAAAGGAGCTTCTCCTCCTGTTCTGTGTTCCAGTTTATACCCATTACCCCTTGTCCTGTCCCCAGCCACCAGAGAAAGAGGACTGGCCCCATCCTCTCAGCCCTCACCCTTTGGGTATCTATAATAAAGGAGATGACAGCAGCTCTTAGGACAGCCACAGGCATGGCAGAAGGTGAAGTGCATTGAGGTGCCATCAGGCTCTCAGATAAATGGAAGTTACCTGATTCATGAGCCAGAAGACTTTTAAAAGCACTTTGCACGCAGCACCCTTGCAAAGTCAGTACATCCAACCACACCAAAGCACCTTTTTACCTGGGGGTGGGAATATAGCCAAAGCTCTCCAGTCCATAAAGAAGCATTGCAGAGAATCTTCTCTTACATGTGAGTGTCATAACATGAGCCTGAGCTTTCTCCTCTGTGTCCTACAGTATGGCAAGAAGAAGCTGAAGTACCTGCCTTACAACCACCAGCACGAGTACTTCTTCCTCAGTGAGTATCTGCCCCACACTCTTCCTTTTTCCCCTGAATGCCACTCCACCTTTCCAGCCCTACTGTGTTAGCAGAGCATCTCCTCCAGTCTCAACTCACCCTCAGCATCCCTTCCTTAGGACCACCATCCCCTGGGCAGGTCCCAAAAGCACGTGCTTCAGTGATATCAAAGCACCTGGAGCATTGCCAGCAAAACAAACAACTGAGGCTGGGAAATGGCTCCTGGATGAGAGGCTCCATGGAAATGAATGCATGTTGCCAGTCAATGCTCTTTGATAAGAGCAAATGAACTGGTGTGGAGCAACCACCCCCATCCCCAGCACCTCACCTCTCTCACCAGTGCTAAGCACACTTCCCCTAGAAGCAGCCCTGAATCCCTGCCTCCCTCATGTCACACACACCCCTCCAGCCTTTCTGGTGTCCCAACACATTTCCCTTTGCTTTGCAGTCTTCCCACCTCTGCTCATCCCTGTGTATTTCCAAATCCAAATCATCTCGACCATGATCAGACGCAGGTTCTGGGCGGTGAGTTCATGTTCCCTCCACCTTTGTGGAACCAACACTGGAGTAGGGAGGGAGACCAGTGGGCAGGGATCCCACTTTGCTCTATTCATTACCCTAAGGACACATCCCATGAGACAGGTAAAGTGATGCCTAATGTCTTCTCTCTTCCCCCAGGACCTGGCCTGGGCCATCAGCTACTACATGCGCTACTTCCTCACGTACATCCCCTTCTATGGTGTCCTGGGATCCTTGTCCCTCCTCACTTTTGTCAGGTAGGAGACAAAGGGCATCACCATGGCACTTCCCCCTACTCCAGTGCCAGATGAACCCAATCTCAGCTCTGCTGTATCTCCTGGGCCTTCCCAGTTTAAGTTCTCTGCTATTCCCACTGCTTCGCTCTCCTCTTAGCATCTCCCAGTCCTCCCTGCAGCTGAGCTGGTTCTGGCACTCAGCACCTTCTCCTGCCTGCCTCTTCCCCTATCCTGTGATGGTCCAGCCAGGATTCTCCTTCCTTTCCTCACTCCCAACACCTGTATGCATTTTGTTCCCACTTTGACCAAGGCTGGACCCTTCCAGAGCACCTCAGGCCACCCTCTTCACTTACTGGGAAGGTAATTCATGAGCCCTGCTTCCCAGTAAGTGAAACGCTCACCACTTCTCCCAGTGCATGGCCCACACACTGACTAGTACCAAAAGATGCCATTTAGTCCTCAGCAAGCATCAGTTAAACATTTGAGCTCAGTGAAAAACACTGCCAAAGGCAAAAAGAGGGATAACCCAGCTGGGTGCCCTGCTTCTACCTAATCCCAATTGCATTAGTCCCAGAGCTGTACAGAGGGGAAGGGGAATTCATCACAGAGTTGATCCTCTCTGGTTCCCATAGAAAGAGAGGCATTCACTGCCATCCCTCAGAGGTTTTCCCCCCCCCAGCTTGTGCCTCCTGCTGCTCCCTGTAAACCCCACTCCTCCACCTCACACCCCCACCTGCAATATAAACTGTTGTGCTTTGTGCCTGCTTGGTTTTGAAGGTTTCTGGAGAGTCACTGGTTTGTGTGGGTCACCCAGATGAATCACATTCCAATGGAAATTGATTCTGAGAAGCACAGAGACTGGCTCAGCTCTCAGGTAACTAGGAGGGGAAAGAATACCCCTGGAGTCACCTCAAAATGGATTAGAAACTTACTCCAAGGGCAGAGTTACCACTGTCACCAGGTGTATGGTCTCTGGCCGTGATCTCTCTCACAAAGATGTTCTCCCCAGAGGCAGCAACGCTGAGCCAACACATGGAAGTCCAAATCTCTGCAATTCAGTTGATAATCAAAAGGTTCCTTCAGATCTGAGGCAGTATCAGCTCCAAGAAGCATCTTTTGTGTGTTACCATACACTGATGAACATACAGAAGAGCCCCAGTGAGAGTCAAAGCTGAAGGGGGAGATCAATGTGTTCTGTTTCAGCAATAAGGACTGAAATGAAAAGCAGCTGCCTTGTAAATGTGATCAGACAAATCCACCCTGCTGAACAGCTCCCCCTGATTCACAGTGCTCCATGTTTCAGACCCAGAGAGCAACTGTGTCACTGCCCACAGCCTAGTATGAACTGGGATGAGAGCAGAGGTCATCCCACGTGTTAATTAGTGTGATCAATACTTGTAGCTGTTAATGGGGCTTGGGTTGTGAGCTTTCAGTGTCTGAGAAGTCAGTTTTCCCCTGTGCTAAAAACACTTCCAAAAGAGGTGCTGAAAGCACTTGTTGTCAGGGAAGCAGGTGAATAGAATCCCTGAAGTCATGGGAGTGTTCAGATGCCCAGCTTCAGCTTTTGCTTAAGCAGATTATGCAGTTGGAATTTGGAGGGACAGAGAAGGAGGGAGGAGGGAAAGAGAGAGGTGATGAGAGATTTGGGGAGGGGGTTTATAAGAGAGAAGTGTTTATATGCTACAGAGAGATGAGCCTCTTTGACCCCGATGTGGCTTCATGATGCATCTGGGGGGGATGAAGAGAATATCTATCCCCTGTGCTTACCATGACAGCTTAGCCAGCTCAGTCAGAGCATTTGAAGAGAGAATACCTGATTTTACAGCCACTGCCAGCAAGAGTAGTAGCTAGGAACACGTTTCCAGAGCTTTGCTGATAACCAGGTGGGGTGAGGACAGATGTTTTGTGCCCATCCACTTCTCCTCCCCCATTTTCCACCCTGCTGTGTTATTGACCCTCTTGAGCAGGAGGAGCTGAGATTTAAGTCTGTACTTGGACTATGTGACCTATGTCACCAAATAGCCACAAACTGCCTCCTTATATTGTCCCCTTTACCCATGGTCAAACGTGTGGAGAGGAGGTCAGCACAGCAGCTGCCAGGAAACCCCAAAGGAGGATTAAAGATCCCCTTGGTGCAAGCAGCTGTCTCAGCACAGCAGTCTCCTGCACCCTGACAGCTCAGTGCTGCAGCAAGACATGTCCCAGCCCCTGCCACAGGCAAGAATGCTGAGTGTGCCCTCAGCAAGTCTCCCTGATGGCACCAAACTGGGAGGACTGGCTGATTCACCAGCTGCCATCCAGGCAGAGCTGGGCAGGCTGAGAGCTGGGCACAGAGGAACCTGCTGAGGGGCACCAAGGGCAGAGTCCTGCAGCTGGGGAGGAACCAGCCCAGCACCAGCACAGGCTGGGGGTGACCTGCTGGGGAGCAGCTCCAGGAGAGGGACCTGGCAGTGCTGGGGGGCAGCAAAGAGCCACGAGCAGCAACGTGGGCTGGTGGGCAAGGAGCCAACGGCAGCCTGGGGGGCATTATCACACCTTCTTGTGTGACCTGATCAAGGTGGTCCCTTCCAAGCCCTGCTGTCCTGTGATTCTGTGAAGAAGAGCTTCACTGTGGGTTTAAGGGGAGACCTCCCTGAGGTTCACAGCTGCTTTCTTGCCTCCCCAGCTTGCAGCCACGTGCAATATCGAGCAGTCCTTCTTCAACGACTGGTTCACCGGCCACCTCAACTTCCAAATTGAGCACCAGTGAGTATGGATCCTGCCTCCTTTGGCCATTACCAGCTTGTCACCACACAGGGCTTGAAGGGAAGTCTGCTCAAGGTGCATGTAGGAGATGGGGAGGGATCTTTGGAGCACCAGCAAGTGCCAAGGAAAGGGAGTGCCAGGTTACTGGGGGTCACAGCCTGCATCTGCCACAGGGGTGGCATCTTCCTCTCCTGCTACCACATACTTCAGCACCTCAGTGGTTTATGGTGTGTGGCTGCTGTGTGGGGTTGCACATGCTGCTGGCTACCTGGTTCCCAGCCATTCAAACCAGGGCTATAAGGACAGTCTGTTACCAGCCACAAGACAAAAAGTAAAAGAGGTGGCATTTGGGGTACAGGTGACTGGTTTGGAAACCAGCTTAGGATACCAAATCCTTCCTTACCTGCTTCTCTGTGTCAGGAGCTTCCAGAGGTGGGAAAGGAGGTGTCTGGGGATCCAGTTCTGCAAGAGACAACTAGTATTGCCCAAAGGAAACAGGCAGGCATCAGCAGACTGAGGCTGCCTCCCTGCTCCTGCTGCCCTCACCTTGCCTCTTTTCCATGAGCTGACCTGGGTTGTCTTCCTCGAATACAGCTCTGCTTGAGGCATGGCAGAGTGGCAGCAGAACCAAAGCATTAGGTGCTCACAAGCCTCCTTAAAGCAGGGGGGCTGGAGAGCACAGACATCTCTTTGAGACTCTCTCTTGTCTAGAGAAGGCATTCAAGAATGAGCCCTAGGAGGAGGCAGACAGGGATGCCCATCCCTCGGGGTTAGTCTCTCGAGTTTAGTCTCAGGTTTGTTTTCTCTTTCTCAATTCAAGCCTGTTCCCAACAATGCCAAGGCACAACTTCTGGAAGGTGAAACCTTTGGTGAAGTCACTATGTGCCAAGCATGGAGTCCAATATGAGGAGAAGCCTCTTGGGAAAGCATTTGTGGACATTGTTGGGTAAGGTCCTTGCAGCATCAGCTGCAGCTTGCAATTCATTGTGGGGTGAACAGCCTGTATTGTCTAGCACAGAGAACTCAGGACACTACAGAGCCTGCAGAGATACCAGGTTGGTCTGGTACAGCCTGGTGTCACTGGGTCAACAGCCTCTGTATCACAGTCCAAAGAACACCTGCAACCCACAGCAGAGATGACACTGACTTGGTGGGTGAGTGCCAGGGGCCAACAGATGGGAAGCTGCTTCAGTGCATCATGGGGGAAGAAGCAACTGTCCCCCAGAGCACTTGCTACCAAACTACCCCCTAGTTAGCATTGAGATGGGTACCAACCTGACCTAACAGGGACCTTTCTTTGTAACACCACTTCTCAGTGCTGCTCTGACAGCTGCTGGTTACTGCTTTTGGGAGCTGGCAGCGTGTCTTCAAGCTGCCAAGTGAGATGAATCAAAGGGGAAAGGAGTCAGGTTACAGCCCATGCTGCTTCCCTGCCAGCAGCAAAGGGTTGTTTCCTCCAGACACAGTTGAAGCTGAGTCCAACAGTCCTTGTCAGGCAGGCTGTGGGTTAACATTTCTGTCTCAGTTACTCCAAGGGGAGGAATTCATGACAGAGAACATAAGAAAGTGTTCTGCAAGTGAGGGATCTCCCTTCTCAAACCATCCTAAGCAAATGCAAATTAAAGCACATTGGCTCCAAGATGCAGAAGGGCTGAAAGCTGTTGGAAAAGCTCCTTTGGTTCTCTGATCCAAAGGAGAATGCAGGCAAACAGTGAGACCTGGAGGAGTGGTGCCCAGCATCCCAGCACACAGAGCCCACATCCCCGTGCAGCTTCCCAGCAATGACTTGCCCCCCCAACAGAAAGATCATCTCCCATAAACCATGGAAAGCCCCATTCCCAGCCTCCAGAATACATTCTGCTTGTCAGAGGCCTTTGGGGCCCAAAGCAGCTCAGTTGTGTCCCACAGTAAGTGCAAAGGTGATGCAGCAGGGACATTCTGCAGGAGAATCCCATGGGGCATCTGAGGAAACCCCTTCAGAGCAATGATGTGGTGAGCCCAGGCAATCCTGCTTTGCTGTTTATCCAGGTCCAAAGGGACTAGGAATCACACACAGCTGAAGTTCTTGCTCACCCTGGCTCTCCTGGCTATATCTGCTCTACTGGGGGAAGGCATTTGGTGTGCCAAGGGTTCATATTCAGCAACAGGCTGCTTTGTGGGGAGAAAACACATCAGGGAGGCAAAACATGCCAGACACACTGCTCTTCATCTTCTTTCTGCAGATCCCTAAAGAAATCTGGACATCTATGGCTGGATGCTTACCTCCATAAGTGACCATGAATCTTTCTGGGGAGGTGTGAGTGACTGGGAGGGATGGGGGGCTGAGCTTGGAGAGGGGGGTGGGGAAATCACACATGTGTCTTTTATCTCAGATTTCAGTCTGTATCTATGTACACAGTTGGAAGGGGGTTTCCTGTCTTGGCACCTGCTCCTGGTACCTGTTTAATCCAGACAGATCTAAACTGTGCTTGAGAGGATGAGAAGTGATGCCAGCATTGCACAGAACAGAAGGCTGGGAGAGGAGGAGTGTGTAAAAAGGGCATTAATATCCAACCTCCACCTTCTGATTCGTTCTGATCCTACCTAAACCACACAAGCCCCTGATCCACAGACACAGAAGAGTTCTCAGGCTTCAGTGAGTATTCACAACCCAAGGACATCCCAGCCAGCTGCTGTGAAAGAGGAGCTGAGAGCTGGGTTTCATTCGGTTATCGAGGGAAATACAACATGCTCTGTGATGCCCACTGCAACTGAGAGCTCAGGGCAGCTGCTGGGCCAAGCCCTGCCCCAAGCCTGGCTCTCTTGAGCTCCCTCCTTTCTCTCCCTCCTTTCACACTCTCTACTCGTAGCATCACTTTAGTAGAAGCTGTGATACTGACTCTGCACAACTAATGCCCAACCAGCTCTCAGCTGGGTTAATCTAGCTGTATTTCAATGACCAGCTCCTATTCCCAGGGCTTAAAGAGCAAAGTATCTCCTTTGAGAGAGGGTTTATTTAGTCTGTTATGAGCCCCAGGCCTGGCACAGCATTATGGTGGTCAGTAACTCACACAAGAGACCAAAAGAAGTCACATCAGCAAAACTTAACTAATTGCTCCTGAGTGCTCCAGTGTAAAGCCAGCTGGTCTTTGCAGCAGAGCAGCCTGTGTGCTGCAGAAAGGCACAGTTCTGCCTCTCTGCACATGCCTGGCAGCAGAGACCAAGCCTGTTTCTGCTTCAGGAGCAATGGCATTGCTTACCCTGCTCTTGGGAACGAGCAGTGAAGGAGATGAGTTCTCCCTGCAAAAGGAGGAGCTGCCCAAGCCCTTTCAGAGAGGCAGCTGAGATCAGAATTGAGACCAAGCCTTCTGGAGAACCCTCTTAAGCATTGTCTCAAAGTCTTTCTGCCCAACCCTTAATTCCCCAGAGCCATTAATGGCTTAGCAGGAGATAGAACAGCTTCCAAGTGCTTCTCTTAACAGGTGACCTGATCCCAAATAAACCCAGGGCTTTAGATTCAGCTGTAAGCCACCAGCAGAGGCATCCCCTTTCCTTTGTGAGAAGGGGCCAGAAGGGTTTGAAAAGCAGCCTCAGGTTCCAAGAGCTGTCTGGGTGCTCACAGCAGGGATACTCTGGTTATCAGCAATGCCTCATGACTTTGCTCAGCTCTGAAGCTGGATCTTCTCTCTCAAACCCTTCAACGCTGGCAGAGTCCCACAGGATCAGCAAGGTGCTTCATGAACAGACAACTCCAGGACTCTGGCCAGTCCCTTCAAAAAGGAAACTTACTTCTCCCCTTCCTCAGCCTTCTTTGGAGAATAAGATGAGATTATGTCTTTGCTTCCAGGCAGGGAAAATCATAGGCACAACTGCAACTTAAGCTAGCTAGTACCACTTAAGGTTTGTAAAGGACTTACCCTGGTGTTCTTACCCACCCCTAAGCCAGCAATACCTGAATACCACTAGGGATGATTAGGATGAAAACCTCCTGCCTCCGGGGTGGCTGAAAGCTCTGACAGTTCTAGTGGATTTCTAAATGCAGAAGCAATGCTGCTGTGATTTCCCAGAGAGGCAGCAAGAGGCCAGCCTGAGATTGTGGCTACTACTGCCTTAATATGCACACCTCTTTCTGACTCCATGAATGTATCTCACTGTCTCTGCTCCAGCAAAGATGACCACAAGCACATGGCAGCAGCAGCACTACAATCCTTCCAATATTCACCTTCTTTTCCTGACACCTCCTGGTGGGTTTTTTCACCCCTCCAGTTGTTATTTCAACAGCAAACGTTTTCTCAGCCTCTTCCTCCTCAGCCCTGTCCCTTCTTACCTTTCTTCTTGTGAGACTGTTTGCTTTTTAACACCTGGAGACACTGCAGAAAGCTGGGAGCCCAAGCCTGGGTAAACAGTCCTGCTTTAGCAGCTTGGCTGCCTTTTTGCCACTGACCACTGGAAGGACTGGTTTTCTGCCACAAACTCAAAGCACTGCCAAGGCAGCAGCCTGGGAGAGTGCAGCTCCTGCTGCTGCTGGCTGAGAGGAACATGGAACATCCAAGGAGAGCAACCACGCTGCAATGACCTGCAGAGGAAAGAGCAGCTCACCAGGCAAACAGCCAAGACCTTAGCAACAACATACCAAAGGGAAGGAAGGGGGAAGCAGGAGAGGTCTTGGTATAAACTCTTTCCCCAGCTCCTTGCTTCTTTCAGACTGCTGAAACAAATTCCCTTCTCATGACAATTGTTTGAGTTGCTCCAATCCACAAATAAAAGCTGTGCAATTTCTAGTCAGAAGTGCCTTCAGAGTGTCCTGCATTGCCCTGCCCAGTGCAAGAGCAAAAGCTCAGCTCTGCAAGGAACAGGTCACCAGCCTTTAGTGACAGCCCTGCATTTGTCTCACTCATTGAAACCACAGACACAAAAAGCTTGGCTGGTGGAAATGTCAGATTGCTGCTGACTTTGTCAGGCAAAGCCTCCCTGGCTGGGATAGTTTCTTCCCCTCCCTCTAAAGATCTCTCTGTCTTGGAACTCTAGCTGTTCCATACATGCCTTTATGTGTAAGTTCTCTGCCCTTTAACTGGAGCAGGTCAAACAGATCTCTGACAAAGAGCCTGGAGCAATGTGCTTTGCTGTAACCTGAAGTAGCACCAAAGTGAAATGAGGTTTCCAGGGGGTTCAGTACAACTGCAGATTTAGGTGGATATCGAGTCCCCAGGACCTTGCTTGGCTTTGTCTCCAACCTGAGCAAAATGAAGCAACCAGTCACAGAGGAAAGTCCCTTTGCAGGTTACAATCAGCCACCAAAATGCTTCAGACACAGCAACCTCAGCAGAGTTTTGCCCTGGGGACCCTACCTAACTAGATTCTCTCAAAGTAACATGGGGAAACCCTGTACACCTTTCTCTCTTGGTGGAAGTCATTCAGTTGCACTGGAAAGAGACACAAACCCACACAGGAGCAAGCTGTAAAACATGCTGGGAGCCTGCCAGGGTTGAAGGCAGCTCAACTGCACCATTGGCTACGTGAGCACTTGGCAAGGGAGAGAGGCCACGGGTTAGAAACACACAGTTTGTTTCAGGGCAGATAATAGAACAATAAGCAGGAAAGAACTGGCTTTTCCTTCTCTTCAGTCACTTGTTAGCAGGGACTGAAGGACCAGGATGGTGGAAGACTGTTGGCAGAGGAAAGCATTAACTGAAGCAAGTGCAGCAAAGGCAAGAGAAGGCTCAGGACAGGAGAAAGATGGGCAGGTGGTTTGAGAGAAGTACAGAGATGTGAGAAATGTGGGAAGAGGGGTGGGGAGGGCTGCATGAAAGAGTGACAGGGAAAATACCAAGGGGGTGGAGAAAGAAGAAGAAGTAACTTGCAGTCAGATGCCTCATGTTCTCCCATCCATCACCAGTATCTACCTGGACAACTTAAGTTGAAGACAGGAGGCAAGAAAGGGCAGAGCACAGGCTCAGAGGAGACAGCAGAGGCTGGCAGCATCACTAAACAGCTCGTGATGAGCTGGACCTTGCAGGGAGCTCACTCTCCCTCAGCTCTGAGAGCAGGGACAGTGCAGGGCTCACACACACGATGCCCTTCAAGGGTGCATTCACCCCCTGACAAAGCACATGCTTCTGGCTCTCTGGCTACAGTAGGTTAAAGCTGGAGCCCAGACCTTCAGCAACAGCAAAGTAACTCCCCCTGAAAGCCATGGGCCTGTGCCAGCATTGTGAGCTCACATGAAACCCAGCCTCACGCTTCCAGGCAGAGGCAGAGTGGGAATTGGGGGGTTTGTACTGAGGCTTTGCCTCTGGGCATGGATTTGAGCAGTCCACGATCCCATCTGCTTACTGGAACAGGGCTTGGGAGGCCCAGAGCACTCACAGAGCTTCATCAGGACACATCTCCAGGCACCATCACTCCTTGCTGATCACACCTGCTGGATTTCAGCTCTTCATTAGGGCAAAGACACCCTTTTCTTTCTGTACCAAGCTGCCATGTCCTAGCCATGGCCTCTCCTACTAGATGCTTCCTAAGAAAGCCTTCTAACAGAGCCCTAACATGTCAAATGTTTTCTAGGAGCTGTTACAACAATAAAACCTTCCAGGGACAGCTCCTGTTTTATTTCCTTCTTTAAAACACCTCAGCATACCCCAAAATGAACAACTTTTGTTCCCTCCTCATGTATGCTTACCATTCAATAAACTCATTGTTGACCATCAAAATGCTCTCTGTGTTTTCCCCAGTCACACCCAGAGTCACTGCAGGGCTCCAAGAGCCTGGGAACACCTTCTCCAGTACAAACCCATTAGCAGGGAGCGTGGAGAAGCCAACTGAGCTACTAGTTCAGAGTTCTCCAAGGGTCAGGGGAGGATTTGAGATCAGACCATCGTGGCTTGGCTTTGCCTATGTTTTTATTCTTTTATAGAGGAGCTGTTAACTGGTGATTGTGGAAAGACAATTTTCCACTTGGGAGGGTGAAATCAGAGGAATGGCTTTTATAGCAGAGATAGCTTATCAGCCTCCCCACAGCCCAGGAACAGTGATGCTGCTTCCCCTCAGCTTGGGGAACGTGCACCAGGGAAAAGGACATCTACCTGTAAAAGCTTTGCCCAGCCATTCAATCCCAGGCCCCTGGCCATTCAGGGAGGCAAGTGAGAACAAAAGTGATATGAAAACTACCACAGAAGCTCCTTCAGAGTTGTCTAAAGCTCATTTTTCTGCCCATTCATGGCTCACCCAGGGGCAGAGTCAACGCTTTGTGGCAGCTTGGCAGACTGACAGCTCGAGCCAATGCTCCAGTAGGCATTGGGTCAATGCTGTCAGAGGGATTTAGGTCAGCCAAGAGGCTTTAACAGAGCTGGGAGGCTGTTAGTTCTGGCAGATAAGCCCATTTGAAGCAGATCACCAGACAGAAGGGCACACAACAAGGGACAGGGGCTGGGAGGAGGAAGCACATTGGCTGTCCTGGGTCAGGCGACGGGACGAGAGTCAGGGAAGGGCAGCTGATGGTTATTTCCTTAAACCAACACTGCAGTGTTCCAGAGTACACACTAATTGCTTCATAGGTAAACTCATCCTGCACAGAAAGCACTCTATCAGGAGTCATGGATCTCAAACCAGAAAAGGACCCTGCCTTGTCCCCTTATTAGGGCTTCTATTTGATCCTACAATAAACACAAACCCCTAATCCAAACACAGGGAGCTCTTACACAAAAACAAACTGGTACAAATGGGTAGATCACCTCCATTTCTTCTCTGCAACTACAACCTCTGAGCACCCCCAGGCAACACAGCTTGAACCTCTGAGCAACCCAATGCAACACAGCTTGAACCTCTGAGCATCCCAAGGCAACACAGCTTGAACGTCTGAGCATCCCAAGGTAATGACTTGAACCTCTGAGCACCCCAAGGCAACACAGCTTGAACCTCTGAGCATCCCAAGGTAATGGTTTGAACCTCTGAGCATCTCAAGTTTACAGCTTGAACCTCTGAGCATCCCAATGCAACACAGCTTGAATCTCTGAGCATCCCAAGGTAATGACTTGAACCTCTGAGCACCTCAAGGCAACACAGCTTGAACCTCTGAGCAACCCAATGCAACACAGCTTGAACCTCTGAGCATCCCAAGGCAACACAGCTTGAACCTCTGAGTATCCCAAGGTAACACAGCTTGAACCTCTGAGCATCCCAAGGCAACACAGCTTGAACCTCTGAGCATCCCAGTGCAACACAGCTTGAACCTCTGAGCACCCCCAGGCAACACCGCTTGAACCTCTGAGCATCTCCAGGTAACACAGCTTGAACCTCTGAGCATCCCAAGGTAATGGTTTGAACCTCTGAGCAACCCAGTGCAACACAGCTTGAACCTCTGAGCATCCCAAGGTAATGGTTTGAACCTCTGAGCAACCCAGTGCAACACAGCTTGAACCTCTGAGCATCCCAATGCAACACAGCTTGAACCTCTGAGCATCCCAGTGCAACACAGCTTAAACCTCTGAGCATCCCAAGGTAATGACTTGAACCTCTGAGCATCCCAGTGCAACACAGCTTGAACCTCTGAGCACCCCAAGGCAACACAGCTTGAACCTCTGAGCGTCTCAAGGATACAGCTTGAACCTCTGAGCATCCCAAGGCAACACAGCTTGAACCTCTGAGCATCTCAAGGATACAGCTTGAACCTCTGAGCATCTCAAGGATACAGCTTGAACCTCTGAGCATCCCAAGACGGTTTGAAGGGAACCAAAGAAACTGGTAGTTCTGATTTCACGTTCTGGACTGAGATGCCTTCCAAGCCACACTTGAGACCCTCTCTGCTTGTGCACAGGCCTTGTACCTCAGCTGGGAGTCCACAGGCATTAGGTGAAATGCACCAAGCTACACAGTTTGCCAAGTTTCCTCTTCCACAAGCTTAGGCTCTGCTGATGCAAATTTCAGCTCTCCCCCTCAGCTGGGGACTTGGGAAACACAGTGTCCCTGAGAAGGCAGCAGTACAAGTGGCTGCCTTGGCTCTTTTACTGTGTTTTACTTGCCGTTTCTCTGACTGTTCAGTGTCAGTAAGTTGTGACTGACTAAACTTTGCATGGAGTAGTGGAATTTAAGCCTGAATTTCAATCCCCTCTCTCCCTTGAATTTAAGACATGGGTGGTAAGGAATTTCAGGCATGAAAACAACATCAAATGCACCCAGTCTGCTTCTGTCCAATACCCATATGCCTGGCATTGAGCTCACCACTTCCAACTCTGCTTTAAGCTATGTAACAGCCTAAAAAACCAGAGCTATTTAGCTTGGCAAGATCTATATAGGACCCTTTATCCAGGAGAGAGATTGCTCTCACCTAACAACTCTGGTTTACTGGCTTTACAGTGGCCCAATTCCAGATGTGTGGGAAAACTGCACGTTTCACAAACACACATCAAAGGTGGCATCAGCATGAAGCCAAATGTGCCCAAGGTGCACTGACCTGTCCCCAGGGACGTTGTCTCCTGGCTCCCTCCTTGCCAATGCTGTTCAGAAAAGCCCATGAGGCTCTGAAGAAGCTCAGCTTGTAGTTCAGCAGTTGTGCTGGGGTTTAGATTATACTCTCATTCCTTTTCTTGGGCAGCTTGAAAGATCTGCCTGAACACCTCAGATATAAGGTGGAAGCTCCAGGATTCCACAGCAAGCTGGGGGGTGAATCATTTCCCCACTGCAGCTCTGACACCACCCAGGGACAGACTTGTTCAGCACAAGATGATTTTCCTGTGCAAAACGTGGCTCACAACACTCCAGCATCACCATCCAAGTGGGCAAAGGCTTTGCTCTGCTCTTTAGGAAGACATTAAGATCCTTCACAATCCCCAGGCAGGGCAAGGGGGAGAAAGGGGGGAGAAATGGGGGAGAGAAAGGGGGGAGAAATGGGGGAGAGAAAGGGGGAGAGAAAGGGGGAGAGAAAGGGGGAGAGAAAGGGGGAGAGAAAGGGGGAGAGAAAGGGGGAGAGAAAGGGGGAGAGAAAGGGGGAGAGAAAGGGGGAGAGAAAGGGGGGAGAGAAAGGGGGGAGAAAGGGGGGAGAAAGGGGGGAGAAAGGGGGAGAGAGAAAGGAGAGGGAGAGAAAGGGGGAGAAAGAGCTAGAAAGGGGGGGAGAAAGGGGGGAGAAGGAGAGGGAGAGGGAAAGGAGAGGGAGAGAAAGGGGGAGAAAGAGCTAGAAAGGGGGGGAGAAAGGGGGGGAGAAAGGGGGGAGAAAGGGGGGAGAAAGGGGGGAGAAAGGGGGGAGAAAGGGGGGAGAAAGGGGGGAGAAAGGGGGGAGAAAGGGGGAGAGGGAGAGGGAGAGGGAGAGGGAGAGAAAGGGGGGGAGAAATGGGGGGGAGAAAGGGAGAGAAAGACAGAAAGAAGAGAAAGAGAGGAGAGAAGACAGGAGAGTCCCTTCAGAAAGGTAGTAAAAAGCCTTTCAAAGAGCATGGGGTTTGTGATGCTGCTCAGGCACTTGCTGAGGAGTGAGAGAGGGAGGAAGGGGGTGCTGATTGAGGTCTCCTTTGTGTGCAGAAGTGGTTGTTGTCACATTTCACTTGCTGACAGAATTAGGAGAGCCGTGGGGTTTGTTTCCTAACCTCAGGCACAACATGAAAACAACAACTCCAACAAGAGCTACAGGACAAGCTCATTTATTTCCCAGTTCAGAGTGAGGAAGGGACTGAGCCTGACCATCAATACCCTGCTGATGCTGCAGTGATTTCTCTTTCCTCCATGGACTATGGACTGCTCCATGGATTGTCCCAACTCATCTTGTTGCTTTGAGCAAGAGCAGGGTGCTGAGCCAAGAATCTGAATCACATCAAAGGTGCAGTTTAAAGAAAGGTATGGAAGCAGACATCCATTTCTCTGTGGGTTTGTAGGAAAGCACAGGGACAGCAGCCCAAAAGTTCACAGGCTTCAATGTCTCTACCATATAACTTCAATGTATTTACCATAATAACTCTCTTTTCCCTAGGAGTACAATGCAAAGCAACCAAAGTGCCAGGCCAGTTAGTACATAGCATTGATTTCTATGCATTAGGTCAGATATTCTGTAGCTAGGTTAATTATTAAAGCATCTCTGAAGCTCCTTTTAACTTCTATTAACACAAGCTGTGTGCCACCAGTGCCTTTTGTAAGTGAGTTCCTTGGATCAAGCCACTCCAGCTCCTCACAGAAGAACATTGAGCCCCGTGCTAGGAACCAGCAGGGTTAAATCCTGGTGCAGAGCACTAAAATGAACAACTGCCAAAGGGGAACAGAGATGGAAAAGGAGCTTTTCAAATGGATCCCAGCAAAAACAAACCACAAACACCCAGCTGTAAGCAGCAAAACTGCCCCAGATGTGGGGTTTGCTGCCAGGCTGAGCTGTGCAAAATGAAGGTTGTTTCCTCAGACAGCCAGAGTGCAAGTTTGATGATTGTGGATGCCTGATGATCAATTGGCTTCTGTGCTAATGGGTGCTGTGTGCTGACAGCTATATAAAACTAGACCACAACATTAATACCTTGCAGCAGTTTACCTTCAGTCAATGCTTTCTCCAGCCTCAGTGACAGGATGGGCTCCCTGGCAAACAGGCATTAGGTTTCAGTCCTTCTCTAGTTGCTGAACAAGTCCTGGATTACAGCTTTCCTCTGTATCAAAAGCCCTTTCCTAACACCCCAGGGGCACAAACTCTCCCTCAGCCTGCTGCAGAATTGGGCAACACGTGTAGCCAGCTCCAGATGTTTGGTGAGAAGCCCAGATGTGTCAGAGAAATACTTGCAGGAGAAAGTATTTCTTCATCAGAAGAAATGATGAAGATGTATTTCTTCATCAGAAGTGGCTGTTTCTTCATCAGAATCAGCCACTCATGGGGGGAGAGGAGAGTGGGGTGGTTTTTAACCTGGGGTTCATTGGGAGACAAGGGTATCCAGGACTCGAGTTGTTGACACAAATGACAGCAGCCTGAGATCAGGAGGCTGAGGACTGGCAAGAAATGTTCTAATAAAGGCCATCAGAAAAGAGATAATGGCTATAAATAGCATAATGCTCTAAGTAAAGGTGCTCTCTAACCCCTTGGAGGTTGCTGGGGTGAAGGAGGGCTGTTCCCTTCCACCCTCAGGGGTTTTGGAACAGAGCTCTGCCACCCAAACAATTGCCTTTTGAAGCTCAAGCACAGGGTACTCAGGTCAGGAAGGTCAGCTGAAATCCAAAGCTCTCATTTCCTGAGTGGGAAAGAGGTCAAGGGGAAGGATCCTCACATGAAAGCACTACCCTGGCCTCAAGCATCCTTCTTAGCTCAGCCAACTCTGCAGCTCCTGGCCCAGGTGCTGCAGTTGCCTATGGCATGAAGGAGATGAATCACAGTAAGTGCTTGTGATTGCACACATCCCAGTTGGAAATGGGTGTGCCTGGTTTACTCCCCTGGTTCACTTCATTGGCCACCATGAGCTCCAGCTCAGGTCTGCACCCTGTTTCATTAAACAGTGATTCACCTTATGTAAAACACAGGACCCAGACAGCACTTTCTCTTCTGTTTCCCTCCCCTCCCCTTCTTTTCATGGTGATTAGCACAAAGCCAGAGCCCACGTGCATGGGTCTGGTTACAAAGAATGCCTGAAAGCCTTTAGGTCCAGCCCAAACCAACCTGCTTCACCAGGAGTCTCCAGGGGTTTCACATCAAGCTCTTGGCTGTGCCATTCCACTGCTCTTCTACCACAAGTCCATACAGCAGTCTCAGAAACTGTTCCAGGTCCCTTCTGTGCCCCCCAAAAACCCCCATCTTGGATGAGGAAAGCAGCTCTGGTGAAGAGATCTGGGAGGGATTTTGGAGATGGGCTGATGGAGATGTGAAAGGATCAGCTGAGATCAGAGGGAAATGCTTATAGCCATGTAACTAGATTGATGATGTTGCCATTAGAACTAGTCCAGAAAAGGCTATATTTAAAGAAGGAGAATCAACTCTGCTTAGAGATGCCTCAGAAAAGCTGAAAACTTGGTTTCTGAACCTGCAGGAGATGCTGTTGGTTTCTCATCTAGAGCCAGTTCCTCTGCTGGTCCTTAAAGCATCTCCCCATGAATCACTCTGAGCTGAAATTCCCACCCTTTGCAAGTCAACAGACCTTTATGGACCTGAGTAGCCAAGCTGATCCTGCACCATCACCCAGGGGAAGGGGTGTGGAAATCAAGTGTGAACACAAATGAAGGTGCTGCTGCCAATACCAACTCCAGTCCCTTGCCCATCCTTGCCTCCCACTCATGCTGCAGAGCTCCTGGAATGAAACCCTCTGCTTTGGGAAAGGTGTGCAATAACTGAAATGCAACATCACAAGAGGGGCAAAGCATCACCAGCTTGGGTTTAAAGCTCCAGTGTTCCCTGCAGCATCCCAGCAGCACATTGCCCTGCAAAAGACCCACCTCAACAATTTGGACAACAACAAACTATTGCAGCATGGGATTCTGTCTCTCCCCTCAGACAAGTCAGGAACAAGATGATCTTTGAAGGTCCTTTCCAACCCAGACCATTCTGTGAGTCTGGGAACGTTTCTGGCTGCAGAACTGGAAAATCCATCACTTAAAAGCAAAGAGCTGGTGCATCAGGCTGCTCTGTGATGCACAAAGGACTCACACATCAGGGCACAGAGACTGAGAAGCAACTGCATTCCCACAACATCTCTGTAACCACCTCTAAATGGAAAAGGGACAGCTTCTGAGGTCCCTACTGAGTTATTTCACACACACCCCTCAGTCAGAAAGGCTCTCACAGATGTGTGGTGGCCAAGGCAGTGAGGGCAGGGCTGAAGGTGGGAGCACACATGCTGCTGTAAGAAGCTTGAAGGTGTTTGTGCCCTTTGACTGTATAAAGCCAAGCTTTTCACAAAGAGAAGTTAGTGCCACAGCAAAATTACTGCTGGGCTTTCAAACCTCAGTTGCATCAGGCACTGAGTGGCCTGACCTAACTCAAGGATGAAACTCCCTCCAGAGTCTCCTTCCCTCTGTGCAAATGTCCTGTGGTATTTGCATTGCATGTGAACTGCAGGAAGCAGCAAAGGAGGCAAGTTTTACCCTGTCACTTGGTCCCAGGAGCAGCAGCCCAAGCCAAAATGTTTGGTGGGCTACGAGTCACAGGGAATCCCCCAAGTCTTCAGAGTCATCTGAGAGTTTAAAGAGCTGCCTGGAGTGTCTGATGTGCCTAAATCAGTTGTCCCACCAGAAGCTCCCTTTGCAAACCAGGAGTGAAGTATGAGCAAAGCCATGGCCATGCAATGGGCTGGTCAGAAGGACAATGGGGTGGGAAGACAACCTAAATGAGTGGTTAACCACCAGCTCTTCTTTCACACACAGCCCTGTCAGCTCGGTGCTAGATGAACAAGGCTTTGGTCCTTGTGTCCTCTCTGTTAGTGTTCCTGGTGTAAAAGAGCAGAGCTGGCAGGACTTTTGGGTGCTCTCAACACTTCACCTGCCCAAAAGCACTCTTCACATCCATTCCCAGGACCTTTAGACACTTCTGCAGTTCCCACTGTGACATTATTTGTCAAGCTCACTGCTCCGCCACCAGTTTTGCTCCAAGCTGGATTCCTGCTTCTTTCTTTATCATTTTAGGCAGCTGCCACTCAGCAGGTGACTTGGCAAAGGGGAAGGTCATCAAAGGCAACAGACAGGTCACCTCTTCCAGCCCCAGCTGCAACTCTGCTGCAGAAAGAGCAAAGGTGTCTGTCAGTCGTGACTGCCACACGTCTCCGTTGGCACGAGGCACTTCAAATCCACTCTGAGCTGATCAGCAGAGCAGAATTAGCACAGTGAGCCAGGGAACTGAGGGCAAAGAGCTGTCCTTGAGCCAATAACCACAGCCAGAGAATAAACCTGCAGCCCTAGAACTCAAGTGGAAGGATAAATGGGAGAGGTTAACGAAGGCTCTGGTCACGTACCTGGAGCTGAAAAGCTTGTGAGGTTCTGGGTGCCCTTGTGAACATCCCTGAGAGCTCTCTCAGTAGCACATGAAGGACTGCTGGAGTTTGCAGTGCAAAGCCTGCTGGGGAACACCTCCAATTTCCCTTGCAGATTGCTTTCTACAGCTCCCTTCCCCAAGACAGCCCCACAGGGAGCTGTTTGGGGGTTCACTACAGCTCCTACACAAACTGCTGGGAGCTGCAGTAACCTGACATGTACCAGTGACTCAGCTTCTCCTGTTCAGTTAACTCAGTCTGACATCTGCCCCTGGGAAGGGAATCATTTCAGCTTCAACCTGGTCAAAAGCAAGCTAAGGATCACCTTCTCCTTCCCAGACTTTCCCTGCTGCCTCCCTGCTCCATCACACCAGCCAGTGCAGGCACATCTCCTGAGCCCAGGCGTGGCCTTCAGCTCAGGTTTGTCCTCCCTACCCTAACACCCAGCCCACAACTAGACCTGCCTTATTGCCTCTCCCTTCTCTTTCTCCTTAACCCACCCCTAAATGAGCTCTTTCACTTCTTCAGGCCTTGCAGTGCATACCTGCCACCTCAGCAGGGAAATCACCCCAAGCTAGGACTTCTCCCACCAGCTCCCACCACAGGTTCTCCTCCAAGGGTGGATGCCCCTGGGTCTTGCTGCTTCTCTGTGGTTTCATCTCCTTTCACATTGCCTCTCAACACCCTACTTAAAGCTTTCCCTGCTCTTCACCTCCATGCCTCCTGCTGCACTGTGTGCCCAGATCCCCTGTGATGGAGGGATGCACATCCAACTATAGGACCACTGAACAAGGAGAGAGGGGTTGGTCACTTTGGACCTGCTGTGAAGAGGATGCTGAAGATCCTTTGCTGTTCAGCCAAGCTCTGTGCCACACAGACTTTACCCCATCAGCCTTTCTGGAAGGGACCTGAGCCCTGTCCACCTCCCCACATGTAGATAATGGCACAGTTCATCCTTCTGCTTGGCCTAGCCCCTCCAACAACAGGCATGCAACTCTAGCAGTGCTTATCAACCACTGGCACAGGCTGCCCAGGGAAGTGCTGGAGTCCCCATCCCTGGAGGGATTCCAAAGTCATGGAGATGTGGCACTTGGGGACACGGTTGGACTCGATGAGCTTAAAGGTCTTTCCCAACTCTAATGACTCCATGGTTCCATCCCACTGCTGAACAGAACCTGACTCACTACAGCCCCCAGGCAAGCAGGGCTAGAAGGCATCTTGCCATCCAGTTTATCTCTTGCAGACAGGAATTACCTCACTGGGGGCCCATTCTGGCATCTGACCATCCTGCAGGTGTTCCATACACCAGCATAAAGTCCATCTGCCTCACCAAGCTGCCTAAAGCCAACCTTCCAGCTCAGTCCAACAAGCCTTGCACAAACATGGAAATATTGACACAAGCAACAGCAAAACCCACCTCCTGGCTTCCAGCAGCAGTGGCACCACGGGGATTGCTCCTATAAGGAACATGCTGCCTTGGCAGAGCTGCCCAGCCACAGCCTTGATGCCACGTGCACGTCAAGGGTTGTGCCAGGACACCGGCTCCTTGGCAGAGCCACCTTGCCCTGGAATGGCCCCAGAGCTGATGCAGTGCTGCCTTTTTCTCCAGTAAAGCCTCACTGCTTTGACACATGTTCCCTAAAGGAAGCTTTATCACTAATCACCTTCAAAGCTTTGACTTTTTTCCCCCCAAGCCATGTGCTTAACAATTAAGACAAAGCCCATTTTCAGGTGTTGGTTCCTGGAAACATCTATCTCTGTGCATGTGGGGACAGCCTGACCAAGCATGCAAAGACAGCCTGATTTACAGCCCTGGGCAAACCCTGAGGAACCTTGAAGGCAGGGTAAAGGCCAGGACCAGCAGACCCTGGGAATTACCAGAAATAACCAAATGTCTAGGTGCCTTATCTTGGTTTCTCTCTCCTTGTCCTTCAAAGCCTCCAAGGTTCTGCACTTAACTGTGTATTAAGACCTCAGCACCCATCATGCACAACAGCAAGCTCCCCCTCTTGTCTTTCAAACCCAAGTTCCTCTGCTTGGCCAGATTAAGATGCCTCCTTCTGGACCTGCAGGCTCTTATCCCTCCCATGAACACATGCACAAATGCTCAGAGCTCCACACACAGGCAGGTCAAACACAGCAACAACACCCACCAACACATCATCAATCCCCCTAGAGCTCTAGCTTGAAGCTAAATGAGGGGCCACAAACCTCCACCTCATGGTGGAAACTAAAAACCCCTCAGATTAACAGATGGTGGGGAGGGAATGAAGCTCCAAACCAGGTGAATCATCTGCACTAGACCTGGTGCAGGAAAAGACAAGAGGAACTGCCAGACAACTCCTGGGTTGCTTCTTGACAAGCCTAAGAACCATCAGAGGCTGCTGAGGGAGATGCTGGTGGCACAATGGCCACGTTGTCAAGCTGCATGTGCTTGTGCCTCCATCTACCTCTGGTACTGCTACAAAACATCCCTACTGAAGCTGGCCCAAGCCCCTCTGTGCATGAGCTCTCACAGGGGTGACTGAAGGCCACTGTCCTTCCAGGCACACCCTTCTCTGCAGCTCCTAAGTCATCTCCAAGGCAAACAGTCAACTCCCACTCGCCTTTCCCTTCATCTCAGCTCCAAGAAGAGATTGAAGTCATGCACACATGCTTTTGTGCTTACAGAGCAGGAGGATTCCAAGGGAGATTGCACAAAGGCTGATTTATGGGCATGAAACTCCAGATGTGATATAAAACCACGTTTCTGCCTCATGGCAGGGACAAAAGGACTTTGGAAGGGAGACAAAATCCTTTCCTTGCCTTTCAAGTGAGGCAGACACATCCACAAAGGCAGATGATTGACCTGCCATCCTTCTGAAGCTCTTTTTTGGTGCAGGACAGCTCAGCAGCCCCATGCTGCTCCCACAGCAGCATGTACAAGGGGAACCTGTTCAAAGGACATGGAGAGCACCTGACAACTGTACCATGGTTTACTTCTGAGAGGGATAAGCCAGGCAAGTGGTGGTGGAAGAGGTGGGCAGATGAGGATAAGGGGTAGGGCTGATGCCTTCTCAGAGCTCATGGTTCAGCTCCCAGCCTCAGGAAAGGTTCTCAACAGCAAACCATCCTGTCTCTAGTGGGGACATTGCACCTAAAGAGCCTGACACAGCAAAACGTTCACAGCCTCTCAGCTGGCCATCCTCAGGGCTTTGCAACGTGCCTCAGCCTCAACCAAGAGCCTCTTAAAGATATCCAACATCCCTCCTTTCCTTCCCACACCACACACTCTCTGGTTGCCTAAGGATGAAGGGTCTGCACCTAAGACCAAATCCCCCTGGCAGCAGCAGAGGAGGGAGGCAGAAACAAACCTGCCGAGGGGCTGCAGGTGAGATGCCTCGGTAGGGAGGTGAGGTAGGACAGTGGAGATGCTCGAGAGGACAGTCCTTGCCTGGTGTGCCTGTGCCCTCTCCTGGCTGCCTGACCGTGCTGCAGCCAACCGAGGGAAACTCCTCCCCTTGCAAAGCATCAGCGTTCCCGTAGCCCTTTAACACAGACTCTGTAGCATCCTTAAATAAACAAACCAACTCAATTCCATCCCCTTCTGGAGATAGATGCCAATTCAAAGAATCGTTATGGTTGGGAAAGGTCTTGGAGCTGCTGGAGAGCATCCCCTGCCCAGCCCAGCACTGAGCCACAGCCCTCAGCACCATGGCTTTGGGGTCCCTCCAGGGCTGGGCACTGCCCCAGCTCCCTGGGCAGCCTGGCACAGGGCTCACACCCCTCTCAGGGAAACAGCTCAGCCTCAGCTCCAGCCTCAGCCTCCCCTGGGGCAGCTGCAGCCCCTTTTCCCCTTGTCCTGTGGCTCATGGCTGAGAAGAGACTGACACCCCCCTGCCTGGGCTCCTGTGCCCCTCCTCTCCTTGCTCGGCTGCAGGGGGTGGCTGCTCTGGGTCCTGCCTCCCAAACCCTCAGCTTCTGGGGCAAAAGTGGGGAGCTGGAGGCCGTGGGGTGGTGAGGCTGCAGGTGTTGAGCCCAGCCCTGTGCTGACAGGAGCCTCAGCACCAGCCCTTTGCTCCCCACCCTGGGCTGTGGGGCTGGATGTCGTGACAAGGTCCCACAACCATAGAACTGGTTGAGTGGAAAAGCCCTTGGAGCTGCTGGAGCCCAGCCCCTGCCCAGCCCAGCACTGACCCAGGGCTGTGGGGTCCCTCCAGGGCTGGGCACTGCCCCAGCTCCCTGGGCAGCCTGGCACAGGGCTCACACCCCTCTCAGGGAAACAGCTCAGCCTCAGCTCCAGCCTCAACCTTCCCTGGGGCAGCTGCAGCCTCTTTCCTCTTGTCCCATCACTTGGGAGCAAAGATTTACTCCCCTCCAGCCACAGCCTCCTGTGAGGGAGTGTCAGAGAGTGCTGCTGCCACCCTAAGCCTCCTCTTATCCAGGCTCAGCACCCCCATTCCCTCAGCCCCTCCCCAGCACCCTCGTGCTCCAGCCCCTTCCCCAGCTCCTGCCCCTCAGTGTCCCTCTGGCCCAACACTGATCCCAGCCCTGGAGCTGCAGCCTCCCCAGGGCCCAGCACAGGGGACAATCCCTGCCCTGCTCCTGCTGCCACCCCACTGCTGAGCCCAGCCAGGCTGCTTGGATCCAGGAGTGTGAATTCAGCCAGGGAATCTCTTGTTCACCCTCACCAACCTAAACAGGACAGAGAGGGCTGGGAGCAGCAGTCAGGGGTTGCTCAGCCCATCAGAGGCTTTTCCACTCACACAGGTTGGGTCTCAGGATTGTGTGCAAAGAGGGAAAATGGTAAAGGCTTGACCCAGCTTTGCACCAAGCACAAATCCAGAGGAAGCCTCATGCTGGGGAACACCTCAGCAGTGTGCCCTCACCCAGAGATAAGGCTCTCTGAGGCCAATCTTTCTCTCACTCACCTTCATGCAAGCTCACCTTTGCAGTAAGAGCAGCCCCAGGTCCCACAACCACCACCACAAGGTCTGACTCTGTTCCCTCCCCTGCCATCACCAGCAGATCAAAGCAAGAGATCTCCCATGCTCATGTCCACAGCTAGAGACAAAAGGATTCTAGGGAAGCCAGAGTGAGCCAACTTCTCACCCTGAAGAGCCTGAGAGCTGCTGCTGCTGCAGTGCAGGTGCACACCGTGCCCAGAAGCAGCTGACATCTCTCCCTGTGCCACAGTGTGGGGAGCTGCACATGGGCTGGGGCCAGGGGAACACAGCCAGTCCCCCTTCTACACAGGACAAGGGCCTGCAGGAGCTGGATCTGCTTTTTGAGAAGAAAAGGCAGCCTTTTTCCAGGTGAAGTTGCAGCTAAAAGCAGGGGGAAAACCCCTGGAGCATTTCAAGCTCACACTTGGCATCTCCAAGCCTCTGTGTCCAGAGCCCAAGTCCCCCATGCAGCCAAGGGAAGACCCACCAAAGGAGAACCCATCACCCAAAAGCCTCCACAGAGGAGAAAGATTTGCTCTACACCACTTCAAGACTCAAGTCATGGCAGCTTCTGAGGTTCCCACCACAGTTCCACCTCCACTTGCTGATGGAAGCAGGAGCCTGCTCAGCCCTGCAGAGGAAAGGGAAGGAAGAAGACCCTTGACTAACCCAGCCTTTGGGACAGCCAGCACATCCCACACAGCACTCATGAAGCTGAAGCAGGCCACAGCTGAGAAGGAACACACCTCAGCCTCATCACAAGTAAACCTGTGCCAAAAGCACCATTTGCTGCCAAAACACTGTCCCTTGGCTCCCTGCTCAAGTCAGGCAGCAGGGACAGGCTGGTGAAGGACAGCATGAAACCCCCAGTCCCTCTGGGCACAACAGTGGCCAGAGAAGCAGAGAGCACACCACCAGCCCAACCTGATCCTTCCCCTTGCCTACCAACCCTACACACTCCACCCAACCCAAGCACAGAAGGGCAACAAGACCTTTGGAGAGGTTAACAGCAAATGTTTATTTCCCCATCCCACTGCTAATGGAGTGACTTCATTAACACATTGTTCTGCCCTGGTTTAAATGGAAGACAACCTTGGACAAAGCATTTCTTTCCTTCCTTTCATCTCAAAAGTGCTTTGCCAAATGCCACTGGAGGGAAAAACCCACAAAACACAAGCCCAGGTGTCTCCTTCATAGAGAGATCATCTCCTTCCCAGTGCTGCAGCACAGCCCTGGCTCTTGTGCAACGTGGCAGATAATGGCACAGGGTGACATGTAGAGATCAAAAGCTCAAGGGGGAACAGACACAAGGAGAAATGGCCAGGCACAGAGTAGATCTGAGCTGCAGACTGCAGTTGGGAAAAGATAGATCCCCTCCTCTTGAAAAACAGATGGCAAACTGCCCCAAACCTGCAGACACCCCCCAAAAGAGATGCAGCCTCATCACTAGCTCCAGAGCCAGCCAGACTCTTACCCAAGGGTGTGCTTCCCAGGCTTCTACTCCACATCTGCAACACGTTCCTGTGGTGAAGAGCAGCAGCTGTACACACTGATGGAGCAAAAGTCAGCCCTCACAAGCTGGAGCACAGGGTTGTGGGAAGCAAAAGCAGAGCTGGGGCGTTGACAGCTTGGACTTGCAGCTCAGCCCTTTCTGAGCTGGATTCAGAGCTCTTAGGTATGGTCAGGAACGTGCTCTCCCAGCTCTGGGGATGCCAACTCATGTTTCAGAGAGCTACTAAGCCCTGGCAAACAATCCCATGTGCCAGGCTGGCCCTTGAGGAGCAGCTCAGCAGCAGCCTCAGAGTGTGCTCAGGCACAGGAAAGCTTGTGCTCGTGGAGCAGTTCTCAGAGCTGCTGGGAATCTCTCCTCTTATTAGCTTGCAAACCAACAACTTTTGCTCTCTCCATCTGTTCCTCCCTCCTCTGGATAAAAAAAAACCACCCCAAGCAGCTCAGATGATTTCCTTCCACTGAAGACACAGAGTTCCTGCTGCAGCATCTCCCAGGAGAGGATGGAACAATGGAGCTGAGGATGGATGGTGACCTGGCTGTGGGCACCAGCTTGCTCAGCTGGGAGCTGTGATGATGGCAGAGGCAGGGTGCCAAGATGCCAGCCAAGAGATGAAACCTCCAGGGTGGGTGGTGGCTGAGCCAGTAGCACAGTCACTGAGAGCAAAAGCACTGCCATGGCTTTAATACAGCTCTGCACACACAAGGCTGGGCCTGAGCTCAGCCTGCAGCAGGTCTCTGTTATCCAACAGCTTTAGCAGCATCCCCACACAGTTTAAGGCACCCAGGAACCAGAAGAACACACAAAGCTGTCTCCAGTCTCCCTGGGGACAGCAGCCCAGGAGCAGTTGGGTTTCCCAGTGGACAGGCACCTCTGGGGCTGGTGGAATACTTGGGAAGGAAACCTCTGGGCCTCAAGAGTGGGCACAGCCCTCCTGGAGACAACAAAACCCTGCCTGGGACAAGGGTTTCCAGCTCAACAGCAGGGCCAGGACTGCCCAAAGCTACCCTGAGAGCAGGAACAGCCCAAATGCAGCTCCCTGGGGGGTGAGGTTTATAGGGAAGAGCATCACAGGGGACTTCTGCACCAAGGTCTGCATCTGCCTGTGCCAGCTCCAGCAGGTTCTCTAGAGCAGGAGCAAACAGCCCCCAGGCTGCAGCCCAGCTGTGCATGACACCATTTCCCTGCTCAAAGGCCCCAGGTGCAGCCCCTTCCTCCAGACCACCCAGTGCCAAGCTCAAACCACAAGCAAATCCTTCTTTGTGACTCAGCAAGCTTCTCTTGCAGCCTCCTTTAAAAGGAGAGAGGAGGTATTCAGCAAGCAGGTTGTTCATGGCTCTCCAGATTCTTGTGTGCTGCTGGCATCTCCAGGGAGTAAGTGGTCAGCAGGAGCTGGGCACAGCATCCCTCCACCCCCAAAGAGTAAGTGGGACAGACAGACAGCCAGCATCTGTCCTGAAAGACTTGCTTGCAAAGGTCCAGCTCTCCTGCCTAGCCCAGGCCTGGCCTCAGACTATGCCAGAGCAGATTGCATATAAAAACAAAAGGTAGGGCTTTGTTTAAAAACCAGAAATGGCTGCACACTGCATCTAGGAGATTGCAGTCTGGGAGATGGCCACCCCAAAGCAGCCAGGGCCAGCCCAGCTGGGAGGGGGCAGCTTGGCAGCTGCATTCCAGTCACAGTTGGAGAAGCAGGACAAGCTGAAGGTAGGACGTGGGCTTCTTGCTCCTTGCTCAGCTTCAGGCAGAGGGAGGGTGGGGAGGGAGGAAGGCCCACTGCAGGAGAGGCACTGCTTGCATGTCTTTGGCAGAGGATGTTTGGCAGGCTGTTCCTACAGGAGCAGTTTCCCTCCAGGCTGAGGCCTCTGCTTACATGTCACTGGGATAAAAGCCCAGTTTGGCCAGTGCCATCTCCCTGCGGAGCCGCATCACCTCCCAGTACATCAGCTCCACTGCAAAGCAAAACCAGCGTGAGGAACAGAAGGGGAAAGAACAGCCACCAGTGCACTCAGTGCAGCTGGACACCAGCTCAGTGCTCTCAGTGCAGCCCCGAGACTGTGGGAGCAGAAGGGCTGCAGAAGGGGCCAGCCTCAGCAGGTTACTGCTGATCAGCTGCAACCCCAGGTACAGCCTCTGACAAGCTGCTGGGCAAGGAATAGGTGCCTCTGATCCTCCCACTCAGGCCTTTTGGTCATTTCTTAAAGACACAGGGAGTTCAGGGTGCCCCAAGCTGGTCCCATCCCTGTCACACTCAGCAGGATCACACAATCCTTTGGGTTGGGAAAGGCTTTGAAGCTACTGGAGCCCTCCCCCAGCCCAGCACTGACCCTCAGCACCTCAGCTCCGTGGCTTTGGGGTCCCTCCAGGGCTGGGCACTCCCCCAGCTCCCTGGGCAGCCTGGCACAGGGGCTGACACCCCTCTCAGGGAAACAGCTCAGCCTCAGCTCCACTGATGCCCCTCCCCAGCACCTTTGTGCTCCAGCCCCTTCCCCAGCTCTGGCCACACTCCTCAGTGTCCCTCTGGCAGTGAGTGAGGGGCCCAACATTGAACACAATACTCAAGGGGCAGTCTAATTCCTCCCAGTGTCCCACAGAAGGTCCCTCCACACCCCCCTCAGTGCCCCTCTTACCATCCTGCCTCACCAAGCCCTGCTGGATGTAGCGAATGTACGTGAAGAAGTTGCACACTGCTGTGATCTGGGGGGCAGAGGAAGAAAGGGAGTCAGCTACAGAGATGCTTTGCCTGCCAAGAGGTTGACACAGCACCCAGCAGGTGAGCTCTTAGTGTTCAGCACCTGAGAAATGGTACTACAGGTCCTTGTGCCCCCCTGAGCCAGGGGAACCTGCTTCAGCAGGGGGTTGGGGTGGAAGAGCTCTGCAGGGTCCTTCCCACCCCCAGCATTGGGGGATTCTGTGTGATTCTGTGCTTAAAGTGGCAGCAAAATTCCATGAGCTGCCTTCACAGAGCCCTGCACTCCAAGTGAACACAGACCTTTGGAGGTAAAGGCTTGAGCACACAGGGAGGTGAAGGTGCTGATGACACACTGGAGTGACTTTGGTGCAAGAGACAAAAAGGAATCATGTCCACACACAAGAAAGCTTTTTGCCTCAGAAACAGTCCCATCTTGCAGGGTCAGCTCTTCTGACCTTCAACTCAGGAAAAGAAAACTCCCAGTGAATCACAGCCCCAACATTCACCTTCTCCCTTCCCTCCAAAGAAAGGGCAGCTTGTTCTCAGAACCAGCTGAGCCACTCATCTGGACTGGAACAGTAACAAGCAGCAGCATTGAAGAGGCTGAAAATTACTGTGTGTTGCAAAGAATTAAGAAAGAAACAATCCAGGCCCTGAAACACTGAATCACACAATCTTAAGGGTTGGAAGGGAGCTGCAAAGCTCATCCAGTGCAACCCCCCTGCCAGAGCAGCACCACCTAGAGCAGGGCACACAGGAGCTCATCCAGCTGGGCTGGAATGTCTCCAGAGAAAGGACCATGGAAAGCAAAACCATTACAGACAGGTTACCTGAAGGAACATGAGGCAGAGCAGCAAAGCATGAGGCAGGGCTGGAGACCTGCACTCTGGTCATCAACCAACAGCCACCTTTGCTCCAGAAACAAACTCAAGCCCCCACAGGTCTCTCCCAGTCTGAGGGCTGACTCACACAGCAACTCCATCTCATGGGTTGGAGGAGTTTTAGAGGGTGGGAGGCCCCTGGGAAGGTGGCAGCCCCCTGGGAAGGTGGCAGCCCCCTGGGAAGGTGGCAGCCCCCTGGGAAGGTGGCAGCACTCACCCTGGCCCTGCAGGATGGTGAAATGTAGTAGTAATTCCCAGAGTCTCCCAGCATGATTCTGTGCTTGCAGGTCCTGGGGAGGCCACTCAGAGCACATTTCCTACAGGCAAAGGGAAGAAAACAAACCACTTCAGCCTTTACCAATCTGTTGGTACAGCAGAGAGGAGCAATCCAAGCACCCCAAGGTGATCCCCAAAGGATGGAAGTGGGAGCTCAGAAGCCAGACCTGTGTCAGTCAGCATGAAGACAAAGCAATGTGGCTTATAGATGCCTTTTGGCTCTTGCAAAGATTCCAGGAATGGCAGGTTTAGGAGACTCTGGGCTGAATATCTGAAGCCATGAATTATTGCATGGCCATGCAAACCCAGGCTGGAGCATTTCCCTGGCAGACAACCCAAGCCAGAACCCCAGAAAACAGTGAGGAGGTGAGGCTGGAGTAGAAGGCAACAAATGTCATCTGCTCTCTGCACATCCCCACGCTCCTTTTGCTGAAGGAGTCCTGCTCAGGTGTGTCAGCTCTCCTGAGGGGATGCAAACACCATGGCTGGGGAATCAAACCTGGCCTCAGACACAGGTATATCCAGCCTTTGAGCTGAACTTGGTCATGCTGAGGACTCAAAAGCAGCCAGGCTTCAAGCCTTTAAGGGCTGCTGATAATGCATCCAGGCCTGATTCAAAGCTACTCTCGTTGAATCCACGTGGTTCTGACCCACTTTGTGCTGACTTCAGGGGGTTTGGGGTTAAGACATGCAGTTCCCAAGAACAAGCTTGTTCCTTCTTGTGCAGACAGGGAGGAAGTTTGGCCTCAGCTGGGTGGGGATTTCAAACCAAGGGAAGAAAAGTCTTTCCCAGACAGCTCAGCTCCCAGGGAGGCTTCCAAAAGATGGGCTCAGCAAGGCTGCAGCATGCCTCTGCTTTTGCTTTGTTGCCATTTCCTTCCATTCTTTGCAAGGTGAATGGTTCCCAGCACCAACCAGTTGCTCTCCCTCCATCACCTCCTCAAGCACAACTTGGAGACTTAGTGAGACATCACTCCCCAAACACTGCTCTGTGGGCCATGGAAGGTGCCAACAAAGGGCAGCAGATGTTTCACAGAGCTGCTGAGCACCTCTCTGTGCTTGCTTGCAACTGCCAGCAAGGCAAATAGCAGCTAAGAGTGGGCTGCAAGGGTTCAGATGGAACAAGGAGGAATCACTGACCAAACATTAACACAACTGAAGGAGATTAAACTCTCCTGAGGTGCAGGGTGAGCAATGCTTTGGTAAATGAGGTGCCTTGAAGGGGTCTCAAATATGAGCATGGAAGCCTACTGGGGAAACATAAAAAGAAGAGTCCTGCTGGTCACTCTTGGCTTGGTTGGTATCACTTGGTGTAACCTCCAGGGATTGTAGCTTGAAGTAACCTAAACCACTGCAGGTAGACAGCTGCCCTCCAGCACTCTGCACACCCCCAGGGCACTCTGCACACCCCAGGGCACTTTGCACACCCCCAGGGCACTCTGCACACCCCCAGGGCACTCTGCACACCCCCAGGGCACTCTGCAGGACATGCCAACAGGAAAGGCAGTTGTCCTCAGCACCTCCTGGCCAGCATTTTCCTCTGATGCTACAGAGCAACGTGGCCAACTCAGCCCCTGCCTCTCTCAACTCCTCACACTGTTGGGTCTGCACAGCAGGGTACAGACTGGTAGGTCCCAGCTTGGGCAGCAGAGGTCTCAGCTTTCCCCTTTCTGGTTCATAGCAGGCTCAAAGGGTCTTAAAAAGAAGTGGTTTGCATTTGGGAAACAAAGGGGATCCAATTCTTCTGGGGTCCTTTACTGCCAATGGCAACATTCCTTATCCTGCCTGGATGGAAGTGAAAGAGGGTTAAAAAGGCAGCTCAGTTCAGCTCTAACCTCCAAGGTGCTAAAAGGCACTGAGTTAGCAACTTGTTAATGGATCAGAGATCCCTGAGCACTGCCTGAAGAACAAATACTTCACTCATGTTACATTCTGTGAGCTGAACCCACTGTGAAGACACAAAAAGACCCAAAAGGAAACCAGTAAGGATAAACACAGGCTGGGTTGTTCCTGGCACAGGCCTGATACAAACTCATGCAACAATTTACCTAGAGATGACAGAAAATGCAGGAGAGGGTGGTAGGGAGCCTGCTTGTAAGCAGCATTTACTGTTAGAGGAACAGCTTCACTCTCAAGGTGCTGTGTTTGGAGGGAAGAACAAGGAGAGAGAGCCCTGACCAGGCTGAAACTCAGTGGCTGAATGCAATCCTCTCTCTCTGTCTGCAAGGTCATGTCACTCCTGGAAGTGCTGCTCTTCTCTGAGGCAATGCCAAGCTGTCTGTCACATGAGATACAGCCACACACACTGTGAGGGGGGGCAACAGCCCCAGTTCTGATGGCAGCTGGCAGCATCAGGTGAGGAAGATGATGTGCAGGAAGAGGAGATCCCTTCTGACCAAGACACCATGTGCTGCATCAGCAGGGTCAGGAGCACCAGGTGAGCTCAAACCCCACCAGATGCAAGAATAGGAGGTGATGCAGCTCTGAGCTGATGCTTTCACCCCAGGTTATGCACAAAGACACCTTCAGAGGACGTTACCCAGGCTGTACCTTAGGAGGGAAAAGCCACCCAAGCCTCTGGCAGGCCAAAGGCACTAACACATCACTAGGTTACCCTCCAAAACAAGCCACTGCAGTACATCAGCTGAGCTCAGCTCATCCCCTTCTCAGGGAAAGGCTGAGGTGCCCCTGGTCATGGGGCAACACTCAGCTGAGCCCTCCAAGCCCAGCGACCGAGCTGGTACCTAAAGGCCAGGAGCAAGGAGAGGAAAAGAGAGCAGGGTTCCTTACCTTGGCCCACCACACTCTTCTGCTGCCACCTTCACCACAGGCAGGGTCTGGGAAGCAACTGGCTCCATGGTGAGTGTGTTCTGCTCCACAGCCACTCGCACCAGCTCCGACAGCTGCAGCAGAGACAAAGGCAGGCGGGTGGGAAGGTGCAGAGGGGCCCTGCACACAGCTGGGGGCTGGCTGTCCTCACCTCCTGCTTTGTGAAGTCCAGACAGGGTCCTACATCTTCCTGATAAATTCTGTCCAGGAAGGAGCAGGATTTATCCAGAGTTGGAGATTCCTTCCAGGCTTGGAACTCAGCAAACAGAATGGAGTCGACCTGCAGCGAGTGCCCAAGAGGAGCAAGAAGGGGGAAGGTGAGGAGAGGGAGAGATATCACATCAGAAGGTTATCTGCTGTTGTGTGAGTCCATTCCTGTGCAGGTAACAACTACAAAACATCTGCTTTGGCATCTAGAAAGGCTCAAGCCATCCCAGCAGTGCCCATGGGAAGTTGGCTTGCTCCAAGGGTCTTTCATCTCCCAGCATCAGCAGCCCTGTGCCAGGCTGTCACAGCCACACTGGGCTTATTCTGCCAGAAACCTGCAAGCACCTCTCTATCCCACCTTCCTCCAGGAAAGCCACCAACCAAGCACCCAGCAGAACCTTGCAGCCCATGGCAGGAATGAGGAGAGCAGCATAGTGCAGTGGGAATGGAAGGAAAGGAGTGCTACAGACAAGGATGGAGTGGAAAGAGCTACTAATATACAAACTGCATGCAGTGAGCCCAAGTGGGAGCTCACAGAGTGGATCAGCCCTTCCAAGAGCACTCCAAGCCCAGAACTCTGCTGTGTGGGGAGTAGTGGGAGCACTGGGCAGCCACACAAGCCTGCAGAGGAGGTCTCTCAAAGGGAACTCAAAGAGCAGGAGCAGCTTCCCCCTGTTTAATGTCTGCTCACTGCCTTTTACAGGGAGGCTTGCAAGCCCCATCCCTGCTCAAAGGGACCCAGGACAGAGCTTGCTCCCACTCCTGAGCCAGGAGGAAGGTTGATCTCTCCACTCCTGTCAGGCTGAAAATACTTCAGCCTCTGGGACCTGACATTTAAAGCCCAGATGGGTCATGAGTGGAGCCACCAACCTGACTGACAGGGTTATCCCCTTAAAAGGCCAGCAAATCCTGGCAAAGCTGCTGAAAGGAAACACAGAACTAAAGAAACCCTGCTGAGCAACACAACAGAAGTGGACAAAGCTGAAAGCTCACCCTACACCTTGACAGCTCACTTGGTACCAGGAGACAGCTTCAGAGCCACAAGATGGGAAAACAAATAGAGGAAAAGCCCACAAATGAAACAATCCCCCCCTAAAAAAATGGAGGTTAGCATAAAGGAAGGCAGAACTGAAAGGCTGGGGCTGTGAGAGGTAGATGTGTGTCCCTCCCCATCCCCAGTGCTGTCCAGAGAGAGGTTACCTGCTGCAGGGATGAGGAGGCATCTGCCCCCAAGGCTGGTTCATAGGTGATGTGGATGGCCTTCCCAGGGATGATGCAAAGGAGCAGAGAGAGGAGAGCAGGCAACCCAGACTTTGAGGGCAGAGGAAGAGACAGACAGTGGAGGAAAAGGTTTAGAGAGATGAGCAAGAAAGGGAGAGACAAAAGAGAAGATGCAAAGAAAAGCTCAAGTCCTCTGTCCCAGGGAGAGCTCCCAGGGAACTCCTGATGCTGCTCAAGCCACATCTGACTGCAGATTAAAGGGCAAAAAGGCAACAGAAACTCTGTCCTGTTTGAGCTCAGCTTAAGATGGGGCACATCTTGTCCACAGAGCACCAAGCACCAATGGCAGGTCCCCTCCTGTCACCTTCCACAGAAGGAATTGGAGGCAGAAGTCAGCAAGTTAACAAAAACACCACCTCCCCTTGACATATAACACTCTTGGTCACTCTGGCTGCTGCAGCCCTGGGGATTTTAAGCCTCAGGACATGTGCACCACGTGGAATTTACCTCCACAAAGAAATGACAGGCCCAAACCTCTAACAAGTGCTTACAAGAGAGCTTCTCTAAAGACAGTCAACATGAGCTTTGCTGAGACTGAGCCAAGAGCAGCACAGCAAACCACCCAGCAGGAAAGGTCACTCCTGCTTACTGTGGGCAGAAGCAACTCCTACAGGGTAGTAGGTGCTTTACCAAACTGGGTTCTCAGCTTGGAGCTCCTGTGTGCTGACTGGAGGCAAGCTTAGCACTGGGACTAAAGACTAAAACCCTCTTCTTCCAGGCCCTCAAAGCAGCTTCCAGCTCACTGCATATGACTCCAGTTTCCAGCACATCTGGACTGTTCCCTGTTTGACCAAGAGGAATCAGAGCATCAGGACCCCACAGTTACTAAACTGTGTCTTTCTGACACATCCTTTGCTCCTCTCTGTCTGTGAGCTGAGCTAAAGATCTTCATCTCTGGTGCTAATGCTGACTCAGGACAATGGCTACAGCCAATGCTGCCTGAAGCATTTCATCCCAACTCTTAGCAGCAAGGCTCAGGCATTGGATGTGCTGCCAAAGGCAGAGGTTACCAGTGCTGCCAGCACACTCTTGTCTGGTGAGAGTATTAACATCACAAGCAGCCCTTCTGCATGTCCTCACACAAGCCAAGTGACCAGGTGCCTTCATGTTTCCCCAGCAATTCTTCACACTAGAGGCTGTAGCTCCCAAAGAAATCCCTCCAGACACATGCTTGCCCCACTCCAGCACCCTAAGCTGCCTCCTTTCTGCTCCCCAGGGCAGATGTGCACACATCTGGCTAGTGCAAAGCTCCCAGGCTGAAAGATCCTGCTAGAAGGGAGATGCAGTCCTTATAGCCCTGCTCACAGCAGGTGAGCATCACCAAAGGAAATCAAGCAGGGTTTGCTGGGGAGATGCTCACAAATGCCTTGTAGCCTTCTCCATCCAGCTCCTTCCAGTGAGGAAGGAATTAAGTACAGTTAAACATATGCTCTGCAAAGAAGAGGAAAGAGTAGTGAGGTGCCCAAGAACACATGACAGGCTACAACTTCATGGAGGTTGTCCTGGTGTCCAAGCCAAACCACACAGAGAGAAGGAACAACAGCAAATCACCCCAGAGCAGGTAGTGGACTCAAATGCCAAGATGCAGCAGAACAACTGGCTTCTGCTCAGCAACTCCTGACATCCTCACAACTCCTGGACCTGTCCATGGCCTCCAGGGATCCCTCAGCTGCTTCCTCCAGCAGTTGTCCTGATGCAGCCCCTGAACGTGCTTCCCAGAAGGGGAAATCTCTACCAACAGAAACCCTCCAGAGCCTGCCTGCAATTTAAGGAACAAGCCAGCTGACTCCACAGGCAGCTCCTCACTGAAATCACAGAGCTCTCCAGAAAGGCCAGGCTCAAAGCCAGCCAGGTCCCTGTGCACAGTGAGAGCAGGGGAACAGCCCTCACTCACCTCTCTGCACTCACGACTGACTGGCTCTGGGGTCACATTCTGGCTGGCAGCCGAGCCCATGGCACTGCTGGTGCTCTTGTTTCGCCCATGGCCCTTCCTGAAGACAGCTTTAGAAGGGCTCTGGAGCTGAGGGTGCAGCTCCCTGTTTGGAGAGGAAGGTGTGGATGTGATCACCAGTGTCTTCAGAGCTGTGACCTCTGCTTGCAGCATGTCGATCTGAGGAGACAAGGCAAGAGTCAGCAGCACCTTCAGGCTTGCTGCACCCTGCCAGCCACTAAAGCCACAGGGAAGCAGCTCCAAGCTCTGGCATGAAACCCTCTCCACATTTTCCCAAATGCCCACCACCACCCAGGATTTCAACCAAGGCTAAAGAGCAGCCACCTGGGAACTCATCCCTCTGAGCCCCTCAGCCTGAGCATGTTTTGCTCTGGGCTCTTTTTGGAGCCAATAACCCAGAAGAGGTTTCTCCCCTTCCAAGAAGGAACCGGTTGAGCAGCCCTGTGATGCAGCCTTGTCTAGAAGTTCCCACTCCCCAGCTCCCTGCCCTAACCATCCCCAGAGCACTGGCAGTTTAACAGCTCTTCACAGCAGCTTAACATCACTTCCCTGTGGTTTCCCTGGCACCCATTTCTCAAAGGGGAGCTGCACCAGCAGCAGACTGCAAAGCAGCCTCTTCCCCCTTCAGTGTGTGCTGGAGAGGGAACAGAGTGAATGCAGCACCTCAGAGGAGCCCAAGCTGCAGGCAGGGATGGCACCAACCTAACAGAGAGAGATCAAGTCCCAGAGTGAACAGTTCTCACCTTGCCCCGTGCCTCCCTCAGCTGCTTCTCTGATGCTGCCTGTTTAGTGTTTGCTTCTCTCACCATCTTGTGTGCTTCCTGGAACAGAGAGACTTTCAGTCAGCCTGTTGCAGCCCCAACTCATAAAACCACGAGGGCAGGGCCCAGCAGGAGACAGACATCAGTGCCACATCCAAGGGTTTTACTCTGTTGTGAGGAGCCTTCCCCCAGACTGTGCCAGAGCCTGGAGTGTACCCTCCTTTCTGCAGCCTAGCAGGCTAAGCTAAAGGCTTTAGCTGGCTGAGTCCCAGGTCATCTCTTTCCCTGATACAGGCTGCTGTGAAACAAGCTGGAAGCAAGGACCTGCCCCTCCTCACCCTGGGGGAACTGCTTTAAAGCTGAGGCTTTAACATTAGCATCCTCTTGTGCTACAACACAGCTGTGTCTGCATCCAGTCCAATACCCCTGGGACTCCCACCTCAATTCAGACCCACTGGCTTGACCTCAAGCCTTTGCAGTGTCACCACAGACCTGCAGGTTGGTCACTGGATTGCTCTCTGACCCTGTGGGTGCAGATCCTGCTCCCAGCTGCTGCTCCACTTCTTGGCTCCTCACTCATGAGGCCACTGCTCTTGCTTGACTTGTTCTTGCCCTTTGCTCCCACTTGCCTTGCACAGCAGCCAGCCCTCACTGCTCTGGGCATGGCTGCAACACAGTAGGAGCTCAGCTGGGAGCCAAGGGCTGGAGGTTGGCTTAAAAGCACGTCCCCCAGGGAAAGGGGAGCACTGCAAGTGCCAGGTGGGCCTGGCTGGAACTGGCTGCCCAAGACCACCAAAGGAGGGGAACAGCCCTCAGCTACACTCTCCCTGAGCTCACCCTGAGGCCAGGCAGCCAGATCTCCAGGAGAGGGATGGGAGATGCTCTCTTGGCCCTCGTGCTCAGCACCAGTCTGTGTTTCAAAGGTGCAGATGGGCTCTGGCTTTCCTCACTGCCCAGAGCCAGATGTTAGAGCAGCTGCTAAATGGGATTTTGCCACAGTAGAGACTGGCAAGCATCACATTACAGAAAACCAAGCACCAGGCCTCCTGAACACTCAGTGAAGCAGAGCACATGAGGCCATCCAGCTTCTTCCAGCCCCAAGCAAGGGCTGACACGAGCCAGGGAACCACCTTTTACACAGCAGCTGCTGTCCAGACTACAGAGCAGGGATGGGAGAGGGAGAGGAAGCTGTGCTGAGCTCCAGGCATCCCCACAGCTGGTTTTGCTACCAAACCCACAACTATTGTGCTCTTTATGCTACCCCACTGCTGCTACAAGGGGCAAGAAACGGATGGCAATGGTCTCCAGGAGCAGGTACAAGCCTCTGCTCCGAGGCTCTGCCTGCAGCACTGCCCAGCTCTGCTTCTCCAAGTGGGAAAGAACAACAGAGGAAAGGAGGAAACTGTGGGAGGAGATGGCTGGAAGTTCAGGGAAAGCCTGTCTTAAAGGAGTTGGATGTCAGCTTAGCTTAAGAGCTGATGGGAAAAGGAAGAGGGTGGTACCTCAAATAGGCTAGCTGTTAACTCCTCCAGCTCCTGCTCCAGTTGCTCTCTGACTTTTGACAGCCTCTCACACTCTTTGTCCTTCAGCTTCAGCTCCTGATGAGGAAATGGAGAGGGCAGCACGAGCTCAGGGCAGTCCCCAGGAGTGGCAATGCTTCCCTCAACCACAGCCTCTCCTTCCCCAGCACAGCACAGAGCCCCAGCCCAGGACTCCCACACACCCCCCGTACCACGCTGTGTCCCCAGAGACATCCCTCCTCAGGCTGCTGCAGGCTTTGCAGGCTGGACTTGCTCATTTGCCATAAGCAAGAAGGCTCCATAGTGAGCACTGCCTGCCTCAAGCTGCTTTCTGCAGCAGCTTTCCAGGACTAATTGGCCACCTCAGCCCAACCTCTCCTCTGCCTGCTCCAGACTGCAACACAGCCACACGCTCAGACCCTGCTCCCCACAGCAGCACCTCTAGGAAACTCCCCACCTCCCACTGCTCAAATCCCTGCCACCATCCTCAAGTGCTGTCACCAAACTGGGCCTTACCTTTTGTGCTTTGTGCAGCTCTTCCTTGAGGAACTCAGAGCCCTTCTCCCGGATCTCCACCGACGAGCTGCGCAGACGCGACACGTTGAGCTGCTCGGTGGCCTGGGTCTCATCCACACCTCCAGCATCCTGGCATCCAGGCTCTGCTTCCTCCTTGCTGCCTTTGGATGGCATTAGTGTCCTCCAGTGTCCCACAGCTGGTTGCTTCTGGCTGTCTTCCTCAAAACTGGCCTGCCTGTGGGGTAGCAGCACAGTGAATCGTTCTATGGGGGAAGGGAGGAATTCACAGCCCAACACATCCACCTCCAGCCCCTCACAGGCTCTGGGGAAAACCCCCCCTGCTAGCCTGAGGTGTTTGAGGATCACATCAAACCTAGCTTGAGATGCCCAGCCTCACTCCTCAACACCCTCACAGCTGGTTGAGGACACACAGAGCTTTGCAAAGGAGGAACTCCCTTCTCAAGCAGCACGCTCCAGACACCGGGAATTCGGGCTAAAGCAGGAGAATTGAAGCCATCTGCTCCCAAACCCCTGCACTCACCCACTTTCAGGCAGGAACAGGCTGCAGCTGGCTTCATTAGGACCCTGGCACACACCCAGTGGATCCAAGTGTAGAGAAACTGCTTCCCCAGCTGAAGGGGACTGGCAAGAAATGTCGAGTACAGCTCTCCCCCTTCCCAGCAATACACAGACCCTCACTCCCCCTACTGCAAACCCAACCCCCCAGCCCTGCTGCAGAAGGGAAGGATGGCTTTTTAACCTCCTGATTTGCCACCAAAGTCCTCCACAGAGCTGTCTAAACCAAGAGTGTCTCCACTGGGCTGAGACCAAGCCCCGTTTCTCCAGTTTCAGTGGCTGGCAAGTAGAGGTGTACTAGAGGGAAGAAATCAGAAGAGTCCCCCAGGACACTGTCCCTGAGCAGGACTTGGTCAACTGACAACAGACTAACCCAGACCTTAGCTTACAGCTTTGCAGCTCCTGGCCCTTCTTCGTGCCCTGAACTGTCCTCACGTGCTCATCTGGCAGCTGCAGTCAGAGCAGTGTGCCCCAGCAGCCTTGCACACGTGGAAGCTTTCTATCATGTCCAGCCACTCAAGCAGGACACACAGGCTGCCCTACAGATTAACCTGCTGCCTGCTATCTCTGGGTCACAAGCTGAGCTTTGGGGTTAACCCCTTTGCCCATGCATTCCTGCCTACTGCTTCTTGCCCACTACCTTCTCCTGCACAGAAGCTATCCCACTCTTTTGGGTAGGTTCAATCCCTCTTCTTCCCTTCTCCCAGTCCCTGTGTTTCCCTCTCCTGAATTTGCCCTACCTCCTGTATTGCAGACAGGCCATGCTCTTGCCCCTCTCTCTCTGACTCCAGCCCCATGCTGCACAGCTCGAGAGAGTCTTGTTCTCCCTCATCCCATCCTCATATCAGTCTTTTCCTCCTAGGCTATGCCACCTGGCAACAACGTGGTGCCACCACCTTTTCTACTCAGATTGCTCCCTTTCTGCAGCCCTCCACGAGCAACAGCTGCTCACAGTCACCCTTCAGAGAGGGAAAGAAGAATCAGCTAACGAAGCACAGGTACCTCAGGAAAGCATGTGGGAAAAGCACACATGAAATGCTCTGAAAGCTTGGAGGATGAAGGGCACAAGGTCATCTCTGATGCCACACCAACCGGGCTGCATTTTGCCTACAGAACTGGGGGTGGGGAGCCTTGGGGAAAGGGCAACAAAACAAAACTAGTTTTGGCCAGAGGAAAAAGGGCAGACAGTGCCTCTGAGCAAAGATAATTCACCTTGAGCTAGTCAGCACGCTGGGGCTGCTTGATAAAAAGCACAAACACAGAGGGACGGGCCTGAGGCAGCGAGCCACGGCCAGCAAGAGCTCCCAGGCTGGGCAGGCATCTGCAGCTGAGGTGTGAGACAGCACAGGGGTGGGAATTTCACATCAGGCTGGATGGTTTAGCAGGGCTTTGATTCATCAGAGGAAAGGCAGAACTGCAGAGAAGAAATCAAAGGGTTTGGAAAGGTCAGGATTAGCTACCAGGGATCACTTACCCACACAGTGACATCACTAATGGCATGGGGAGGTTTCAAAGGCTCCAGACACCGAGGCTGAGCACGAGAATGACCCAAAGGAAGGAACTGAAGCCATCACAGGAAGGTGAGGATGTAGAGACCAATTCACAGAGATCAGGGGAGCTTCTCTGCAAGGGGTTTGCCATGGAGCAGGGGAAACACACCAAAGAGAGGGGTCTGTGTAACACTTCATTTCCCAGGTGGCAGAGTGGAAACTCTCTCTGTGCTGTAGCCTTTTGAGATTAGAAAAGGTCAATTCCAGACAACACACCTCTCCAGGTTGTCTTGCATTAGAAACATGCCAGAAGGAGCTCAGCCAGCCTGAGCACCTCCTGCTTCTGTGACCAGAAGGAACCAAAACTCAGAGCACAGAGGGAAAGACAGATTCACAAGCAAGCAGCTAGGAGAAAGAACAAAGGAAAAAGGACTTGGAAAAAGCACCAAGCTACTGTTTACTTGAGGACTCTCCAGTTCTCAGGTGAAGGTTGTTTCTCTTGAGGGACAGGTATTCTAGTGTCTTTATGGAAGAAAACTGGAGGACACAGGGGGATGCAACACCCCCAGCCACCCTCTGAAATGCCAAGGGACCTAAAAACCTAAAGATCCCCCCTCATTTCCCCTGACAGACACATCCTCCACCCTCTGCAAACACAATGCTCAGGGAAGCCTCTGCTGTGCTGGCTTCTGCCTGGCCAAGCTTCAGCCTCCAGTATCCAGCTGAGGCTCTGAAATCCATCCCCCCCAGCCGAGAGCACTTGCATGCTCACACTCTCTTGCTGGCTCACACTCTCTTGCTGGCCCTGCTCTGCTTGTCCTTCTCAGCATGCATCACACCCTAAAGGTCCCCCACTGACACAAGAAATGCCAACTTCTCCCAAACACAAGGGGAAAAAAAGCCCTCAGGCCAACACCTCACAGTCTTCTGTAGAAAAAGCAAAAAAATGTGCAGGATCTGCACTTTTTTTTTTCCAGTGGGCCCCACATGCTTCCTGCAGGGCTGATGCCACGGGGTTATTGCCCTTAGGAAGAGCCTGCAGGTCCCTCCTGCAGCCTGGGGGTCACTCCAGCAGCCCTGGGGGTACCTCCAGCAGCTCAGGGGGTGCCTCCAGCAGCTCAGGGGGTGCCTCCAGCAGCCCTGGGGAACACTCCAGCAGCCTGGGGGTCACTCCAACAGCTCGGGGGATCCCTCCAGCAGCCTGGGGGTCACTCCAGCAGCCTGGGGGTCACTCCAACAGCTCTAGGGATGCCTTCAGCAGCCTCAGGGACCTCTCCAGCAGGTTGGAGGATGCCTCCAACACCCCGGGGGTCCCGCCAACAGCTCGGGGGATGCCTCCAGCAGCCCCAGGGACCTCTCCAGCAGCCTGGGGGTCACTCCAACAGCTCTGGGGATCCCTCCAGCAGCCCCGGGGAACACTCCAGCAGCCTGGGGGTCATTTCAGCAGCCCCAGGGACCTCTCCAGCAGCCCCGGAGGATGCCTCCAGCAGCTCGGGGGATCCCTCTAGCAGCCCTGGGGACCTCTCCAGCAGCTCGGGGGATGCCTCCAGCAGCCCCAGGGAACACTCCAGCAGCCCCAGGGAACACTCCAGCAGCTCGGAGGATGCCTCCAACACCCCGGGGATCCCACCAACAGCTCCGGGGATCCCTCCAGCAGCCCCAGGGAACACACCAGCAGCTCGGGGGATGCCTCCAGCAGCCCGGGGGTCCTGCCAGCAGCTCGGAGGATGCCTCCAACACCCCGGGGGAACACTCCAGCAGCTCGGAGGATGCCTCCAACACCCCGGGGGAACACTCCAGCAGCTCGGAGGATGCCTCCAACACCCCGGGGGAACACTCCAGCAGCTCGGAGGATGCCTCCAACACCCCGGGGGAACACTCCAGCAGCTCGGGGGACCCCTCCAGCAGCTCGGGGGACCCCTCCAGCAGCTCGGGGGAACACTCCAGCAGCTCGGGGGATCCCTCCAGCAGCTCGGGGGATCCCTCCAGCAGCCCCGGGGATGCCTCCAACACCCCAGGGGATGCCTCCAACACCCCCGGGGATGCCTCCAACACCCCCGGGGGATGCCTCCAACACCCCGGGGGATGCCTCCAACACCCCCGGGGATGCCTCCAACACCCCCGGGGATGCCTCCAACACCCCCGGGGATGCCTCCAACACCCCCGGGGGATGCCTCCTAACGCGCAGGTCGCGTCTCTCGTCTTTGCCCGAGGGCTGCCGCTGGACACGGCGCCTCCTTCCCCAGCCCCCGCACTCCAGCCCCGCACAGCCCCGCCGCTTTGTGCTGCGAACGGCACACGCTGCTAACGGCGAACCCCGCCGCGAAGCTCAGCCCGAACCCTCCTGCCGAGCCGCGGGTTCGCACCGGGGACCTACCCCCGCCGCATGCTGCTCCGTGCCGCTGCCGGTGCCGCTCAGGGCGGAGGCGCGCCCGCCGCCCCCATCCCCGCACCGCAACCGGACCCGTCCCGGCGCAGCCTGAAGGACGCGGCTCCCGCCACGGGGCGGCGCCCGGGGACGCGCCTGCGCGGGGCCGGGACCGGGGGGATGCGCTCCCGGCGCCCCCCGGCGAGCAGCGGGAGCGGGGGGACCCCGCTCCCGCTGCTCGCCGGGGGGCGCCGGGAGCGCATCCCCCCGGGATGCCGTGGGGACGGGAAGCTCGGCAACCGCAGCCCCCGCGCACGGGTCAGCACATGCGGAGCTTGTGGTCGGCTCTGCCTGGGGCTCCGAGCCGTGCGCTGCCCGCGGAGAGCCAGACACGCAGCCCCAGCCGGGATGCTGCTGCTGATGTACAGCCTGAGCGCTGGAGAGTGCTTCTCCCACTCTGCTCTGCCCTGCTGAGGACTCATCCGGAGCTCTGTGGACGGTGCTGGGCTGCCCAGCTCAGGAGAGACAGGGAAGTGCTGCAGAGAGGCCGGTGAAGGGACAGCAAGATGCTGAGGGGATGGGACATGTGTGTGAGGAGGAAAGGCTGCAGCCCTGGGGCTGCTCAGCTGCAGGAGAGAAGCCTGAGCTCAGGGGCACCTCAGCAATGCTGCTCAGGCCCTACAGGCTGCAGAGCCCCAGGGGGGGCTGTGGGGGGCATAATGGGCACAGGCTGGGACACAAACAGCTCCCCTGGCCCAGGAGGAGAAAGTCCTTTGGTGCTGAGGGGAGGGAGCCCTGGCCCAGACTGCCTAGGGAGGGTGTGGAGGCTCCTCAGGAGCTTCCCAACCCCACCTGGACACATTCCTGTGCCCCCTGAGCCAGGGGAACCTGGGGCTGGGGCAGCTCTGCAAAGCCCTTCCAGCCCCCAGCATTAGGGATTGTATGTGATTCTGCTCAGCCAGGGATTCAAACCAGGAGCTGCTGCTGGGATCATCGTTATGCTCTCCAGAAACACATCATCCCTCCCTCCTTGGCATGGAGCCTGCCCTCAGACTCCTGCTGAAACAGCTCTGTTGCTCTGTGGGCAGCCTGGAACATAAAGAACAGATAATAGGCAAGAAGGTGAAGGCAAGGGGGAAAGCTGGCTGGGGGGAGAAGGGCTTGTAGTTGGTAGTGGTGGGCAAAAGTGGCACTGGGCTTTTAAAAGTTGTCACTGAGGGAGAGCACTGGGCTTTGCAGACCCTCGCATGAATGAAATAAATCATTCCTGAGCTTTGAACTTTGGCTCTCGTGTTTTGCCAGATCACCCTTCCACTGGCCCTGGCTGGGAGGCTGAGGGAGCAGCAGGGCTCTCAGCAGGTGAGGGCACCCCACTCTACATCACCACCAGTGCACAGAGGAGCCCCTTTGCCCAGGGTGTACTCATCCTGAAAGCTTCTTCCTTGCTTTGCTCTTGCTGGAACAGAGGGGCAAAAAGGGGCAGCTCCAGGGCATAGGGGCTGAAATCAGGAGGAGCTATGTTCTGTGGTTCTAGGAAGTTCACCCTCTCACTGGTGCATTACCTACAGGCACAGAAACAACAGCCCCTCACAGCACTGTAATTCACAGAATCATTTGGGTTGGAGAAGCCCTTGAAGCTCCTGGAGCCCTGCCCAGCCCAGCACTAACCCTCAGCACCTCAGCCCCACGGCTTTGGGGTCCCTCCAGGGCTGGGCACTGCCCCAGCTCCCTGGGCAGCCTGGCACAGGGCTCACACCCCTCTCAGGGAAACAGCTCAGCCTCAGCTCCAACCTCAACCTCCCCTGGGGCAGCTGCAGCCCCTTTCCTCTTGTCCTGTCACTCAGGAGCAGAGCCTGTCCCCCAGCTCCCTGCAGCCTCCTGTCAGGGAGTGTCAGAGATTGCTGCTGTCTGCCCTCAGCCTCCTCCAGCCTCAGCACCCCCATTCCCTCAGCCCCTCCCCAGCACCCTCGTGCTCCAGCCCCTTCCCCAGCTCCAGCCCCTCAGTGTCCCTGTGGCAGTGAGTGAGGGGCCCAGCACTGAGCACAGTATGTGATGTGTGTCCTCCCCAGTGCCCAGCACAGGAGGACAATCACCTTGGTCCTGCTGGCCACACCATTTCTGATACAAGGTGGGATTCTGGGGTTCCCACCTACCCAGCAAGTGCTCCAGGGAGAGCTCAGCACATTCCCCCTGGCCCTGCAGCCACATCTGCCTGCTGGGAACAAAAGTCTCCTGTTACCCAGCCCCACAGTGGGTCCCTCAGTGACAACCAAGGCCAATCCCCTGCTCTGAAGGGTCAGAGAGGTTTGTGTCCGTGGCTGTAACCTTTGTTATCTTCAAGGAGCTTTCAAGGAGGAGGGGAAAGATCTTGAGCTTTGCAAGGCAGCAGCGGAGGCAATTAGTCTTTGTAATCATTAACTCTCAAGGCCTGGCTGGCAGAGACAGAGGGTCCTCAGATTAGAAAGGTGGAACTTCCAGGATCCAACAAAGGCAGGAAGAAAGAGAACTGATAATGAAGACAGGAAGCATTAAGGATATGTTTGGGGTGCTAAATCCCAGCCCTGTGCAGAAACAACAGGTCCCAAGGTGAGAGTGGTGTGTGCTGCTCCTCACTCCCAGCCCCAAAGGACAGGCAGAGAGCTTGAGGAAACCTGAACACACCCTGACACCTCTCCATAAGCAGATGGATGGGAAAGCCCAGCAGAACAAACCTCAGCACATATCACTCCCAAGCTGTTACCATGCAAGCTGGGGGCAGGACAAGCTGTTGCCTTCCCCCCTGCCCTTTGCAAGAGGATAGCTGACCCCCAGGCTGTGTTGTGATGTGTCCCAAAGAGTCCATCCCAGCAGCTGGTGAGACACAGACCCTTCTCCCACCTCTGCTTTCAAGAGGCAACAAACCAGCAGATGACCTTCCAAGTCTCATTGCAGTTGGAAGCTCTGACCCAGCACCCTCAGCTCACCCTGTGGGAGCACCCTGCTCTCTCCCACATTCTTTTCATCTCCTGGAAGCTGAGAAAAATCCCTGACGGGTGGTGAAGTGTCCTGAAATCCACTGTCCCTCCTGCAAGTCTCCCAGCATGGCACAGAGCTGTTGTGAAGGCCCTGGCATGGTACCTCCCTCCTGCCACAGGCATTTCATTCACCCTTTTTTCCCCCCTCAGTTCCTTCCAGTTCCACTTTGCTTCCTCCCTTGCACCCACTCACTCTCCCTTGCTCTCACATCCCTCCTGCAGACCCACCATGCCAGGCTACTGACCTCCCTGACACTTCACCTTCTGGTTCTCATCCCTCCAGCTCCTCCAGACAAAGAATCATCTTGCTAATGCTTTCTGTGGCTTCTTGAGAGTCAGATCCAGTAAAGCCAGCTCCAGACCCAGCTCTGCATCTCCAGCCTGAACACCTCCTCCAGCAGCCCAGCCACTTCTGGAGCCCTTCCACACCATTGCTCAGCCATCTCTCAGCCCAGGCTATGCAGCTGCTTCCATATTCCCTCCCAGGGTGCTCACACCTTCCCCTGAATGGCTCATCAATGAAGAGCAGGATTCAAAATGCTGAGCTTGGTGCTAACAAGATACAAGATGACCCTGCAGAGCAAAAGCAGCTCTCAGCTAGGACACTCAGCACAGATGCTTTCCCAGGCATGGGAGAGGGCTCAGGCTGCCTTGTCTGTTTATGGATTCAGATCCTACTGCAAGTACAAAGGGGGGAGAAGAAAGAAAAAAGACAAAAAAATATAGGAAGAAGGAAAAGAAAAAGAAATAAAAGTTTAATAAAGGAAGAAAAGGGAGAAGGAAGAGAGAGGGAAAGAAGGGAGAAAGAAAGGAGAAAAGGGGGAAAGAAGGGAGAAAGAAAGGAGAAAAGGGGGAAAGAAGGGGGAAAGCAAGGAGAAAGCAGGGGGAAAGCAGGGAGATAGAAGGGAAAAGGGGGGAAAGAAAGGGGATGGAAGGGGGATGGAAGGGGGATGGAAGGGGGATGGAAGGGGGATGGAAGGGGGATGGAAGGGGATAGAAGGGGATGGAAGGGGATGGAAGGGGATGGAAGGGGATGGAAGGGAGAAAGAAGGGAGAAAGAAGGGAGAAAGAAGGGAGAAAGAAGGGAGAAAGAAGGGAGAAAGAAGGGAGAAAGAAGGGAGAAAGAAGGGAGAAAGAAGGGAGAAAGAAGGGAGAAAGGGGGGATGGAAGGGGGGATGGAAGGGGGATGGAAGGGGGATGGAAGGGGGATGGAAGGGGGAAGGAAGGGGGATGGAAGGGGGATGGAAGGGGGAAGGAAGGGGGATGGAAGGGGGATGGAAGGGGGATGGAAGGGGGATGGAAGGGGGATGGAAGGGGGAAAGAAGGGGGAAAGAAGGGGGAAAGAAGGGGGAAAGAAGGGGGATAGAAGGGGGAAAAAGAAGGGGGAAAAAGAAGGGGGAAAAAGAAGGGGGAAAAAGAAGGGGGAAAGAAGGGGGAAAGATGGGGGATAGATGGGGGATAGATGGGGGATAGATGGGGGATAGATGGGGGATAGATGGGGGAAAGATGGGGGATAGATGGGGGAAAGATGGGGGATAGAAGGGGGAAAGATGGGGGATAGAAGGGGGATAGAAGGGGGAAAGAAGGGGGAAAAGGAAAAGGAGGGAATAAAAGGGGGAAGAAGGGGAAAAGGAGATAAAAAGGAGAGGAAAAGAAGGGGGAAAGAAAGGAAAAGTTACAAAAAGGAGGGAAAGAGAAGGGAAAGGAAGGAAAAATAAAAAGGAAGGAAGAAAAAAGATTGAAAATAAGACAAAAGCAAAGGAACCATCTTTAAATGGAAAGAGATAAAAAGAAGAAGGAAAAAAAGAAAGAGAAAGGAAAAGAAACTGAAAGGAGGGGGAAAAAACCTCAAACAAACCAAACAAGCACCTCAAACCCAGGCAAGGGAGGAGAAACAGGGATTATCTTGGAGCTTGGAGAGCAGAGCTCCAGCCCTGCCCCAGCAAAGGCACCCGGCTGCTATTGAAAACAAATGGCCTGAAGCTGCCGGCTCCATCCACACACTCCCTCCCTCCCTCCCTCCCTCTGGCTGCTCTCCCCAGCTGTGCAGCACGTTTGCTCAGCTGCAAAGGGGCCTCTGGCATCTCTGGCTCTAAAGTCTCCCATTGCATGGAGGGGACTTGCCTTGGTCACCCAACAAAGTGCTGCCCCAGGACAACAGGGTGCAAAGGAGCCTGAAGCTGTGCAGGGCAGGATTTCCCACTGGGCTGTTCCTCAAGGACTGAGGCCACAGGGGAGGTGCAAAGAGATCCAAGCAGCACTTACCAAGCTGGTAGCCTCTCAGTTATTTACTTGCATTTACATTCCACAGATGGCTCATGCTCTGGCTGTCAGCTGAGCTGCTCTCAGAGGAGGGCAGCAGAGTCCCCCAGATGCCAGCACATCCCTCCACAAAGGGCAGGACACGCCAGGTTTTGCTGGACTCAGTCCCTAGGGGTACAAGAAAAGCTCCAGCAAATGTCTCAGCCCTGATCTGTGTGGGGATGAGGGCTCAGAAGAGACCCTCATGAAGTGTCTCAGCCTTCTTGTCCATTAATTAAGGAGCAGCTCATGGAGCACACCACTCATGTGGGCCACTTTGCCTTTCAAGAGGGTCCATCCCATTGCTGTCCCAGCTCTTCCCCCCACTCCCAGAGCTCTTTGGTGTTTCAGGACATTGTCATGATCCAGAATCACTTGAGGGCCTGTGATCCTGGCCATAAAGGGGCCTTTGGGGAGCAGCCACAAGGTAGGAGCAGAGTTTCGGAGCCCAGCCCCAAAACAGAGCAGGTAACACAGTAAACACACCTCTGAGGGACCAGCACTGGCCCAGAGCCTCAGGAGAACCAGGTTGTCCCAGCTCCTGCCCCTGACAGATGCCACTCACACAGGAGCAGCCACAGCAAGGACTGACACAGCAGCCCTGCTGACCCAGGGCAAGGCTTCAGAGAAAGGGAGACCCACCAGGCTGTTTTGGTCCTGGTAGGCACTCCTCTTTTTGCCCCCTGAGCTAGCAGCTGCTGCTCATGCCAGCAGGCACAAACCCTCGTGCTCCTTCAGTCAGGACAATGAGTGTGCTGTGGCTGGACCACTGAGGCAGCCCCATACTGCTGATAGGAGCTCTTATCTACACCTCGAAAGTGAAGCTCTCCCAGTGCTCCTGCTTCTCCTGCCAGGTCTGTATCTCACCCTGCAGAAGCATCATGTTGCCTTTTCTCTTCTGCATTAGCCTCCCACCTACCCAGAGCAAGTCATCCCTGCTGGGGGGCTCCAGGGAGCTGCAGCACACCTAGGGATGCAGAGTGTTCATGCAGGAAGAACTCTGTTAAGGCAAAGTGCTCCAGACCCATCCCTTTCCCTGCAATTACACCTGTTCTCCTAACAAACAGAGTGGCAGCTTCTCAATGGCATGGCATGGTTGGAACTTACCCCACCAGACTTGTGCCCATGTCCTTGACACACCATGCAATCCAACACAGATCTGAGCAGGAGGCCAGAGATCTCCATGGTGCCAGGTAGGAGCAACAAGGATTGTTCCCTCCATTCTTGTTGGAAAGGAATCAGGAGCTGAGGTAATTCAACTCAAGCCCATAGCACAATTAAAACCTCAGATGCTGGCAGAGTCCCAGGTTTAAAACTATCACCTCCCCAGTGCTGGCAGCAGTTCCCAGGGCTGCAGCAGAAAGCCCACATGAGACACATGCCAGGCAGCACCTAGTTCAGAGCAGCAGTGACACAACACCCTCCCCTTGTCTAGACACACAGGAAGGAGAAACCTACAGTTTGGACAAGCTCATCCCCACTCTTGATGCTAAACAAGACACAGGCACAAAGGCCAGAGCAAGAGCAAGGTGGTTGGTATGGGAATGAGCTCTTCATCGCATCTTCATCCCCACTCTTGATGCTAAACAAGACACAGGCACAAAGGCCAGAGCAAGAGAAAGGTGGTTGGTATGGGAATGAGCTCTTCATTGCATCTTCATCCCCACTCTTGGTGCTAAACAAGACACAGGCACAAAGGCCAGAGCAAGAGCAAGGTGGTTGGTATGGGAATGAGCTCTTCATTGCATCTTCATCCCCACTCTTGATGCTAAACAAGACACAGGCACAAAGGCCAGAGCAAGAGCAAGGTGGTTGGTATGGGAATGAGCTCTTTGTTGCATCTTCGTCCCCACTCTTGATGCTAAACAAGACACAGGCACAAAGGCCAGAGCAAGAGCAAGGTGGTTGGTATGGGAATGAGCTCTTCATTGCATCTTCATCCCCACTCTTGATGCTAAACAAGACACAGGCACAAAGGCCAGAGCAAGATCAAGGTGGTTGGTATGGGAATGAGCTCTTCATTGCATCTTCATCCCCACTCTTGGTGCTAAACAAGACACAGGCACAAAGGCCAGAGCAAGAGCAAGGTGGTTGGTATGGGAATGAGCTCTTCATTGCATCTTCATCCCCACTCTTGGTGCTAAACAAGACACAGGCACAAAGGCCAGAGCAAGAGAAAGGTGGTTGGTATGGGAATGAGCTCTTCGTTGCATCTTCATCCCCACTCTTGATGCTAAACAAGACACAGGCACAAAGGCCAGAGCAAGAGCAAGGTGGTTGGTATGGGAATGAGCTCTTGATTGCATTTCACTGGAGCATTTTCTGCTTGGTTGCTGGCAAGAGCCATGGAAACCCACACGTGACAGCCCCAGAGAGCCTCACCAAGGAGCTTGGGGCTGCAGCTGCAGGGAGCAGAGCCATGCTCCCTCCCATACAGCCCAGTGCTGGAGGTTGGGAGGGTTGGAGCACGCTGAGGAAACTGGGCACAGGTGCTGAGGCAAGGCCATGGCTTGGCTTCCAGCTCAGGGCAGCTCCTGCTCTCAAGGACACTTGAGCAGCTTGGAAGAAGCTGGCTGGAGGAAATACTGGTGTCTTGGGGGTTGATGCTGTTACCTTGGTCAGCAGAGACAACTTCCCAGAGGAGTGAGCAGAAAGGGGATGGAAAGACACAGAGGTCTGTGGGCATACAGTTGCTGCCCAGGAGCCTTCTGCCAGGGAAGGGGCCATGCCAGAGCAAGGCTAATTTGGGAAGAAAGGATCTTGATTCAGAGGAAAGGGAATGTTTTAAAGACTTGACAGGCAAGATTGCAGGAGATGGTGGAGGAGATGGATGGTCACACTTGTGAGATACAGCTTGGGAGCAGAAAAGAGACTGACAGACAGAGGCAAGGAGTTCTCTGGCTCGGTGGGGGCTTGAGGACAAGGGTGAGGAGTGGTGTTTGCCAGGGTGGCAGGTGAGAAGGAGCAGTGACAGCCCCCAGGGACTGCCGGAGAAGGAAGAGGGAAGGAAAGTGAACACCTGGAAAGAGTCCTGGGAAGCCAGTGGCAGAGTGGAAGCCTCCAGCATCCAAACCACAAGTGGAAGAGATGACAAACTCACCCAGGGGCAGCAATGAGGTAGAGAGAAGGTCTTTCAGTGCCCTAGGGAGCTTCCCCAGGGAAGAGGAGGCGGCGCAGTCCCCAAAGGCCACACGTTTTACGGCCTTTGTGGAAAATTCCAGCCCTGTTTAATCTCCTGGGGCTCCTGTAAGATTGTGACACGCAGAAAGGGACCAAACAGGAAAGAATTAGAGGAAAAATGCCTCTCTTCTAGCAGCCACCATGGCTGTGCCAGGAGTTAGCAGCAGCTGCAGAGCTGCCAGCGCTGCCTCCCCCTCCTCCGGCCGCCTCTATAAACACACGGGGCTTACTCACAAGATTAGAAGGGAACAGGGGAAAAGACAACAGAGTCTCTTTTGTAATGAGGAAGGATTATGGCATCAAGTGACCGGCTGCAGCTCCCAAGTGGGTTTCAGGCTCCTTAGCACACCGTGGTCTGGCAGGTTCAATCCCTTCCATGAGCCAAGGGGGCACGAGGAGGAGGCGGGCCGTGGCGCGGGCCACAAAGGACCCAGCAAGGACACGTGTGGGGCCAAACCTCCCCAGCCTCTGGTGCAGCTCAGGAGCCCATGACTGTAAGTATCTACCCCTCCCAAGAGCAGATAGGTTGCTTCAAGGGTCTACCTCCCTGCCTGTGTCCTCCTCTCTGTCCGCTCTTGCCTCCCTGCTCTCCCCCTTGGCCGTCCCACGCGGTGGGTAACGCACCTGACACGGGTTTGCTGCTGGGGGATCTCTGTTGCTGTGGGCTCCCAGGGTCTCATTAGTGCCAGTCGACCTCCAGGTGCCATGGCTGGTGCAGGTGGATCAGGGAGAGGAGCTGGCATCAAGCAGGGGGTGGCTCTTCCTCGCCAGCCCGACGTCGCTGCGCCAGTGCTGGAGTGAGACGCCTCCCACCACCTACCTCAACCCCAGATGGCATTTGGAGGTGGGCAGGGAAGTGCCTCAGCACTTAGGGCTGGAGGGAAAAGCACCATGAGAAGCCCCATACCCCCCTGTGGGAGCAGAACTGCATAGAGGTGGGTGACATCCATCATTTACATGGGCAAGAGCTGAAGTTTCCCATGTTTGGTAAAAGAGTGAATCTGCATTGGAATGACGCAACAAAGAGTCTCCCTGAGCACTTTTAAGACCCAAAGCATCCATAAAACAGCCAACTAACTGTCTGTTAGCAGCCCCCACCAAGTTTGTGGCTGCTTGTGCTCATCTCTCATCTGCACAGCCCAGGTGTGAGCACGCTCTAGGGCTCTTAAACCCAGAAATACAGATGGAAACGGCATGAACACGTATGGAAGGTGGATTTGTGCAGCTGGGGAGCTCTTGGCAAGGCAGGTGCCAGCTCTGTTCCTGATATAACCTGTGAGAGGGGACTCAGGGAGAGTTATGACAGAGAAACCCAAGGGAAGAGCAGCACTGAAAAGCCAAAGCCAGGGCAAAGATGCTTTTTGCTTGAAGCAGCCAAAAAGAGTTTGCTGGTTTTCTTCACAGCATCAGTTCACTGAGACCTGAGTTGTCCCTACCCAGCTGTAGGGATCTTTCACTGAGATGCTCAAATGAGGAGCATGGACACAAGCTAACCTGCCTTCAGTTGCTGCTGCACAGCAGGAGAGTCTGATTTGTCCCTTGAAGTGCTTCTTGGTCCCCATGGGTCAGGGAAGACCCCAAGGCCCTGTAACTGTTACCATCATTGCCTCTTAAAGAGCAACGACCCTGTGACACCCTGGGAACATGTTTTGCTTTAGAAATCCCAGGAGCTTTCCCACTGGGTGATGATTTGTGAACCTCTCAGCTTGGCATGGGTTACCCTGGCTTGGGGTGGGGGGGGAGTTGGGTTTTCAAATACAGGTTTATGTGGATGTGAGGCTGGTTATTAACTGATGAGAAAGAATTCTTTCTGCAGGGTTAGAAGTCAAGGGGATGCTGCCTCACTGGGAAGCACGTTGTGAGGCTGAATGCCTTTTCTTTTTCATCCAGCATGATTGTGCAATGTGTGGTTGATGGAAAGGGGAGGTGGAGTTGCTGGAATCTGTGCTCTGTGAGCCTGGCCAAGCTCCATCCCTCAGCTCTCTAACAGGGAGGGCTGTTCTGCCTGCAGGGCTGTGACCACATCTGGCCCTCAGCCTCAGTTTAAAGACAGATGGGCAAGTGCTACAGACTCTCAGATCTCATGGGGTACCTTCATCTGGATCAGTACCAACAAATCTGTCCTTCCCTTTGGGTTTCCCCTTTGGTTTCTTTCCCCTAGCACTATTCCAGGAAGGTATTTCCCAACAAGCAGAATTACAGAAACAACATATTTGAAGCAAACACTACAAAGAAAAGAAAATACAGCCAGTAACTGTGGAGTGTGTGACCTCAAGCAACTGTTTTGTGAAGGGCTCTGCCCACTCCAACCAACCAGCCTCACTGCTATGCTGAGAAAGACTGGAAAGCAAGGGCTCCACCAGAAAATATCACTGTACCCAGCTCACATGCAGCTCAAAGACAGGAAAAGGACAGCAAGCTCATCAAATTAATGGCCTAGCATGAGTTTCCTCCTGGTTCTTTATGTCCTATCTGCCTTTTGACCTCAGCTCACTCTTTGTTTCTCTCTCCCTTCCTTCCATCTTGCTTGCTTGCTGGGACACCTGAGGTGTCCCTTCCTCCTCCTCTGTGCAAGCTCCCTGGCAGCTTTGCCACTGGCTCATTTTGGGTCTCCTGTAGGATCTGTGATGACAGTGACATACACCAACCGTGTGGCTGATGCCCGCCTGGGCACCTTCTCCCAGCTCCTGCTCCAATGGAAAGGAAGCATCTACAAACTCCTCTACTCAGAGTTCCTGATTTTCATCTCTCTCTACTTCACCATCAGTCTTGTCTACAGGTAAGTAAGCATCCTCACACCCCAACACTAACACAGCCCTGACTCTCAGCCTGGAGAGGACAACTGAGCAACAGAGCACTGGGACAGCAGGTCTGGAGGAGAGGAGCTGGGCAGCCACTCATCTTCACACCCCAACACTAACACAGCCCTGACTCTCAGCCTGGAGAAGACAACTGCAGCCACTCATCCTCACACCCCAACACTAACACAGCCCCTGACTCTCATCCTGGAGAGGACAACTGAGCAACAGAGCACTGGGACAGCAGGTCTGGAGGAGAGGAGCTGGGCAGCCACTCATCCTCACACCCCAACACTAACACAGCCCCTGACTCTCAGCCTGGAGAAGACAACTGCAGCCACTCATCCTCACACCCCAACACTAACACAGCCCCTGACTCTCAGCCTGGAGAAGACAACTGAGCAACAGAGCACTGGGACAGCAGGCCTGGAGGAGAGGAGCTGGGCAGCCACTCAGTAGCCACAGGAGGAAAGGAAAGGTCCTTCCTCACTGCTCCAGTATGGCTTAGTAGCTGACAATTCTGTCCTGGGAAGGAACACAGTTTCTCTCCCCTGGATGATTACTTACAGAAGAGTGTGTAGGTCAGTGGAACCCAAGGCTGAGCTAGTACTGGAAATATCCCACAGTGGGGAGCTTTAGGAGAGAGTTTCCCTTGTTACACACAGGCACTACCTTGGGTATACTTTGGAAAGCAGACATCAGTTCTGGGACCACAGATGGGTAACAAGGCAAGCATTCTCTGTGGCTGCTCTGGCTCTGGTGAGGACAGACAGAGCTCTGGTTCAATGACAGATGCAGGACAGCAGCTCTAAGAAAGAGGCAGGAACTGATATTGGACTGACATTTTGCAGGGTATGAGGTGAACTGAGGTGCACATCCAAGCTCTGTATCAAAGCCTTGCTACCACACAGCACTCTCCCACAGTGAGACAAATAGGGGTGGTCCCTGACATCAGACTGTATCACTGCCCACACACACACACTGACTGCCAGTGACCCTTTGGACTGGTGAGCAGGGTATTTTGGGGAGGTGGGCCAATGCCCCAGGCTCACAAGGGCTGTTCACATCACCCCCAGACTCCCAGCATGGCACTGTTGTGACCACCCATCCCCAGCTTCCCTTGCCAGGCTCCTACCCCAGCAGGTCCAACAAGGCACAGACTCTTCTTTGAGGCTGATGCTTCTGTTTCTCCCTTTTAGGCTGATCCTGAGCGAGAGCCAAAGGCTGATGTTTGAGAAGCTGGCACTCTACTGCAACAGCTATGCTGAGCTCATCCCTGTGTCCTTTGTGCTGGGTAAGCAGCTCTATGTGGGGAATAGGAAAGGGACAGCACCTCTTCTCCCTGCTTTGCTAAAACCCCACAGGCAGGCACAATTCCCTCTGCCTTTGTGAAAGCCAAGCAGATCACACCACTCCACCCTTGCCTTTGTGAAAGCCAAGCAGACCACACCACCCCACCGTGTGGCACACCCCCAGCACACAGCTTGTACCAGGCACCTTGTGGCTTGTACCAGGAGGGCAGGCACCAAGCAGCACCACATAAACCACATCTCAGGGGGTGTGAAGTGCCCTCTGAAGTGCCCTCCTGCCCCCAACCCCCAGCAGGAGCTTTACCAGCCCCACTGAGCCATTTACCCCTTTAGGATGGCTAATCTGCTCAGCCTCACCTCTAGGTTTCTACGTGGCTCTGGTGGTATCTCGTTGGTGGGCTCAGTACGAGAGCATCCCCTGGCCTGACCGCATCATGAACTTGGTGTCGTGCAACGTGGCCGGGGAGGACGAGTACGGGCGGCTGCTGCGGCGCACGCTGATGCGCTACAGCAACCTGAGCAGCGTGCTCATCCTGCGCTCCGTCAGCACCGCCGTCTACAAGCGCTTCCCCAGCATGGAGCACGTCGTCAGGGCAGGTCAGTGCTGCTGCTGCTGCCTTCTGAGCTGCTCTGGAGGCCACGTGGCCTTGGTAGGACAATTGTAGAGCGGTAGGGGTTGGGATACCTAAAGAGGATCTAATTGGACGTCCTGCTCAAGCAGGTTCGTCTAGGTTGGGTCACTCAGAACTCATTGATACAAGTATTTCACTCTGGAGAAGGAGCCTCCACAGCCTCCCCTGGGCAGCCTGGGCTAGGGCTCCCTCACCCTCAGAGCAAAACAGCTTTTCCTTAAGTGGAACTTTCTGCCTTCCAGCTCATGTCCATTACCCCTTGTCACTGCAGATAAAAAGAGTTGCCCCATGCTCTTGACAAACACCTTTCAAATACTTCTAAGTGTTAATGAGCTCCCCCCTCAGTCTCCTCCAGGCTGAACAGTCCCAGTTCCCACAGGCTTTCCTCACAAGGAAGATGCTCCAGTCCCCTCAGCATCTTGGTGGCCCTGCACTGGTCTCTCTCCAGCACTGTCCCCCTTGAGCTGGGGAGCCCAGCACTGGACACAAAAGCATTGCAATGTGCTCAGCTACCGAGCTCTCCTTAAAGGACAATTCCTTTCTGCTCCCTGTGGCCATCCCTCTCCCACCTACTCTTTTCTGCACAGGCCTCATGACACCAGAAGAGCACAAGAAGTTTGAGAGCTTGCATTCCCCCCACAACAAGTTTTGGATCCCGTGTGTGTGGTTCTCTAACCTGGCTGTGAAGGCAAGGAACGAGGGGAGGATCCGGGACAGCGTGCTGCTCCAAGGCATCCTGAATGTGAGTGACCGAGGCAACAGGCAGCTGTCTGAGATCCTTGTGCAGTCCTCTGGGTGGAAACATGGGGATTTCCAAGGGTCAGGCCAAGGGACAGGAATGGTGAGGCAAGAGAGTGAGGAAAGCCTGTAGCTGGGGATATTACAGTAAGTTGGATGGGAATAACCCCGCTGCCACTCTCCAGCTTGTGACAGAACAGAGACAGGGCAGCAATGGCACATGTGTTAGATGGGAGGGGAATGTGACCTCTTTCCCAAATGTGAGCCATGGGACTCACATCTCTGTGTGGTAGGGGGAGACACTCATGTAACAGCTTTCCCCAGCCTTCACACGCTCCAAAGCAGCCAATGACAGTGGCCAGTGGAGGTCTCTAGGATACAGATGGAAAGCCACAAGGAAGCACATATCTGGAACAGACCAGGAGAAGTCAAAACAACAACCAAGGTCCCTGGAGGAAACTTCACTACTGAAAACTCTTAGAAATAGTCCTGGGAAGCAGGCCATGCTCCACAGGCAAGACCTGGCAATGATCCCAGCCCAGCTGCAGAGTAAAACCAGTCCAGAGCAGCTCATCCCTCCTGGTATTCACGTGCAGAGAAAGTCACACCGTTTCTGTTGTCTGCAGAGTGAATCAACTGCCCAGAGAGACAGAGAGACCTCCCCCTGGGCTATTTATCTAGACTCACTATACAGTCAGGAGAGAGAAAGGGATGCTCCTGAGACATTCTTTACCTAACCTGTTGGCTGCCCATTTTGTGAGGAGGGAAACTCTGCTATGAAGTGAGCTAGGAAGGGATCTTGTGCTCAGATGGAGACACCCAGGCAATAAGGAGTTGCCCCAGGACACACGTGAGACTCTGCTGGGGTAAGGCACCAAGGGAGCAGCAGTCCTGGCTGAACTGCCTCCCTCCTTCAGGGGAGGTGTGAGCAGGAGAGAATGGGCTGGAGGAATGAAGGGCAACAGGGAAGCTCAGCAAGGAGATGCAGAGTTAAGCTGCCAGGCTGTTCCCTTTCCCCACTGCAGGAGCTCAACACCCTGCGCAGCCAGTGCGGGCGGCTCTACGGGTACGACTGGATCAGCATCCCCCTGGTCTACACACAGGTGAGCAGGGACCACCCCCCTCCTCCTGCTCCACTGCCTGCTGCTCAAGGGGCACCCCCATTCACACCCCACCTTCCCCCCCCAGAAACACTCAGCCCCAGCTGCACACAGTGCCTGTCCCACACAGGTAGCTCTGCAGCACACACCGGCCCTGACCTCAGACACAGCCACCTCCACAAGAAACACGCCTGTCCAGGGGGAACCAACCTCCAGGTGTGCCACAGGGGCACCCAGGAAACACAAACAGACACAAACCTTCCTCCCTGCAGGGCCCTGAAGCAGTTTCCCCACTCAGCAGAGCTGGGATGAGCCTGGCAGCCAAGCAGCTCCAGCAGGCAGGGCAGCTCTGATGGAGGCATGCCACGTAGGAGAGGGAGCTGTGTGCACGTGCTCAGCTCTTTAACAGCTCAGTGCAAACCCAGACACAAGCTCTGGCACCAGCTTGCTCCTTTGTCTCACCCAGTGCAGCTCCTCAGATAACACTAATGCACTCCCTATGAAACAGGAGCTGCTTCCCATCACACAGCCCTGAAGGTTAATGGGGAACACCTTGGGAAACGATCTCCCTGCACGCTGGGACTAAAAGCAGCATCATAGCACATCTCTGCCTCCTCTCCAGCACACAACCCATTTCTCCACAGGTGCCCATCCACCCACAAAAGTCTGTCATTCAGGCACCCTCCCTCCCACTCCTCATGAAGCAGCCCCATGCAGTTCACTGCAAGGAAGCAGCTCGAGTCTCGTGAGGCTGGGTGTTTGTTTTGAACCCCATTGCTTGTTGCATAAGGAGACCACAGAAGAACCTCAGCTGCTTTTAATTTGAAAAGGGGAAGTGTAGAGTCTCGTGACTACAGAGGAAAGCACAAAGTTCACTGCAGCCTGAAACGTGGGCAAACAAGCAGGCAAATGTCATAAACTCCCAGGAAGGAGCTGGCTCAGAGCTGGCAGCACTGCCAGGGTTCCCCTCCCTGACTTGGAAGTGGCCCTAAGCTGTGAGGGACTCAAGATAGCTTTCAGGAGAGGCAAGGACAAGAATGAAAGAACTCACTGCACCCTTAACTTCAGCAGTAGAACATCCAGGCAGCCAGGAGTCAGTTGTTTAAAAGGCTCTTTCCATCCGGGATGTTACGTGGCTTCTGGCACTGCCCTTCTGTGGCACCTACACACGTCACTCCAGGGACAGCATGGGATGAAACACACTGCATGCAACAACCAAAGGGCATATTTAAAGCTTTCTGCAGTGCAAATGCATCCTGCTGGCAAAAAAAAAGCAAGGGAGAAGCTTGTCCTACCTGCAGCCAAGGCTCCCCAAAGGCTCCAGGGCCAGCAGCTGACTGCTGTGTGCAGATGGCGTGGGGTGGAACCGAAGAGAGATGCCAGGAAGGGAAGCTGGGAAGTCAACTTCTCTGGTGTGTCCCTTGGCATCTTTCCCAGGTGGTGACCGTGGCTGTTTACAGCTTCTTCCTGGCCTGTCTGATTGGGAGGCAGTTCCTGGATCCAGAAAAAGCATATCCTGGCCATGAGCTAGATCTCTTTGTGCCTGTCTTCACCTTTTTGCAGTTCTTCTTCTATGCTGGCTGGTTAAAGGTAAGTCCAAGAAAACATGGCCAGAGCTGCTCTTTGAGCCAGCCAAGGGTTCTTCCCAGTGTGTGCTCACAGCTAACAGGGACTGAGATAGGTGTTGCCAGAAACTCCTCTGAGTGTCTCGCCCCCAGCTCCACCTTTCCTAAGCTTTGGTCCTGACTAGCGTGGGGAAAGAGAGAGAGGCAGTGGGCTACAGCTTAGCCCTCCTGCAGCTGCAGATGATCACTGCAGCTATGTGAGCAAGGGACTGGAACATCTTATGAGGAAAGGCTGCAGGAGCTGGGGCTGTTCAGCTGGAGAAGAGAAGGCTGAGGGGGGACCTCCACAACAAGTACCTAAAGGGTGGGTGTCAGGAAGGTAAGACCAGTCTTTTTCCTGTAGTGTCCAGCTACAGGACAATGGGTAATGAACATAAGCTGGAACACAAGAAGTGCCCCTGGCCCAGGAGGAGAAAGTCCTTTGGTGCTGAGGTGAGGGAGCCCTGGCCCAGGCTGCCCAGGGAGGGTGTGGAGGCTCCTCAGGAGGTTTCCAACCCCAGCTGGACACGTTGCTGTTGCCCCCCTGAGCGAGGGGAACCTGCTTGAGCAGGGGCTGGGGCAGCTCTGCAGGGCCCTTCTCACCCCCACCATTCTATGATTCCATCATCTGTGTGTCCCAGTGTCTCCCAGCCACTGGCAAGCCTCTGTTTTTAACCCACCCCTTTCTGGGAGGAACACCACCACTCAGAACTGAAGGAGCATCACGCTTGACACTGGCCCACAGAGAAAGGGGCTGGGATGATCATGATGACCTTTGCTATGCACTCCCCACATGCAGGTGGCAGAGCAGCTCATCAACCCTTTTGGGGAGGACGATGATGACTTTGAAACCAACTGGCTCATCGACAGGAACCTGCAGGTAAAGCCAAGGGGGTTTGTCAAAGCCCCACCAGTGCAGTCACCAAGTTCTCCTGCATGTTGCTTTCCCATCTCCTTCAGCAGCACTTTCCTTCCCATTAATGAAAACTCTTGTGTGTGAGAAACAACTCAAGTGACAGGAAACCACATAAACCCAGGCACTTGCCTCACTTCGGTGCTACATTGCTTCCTCCTACCCTTCATTCCCTTGTCCGCTGATGACAGGGCTCACCCTAAACGACCCCTGCTCACCCTAAATGACGTTGTGGCTGTCCCCTGCAGGTCTCCCTTATGGCTGTGGATGAGATGCATCAGGATTTACCCATTCTGGAGAAAGACCTGTACTGGAATGAGCCTGATCCCCAGCCCCCCTACACCGCAGCCACTGCTGAGTACAAACGCCCATCGTTCCTTGGCTCAACCTTTGACATCAGGTGAGTGCAGCCACAGGGTGTCAGAGCAATCCACATTTAACACCTTGGATCAGGCCTTGAGCAGGATGTTAGACACCAGGAGTAAGAGCAAGCAGTAGCAGCTTTCTCCACAGGCTGTGAAACCTTGCTCCAAGCTGCTTTTAGGCTCATCCAAAGATGATAAACAACATATTCCATGGAAAAAAAGATGCCTCTGAACTCTCTCCCTGCACTATAACCATCCCCACTGTGGAGGCTATCTAGTGGTAATACAGGATGTAAGAGGCTTGCCAGGGGCAGCAGCATTCCCTGTGCTGCCAGCCTCTCCACCACAATCCATTCCTGGCTCTAACACCCCTCTTTTGCCTCTCCCCAGCATGCAAAAAGAAGAGATGGAGTTCCAGCCCTTGGAGCAAATCAAAGAGAACGAAGAGGCCAACCACTCCACACCGTTACTGGGCCACCTGGGTCGTCTCCTTGGTGTCCAGTCCCCAACCTTCTCCAGGTCCTCTTCCCGGATGAACCTGCTGCGGCGGCGAGGAGACCCCACGTCCCCCTTCTGCCACTACCCCTACGACACGGCCAAGTCTGGCAGCCCCTGCGGCATCAGTCCGCCCAGGGGAGACTCCAGCTCCCAGGAGCAGTGGGACAGCGAAGATAGAAAGCTAAGGGAGTTTGATGCCTTCATGTCAACCCCCTTTTACGAGAGACCTGGTTTCTACAGCGCTCCACAGACACCCATCAGCTCCATCCCCATGATCTTCCCTTCCAGACGCCAAGGCCGTAAGAAGCCCCCCGCGCTCTCCAGCATCGCTGCCTGCTCTGCTTCTCTTAGGGATGTCATTGTCAACTCCTCCCCTTCCAGAGCCAGTGATGTGTACAAGAGCCAGAGCTCCCTCGGCTCAGCTGCAAAGGAAACATTTATTTGGCCAACTGATAGAAGCAAAGGCCCTGACTCGGTGGTTGCAACAGTAGAAGAAAAGGGCGTCTCGAGCAGTAAAAGCAGAGAAGTTGCCGCCACAGGAAGCCCAGGAGCTCAGTCCACAGCATCTGATAGCCCTAAATTCCCCTTCTTAGAGTCCCCAGACCATGAGAAGCAGGGTAGCTTCAAGAGTCTAAAGAGCATGAAAGCTTCCCACCCACCCTGGCTAAGCCTGGAGAATGCAGCATCAGCCACTCCCAACTCTGAGCCTTCAAGCACCTTCCACACCCCAAGTACCAAAACCCCCGGGGGCACCGCCTCCCTCTGCTTCTCCTTCACCCCTGCAACATCCCCAGTGCTGGAGAGATCCCACATAGGGAACACAGGCTCTGATGCTCAGAGCCTAAGCGGAGAAGATGCAGCCAGTGCTCCAGACCAGCATCCAGCAGAGGTTTCCAGGAACATGAGAGACAGTGGAAATGGAAGCACCAACACTCCCCATACAAAAGAGGCAAGGAGAGCAGAGAGTCCATCCCCCAATGACTCTGGCATCTCTCTAGCAGAAGGGGACTACGTGGGGCTGATGGAGGTGATCATGGAGAGCAATGAAAGCACAGGTGAGGAGCAGATAGACCAGTACAGCTAGAGGAGACTGAGAGGCACCAGCAGTTGTGTTGGGATAGCTGCCACACCAGCCATATGGTCATACCGTCACACCTGGCCACAGCAGGACTTGCCCACACTGAAGGGCAGTGCAGCCAAACCACCTACTGCTGGAACACACAGGCAGAGCCTGTGCTACCACACACTGCTGCTGGCCTCAGCTACAGCAGGTGGCACAACTTCAGGGTTGCCACAATAAAACACACCTCTGTTTGTAGCAAGGGAACAAATGTGAGTGTTAAAAGATTGCAGATGCTCAGCAGGGAGCAGACTGAAGAACCTGGAGTGCAGGAGTAGCCCAAAGCAGAAGAGGAATAGAGGTAATGAGACCTTCCCCTTCTTTACCACAGCACCTGCGACTGGAGCTTTGTGCCAACATCTGTCATAAGCCCCAGGTCTCAGGCAGGACTTGTATTTACTGACAAGATCCTCCAGGGAAAGTAAGGGACTGAAGAGAGTCACATCACTTGTGACACAGACCCAGAGTGCTTCTTGAAGTCCTGTCTAGTGGGTGTCTTCCAGTACTGGGATAAGGCAGGGCAAGTGTCCACTAGCTCAGGAGGCTGTAGTCAAGGGTATTTGGTTCCACATCACATCTGCCACTGATTTGGCAGTGCCCAGACAACTCATCTGAGTGGCAGCAGACACCACACAGCTGCGAGTTTTCACTGTCTTCCCTAAGAAAATAAAAGCAAGGCTGAAGCCCAGGACCACCTGTTTCATTTCCTCATTTCAGCTTCCACGCAGTAACGGGAATTTAAGAGAAACCACTGAAGTTTTCCTACTTCTGCCTCCAGAAACAGCTGCAAACCTCCTGTCACAGGAGGCATGTGACAAACTTCCATCCCACATCCCCTCCACAGCAGCTGCCCACTCTCTTTCTAAAGCAGCTCGTTACATCTCCAGTCATGGTACATTTTGCCCAGACAAGTGCAGTGCCATTTTTAAGCATGACAGCTAGTGAAGCACTAAGCCCCTGCTTCAGCAACCCTCTGTATCTAAATGCACAGAGATCAGTTCAGCAAGCCCAGATTTAAAACCTAACTTGAGTTGCTGAGCAACTCCTGCAGTGGATCCCACTGTCATGTTTGTAAAAAGCACCAAGTAAAACCTGATCTTTCTCATCTGTTCCTTCACCCACACTCAGATTGTGATGGCCATCACAACACAAACTCCAGAACACCACCCTGCAAGTGGAAGCCTGTCGTTCCCGAGAGAAAGAGCAAAAGGCAACTTGAACCAAGTCACTTTATTGGATGGAGGGCAAGACACAAAACACAAGAGAAAAGAGGGGTGATATTTGGTACAGAGAATGAGAACTGTTTATCTAAGATAGCTGAAGAGGCATGCATGGCTGGACAGTAAAGGAGTCCCACTGAAATGCAGTGGGTGGCTCTTGGCAAGGCTTCAGCTGTTATTGTCCCCCAGGGTGTGCTTGTCAAAGAGGTACTCTGCCATGCCATACTTTGGTGCCCCCATCTTCCGCAGGTTGGTCACATGGTCACCCAGCTCTTTGATGGCTTTCACCTGTTCATCCAGGTAGTGAGTCTCAATGAAGTCACACAACTGAAAGGGAGACAAAGAGTTTAGATTTACTCCTGAACACAGCTCTTCCTGCTGAAGTGGTGTCTGAAACCATACCAGTCCTCCCTAGGGAAAGGAGCAGACACACAGTGCCCGTTTTAAAGCTGCAGAAGACACCCAAGAGGAAGAAGCCTTTAGATTTTTGCCTCAACAATGCCAGAAAAGACCAAAGTGAGGCAGTTTTATCTAGGCAGGCTTGCTCCAGAAGCACACAGAATAGTGTCAGCTCCAAGTCCCCTCTTTCTTCCTCACCACAAGGAGGTACAGGAAAGTTTCTGACCATTCTCAGAAGGCCCCACTGCACAGCACTTCAACTCATGACTGTGATGATTCACACCTCTAGAATGGTCCAGCTATGTTCTTTTATAGGAAGTCCCTCTGAGTTGCACAAGACACTTTGATTCAATCACATGCCAATCTCTTCTTGATACTAAGAAGCTTCAACCTTGCCAATCAACTTCCATCTGTGAAGAAACCTGTGCTTTCAAGCACAGTTGTTCTCAAGTGCAGGGCTTTTCACATTCAGAAGCAGCAGCTCTAACAATCTTGTGGCAAAGGCCCTGCAGGCATCCCCAGGTTTAAATTTAGAAGTCACTCCCCACAGAAGCAAAGCTTCAAAATGCTGTTCACAAGAGTGAACTGTCCCCAAGGGCAACAAAAGGCTTTGAACAAAGCTGTGGCCTACGAGGCTGACAGACTAACACACTGCAGCTGGTCCTCCTGGAAAAGGATGGCAATAACCCTAACAAGGGGCTGCTGACACCTGGGCTCTTCCCTTTGGAAAGCTCACATCCTTTTCTCACCTTTAGGAAGGGCAGGGACACACACACACCTCACCCCCAAACCCACAGAGTTAGGCACAGACAAGCCCCCCCCATCCCCTCATTGCACAGGCACATTCTCAGCTTCAGCCTCCACTTACGTGTGGATCATTCTTTTCAGTTGCCAGTTTGTGCAGCTCTAACAGTGACTGGTTCACATTCTTCTCCAGGTGCAGGGCACACTCCATTGCAGTCAGACCATTCTCCCAGTCATCACGATCTGGTTTCTAGGAGGGGAAAGCACATGACCAAATCTTCTGTAAGTACCCAGAGACCATTAGGGAGCTCAAGGCGAGTTTCAAAGCCTGTTCAGACCAAGTTCGGGCATTCAGGCATCTTCAAAGCCTTGGCACACACAGTGCACACTCTCAACAGAGCTGAACCCATTCCTTAGGTTCTCCTCCTGTTGTGTTCCCTGAGCTCTTGCAGACCAGACAGCTACCAGAGCTACTTTCTTCCTCCTCCCTTATAACCCAACAGCTTAAAACATCTGCCTTACAAGTAGGAAATGGGCACAACCTCACAAACAAAACCATTAAGACACCACCAGTACAGGCAAGTCTAGTCTGCAGCTCAGAACTGCCTAGTATAGAGTCTGGTTTTTACAAGTACACTGATTTTCTAGTTAGGCAAGGGAATTCTCCTCAAGTGTCCATCACGTTCTCAATGAAGAGTTGTCTTGCATTCAAGTGGCCCTGCAACACTGTTTACTTCCTGCTGCTCAAATAACCAATCTCAAGTGACTTCAAGAACACAGGGTTATGAAACTTTGCAGTGAGCCACAAGAAGCAACTGGAAACCTGAGATTTCCTACTCCCATAGCGAGCCAGGCAAGACTTAAAAACACACTGCAGATGGCTCTTGCTGTTAAGATTTAGGGCAAGTGAATCAGTTGTGTTCTAGTTACCCTCATCCCACAGCAAACCACCTAGAGCTTAGGCATCTCCCTGAATAAGAAGCACTTTTTGTTAGTAAATCAGCACAAGTTATCATACCATTACACATCTCTAGACCGTGGGCCTAGTGCCAAGCACAGATCACAGCAACGTGCTATGCTTATGTACTGATAGCTGCTGCTCCTTCTGGGAGAGGACCCTCAGGGAAATTCATCCCCTTCCAGGCTGGAGACAGACCACAGTCTGTATGAAAGAGAAGAACCCCGTAGCTCCGCTCCTCACCTTGATGTCCTGCAAGAAGATGCGCCCGCCGCGCTGATTCTGCAGCTTCATCAGCTTCTCAGCGTGCTCACGCTCCTCGTGGGACTGATGCAGAAAGTACTTGGCAAAGTTCTTCAGGGCCACATCATCCCGGTCAAAATAGTAGGACTGAAAAGAAACCAACAAGAATTCACATGCTTAAAAGCCCAAGCCTTGCCCCAGCAGCCAGGCAGAGCCCAGCTCATGCTGTGACTTCAGATACGTCTCTTATCAGCCCGACCTCCAAATGGCTGGAGTCCAAACCAAGGCTAACAGCACTGGCAACAGCAAGGCAGTGAGGCAACACTCTGCAGCAGGCTATAGATTTTCTTAACTAGGGTTAAATTTTAACCTCTATGCCTACCATGAGCAGCAGGTCCACAAACAAACAGTTTTGGTGGTTCAGTTCTCAAGATACAAACAAAAAACCCGACAGCCCACAAAGACACTCGTTCTTCTGAGCACCATCTGAATGCCCTAAACACAGCAGACTTGAAAGGTCTTGTTTTCAAAAAGGGAAGAGTTTTCCCTGCTCCTTTCCTTTGCCAGAGTTTGTTTACAGTGTTCACAAGTCAAGGTTCTGACATGCAATACCAGTTAAGGGTGGCCAAGAACTTTAAGGTGCTTGTGTAATAAAGCTCACCTGCTCCCCTCAGCTTAAGACTAAATAGTGCAACAATTAGTAACACATTTAAAAGGCAACAGTTTAATTTAACTAGGTACATATTCAACAGCACAGGCAAAGAAAGGTAACAGTAGTTAAAAGCCATCACACAGCTTGTTTGTCCTGTGGTCAGAGCCATTAAGGTAGGCTTCAATGGAAAGCTTTGTATACGCTGCCAGTTATTTACCACAGAAACTAACTACCAAATTCTCTGCTCCCAAACAAGCTGCTTGGAGGTTCAAGGCAAGACAGTGGTGCTTGTGTATCACTGTTGCTCATCACTGTAACTACACTTAGCTAGGAGACGAGGTTCAGACCACCGTGGTAACACAGAAGCAAACTGTGAAGTTCTACGCTCGCAAACTACAACATACTCCGTGTCACTAGAAAGTCTCTCTGCACGTCTAAAGCACCGAGATTGTGGCACAGAGGTCAGAGCTGCTGTTCGGACCAAAGTTACTCATCCCAACTATGGCTAAAATGAGAGTCTCATGCCGAGCGAGGCACGTATGCACAACGCCAAGGAAACCACGGATTCCTGCTAACTCGCTTCAAAAAGACCAAACCAAAAAAACCAGCATGCCTCGGATACGTGAATGCATGTGGGAAAGGTGCCAATCCCTCCCTTCCCCAACTCCTGCTATCCAGCCCAGCCCCGAGGGCAGAGCCGCTCGCAAGCCGCTGAGCTGTGCTGATAACGAGCCCGCCAAGGCCAATGGCCAGAGCTGTTACCGTGTAACTGCATCGAGATAAAGGCCTCACCTCCAGAAAACAAGAGGCCGCCCCACCCCCTGGGGAGGCCGCGAAGGCCCCGGAGGCGGAGGAGAGGAAGAGGAGGAGGAGGAGAGGAGCAGTGCGGCTGCGCCCAGAGGCACCGCCCGGGGCTCGGGAACCCCCCGCCCGGCCGCTGGCCTGTGGGGAGAGCCCAGGCAACCACCCCCCGCCTCCTGGGCAGCCCCGGCGGCGCCTTTATCCAAGAGGGATGCTACTACCCCCAATCCCCCCCCACACAAGGCCTCACACTGAAGCTGCGACGCTTCCTCCTTCCCCTCAGCAGGGCCCAAACACATGGCGGGGACCCTCCCTCAGGGGTGAGGCCTCCCCAGACCCCCTGCCCCGCCTCAGCACAGCCGGCTAGGCCCGAGGCGCATCCCCTTCCCCCCGAGCAGGCCCCACGCCTCCTCTCCCCCTTTATCCCCCCACCCCAGACACGCAGACGCCCCTCCGAGCTGCTCACCATGCTGAGGTACACGTAGGAGGCGTAGAGCTCCAGGTTGATCTGGCGGTTGATGGCGGCTTCGCAGTCCTGGTGGTAGTTCTGGCGTACCTGGGAAGGAGGCGCTGCCATGGCGTTGCCTTTAGTGCAGAGGCGGTCGGTACGACGATGTGAGAGGCGGTGGTGGTGGGGTGGGAGGCGGCGGGCCCGAGCGCGGCCGGTTCCGTCCAAGCACTGTTGAAGCAGGAACCCGCTCCGCTCTGCCGACGCGCTCTGAGGGGGGGCGGCCCTGCCGCGGCCGCTTTATGGTGGAGCGGGGAGGAGGCGGGGAGGAGGCGGGGCCTCGCTTCTGCTGGCCCAGCGTGACTCAGCACCTCCCCCGGCGCCGCCGGCATCGACCTACCCGCGCCCACCGCCCCCGCTCCCCCCCCCGGCCCCACGCCGTGGGCTGCGCCGGCGCGCGCGCCCGCCCACTTCTGACCGCGACGGTCAGGCGGCGGCCTGCACCACGGCAGCCGGGCAGGGGGGGTTGAAAGGGGAACCTCTGGCACATCCACCCCAAAAACGTCACACCTTCCGCGGCCAGGTGTAGCTCAGCATCGCCCCAGCCCGAGCCTGGAGGCCGGGGGTGTTTCTCTGCCCGAATGGCCTCAATGGCCCCGCGGTTTCCTCACGAAAGGCAGCGCAAGGCTTTGAAACCTTTGTAGGAAACGTGTGCTCGAGTGTTGCAGCGCTGGGAAGGAAGGAAGGAATTCATGCCGTGGTGTGATGGGTGCGTTTTTGTTCTCTTTTCACTTATGAAAGTGGTAAGTGGGGCTGGAAAGCAGTGTAAAAGCTCAGCTGGTTGTCCATGGCAGCCGCCAGCCCAGCCCAGCCAAGCGCTCTGGGTGAGACAGAGGCAGCTTCCAGACTCCTTCCTTTCAGTGCCCAGACCCTCCTGTGCATTCTGCCTCAAAGATGATCCTAAGAAATGCAAGGAACAACTACATTAAAAATACACAGAACTATTTAGGCAAACCCAAGGCAATTTATGCTAACCAGGGCAAAATCCTCAGTTAGGCCAAAAAGCCAAACGAGTGAGCAAACGCAGCTGAACGGGACCATCGCTCCTCAAAGTGACTCCAGATGATTCACAGGCGCCTTGATGTCTGCTAACGACCTGGGGATGGAGGCACAGCTGGGTGTCAGCACCAGCCAGGGCTGAAGGCATCAAGGGTGATGAGAAACTAACATTTCTTGCCCTCAGATGCTCTGTTTGATGGTGAGGTTTGGGATAGCAGCCTATAGTCAGTTCAAACCTAGTACCAAATCACAATTGAGAAATCAAAGGTCAAACAAAGAGCATTCTGCTAATGGGGTGTTTATTTAGGTGCTTTACTGCCATAGTACTACCATAGTCCTTCAGGTTGTGCACTCAGTTTCAATAAACACTGGATTCTTTTACTTCTCTGCAATCTTAAAATGATTATAAATGGGGCTTGAAACATCCTGTTTAAACTGAGATCACCCTGCAACACCGGGCTCCCAAAATCTTGCCTTTTACTCACACTGAAACTCATCACAAACCCTGCAAGTTACTGAGCCTGTAAGCTCACATTAAATCAAATTTCCCCCATCAGGCTCTTTCTACAAAGTTGTATTCAATCGGTCTTTGAACCCTCCCGGTAAATGTGTGATTTGTCATGCCTGACTGAGAGGTGTCTGTCTACGTGGGCAATGCTTGTGTCAGCACAACAGCGCTTTTCCAGGAGCCCTGAATGCCTGGAGGCAAGAGGCAGCCCCTGGATTCCTTTGTTTCACCGTTATCAGTTGCTTCTGTCGGTTAACCATCAGAAGTAATTAAGATCTATAAGTTAACTTCAGCAGGCTGCCAGGTACATTTGAAATCTCCTGTTCTCCTCCCACAAAAAATGCTTATGTAAAAACAAACCCCAGACCCAACCAACCAAACATAACTGCTGGGCAGACCTGCGTTACTGTTCTCACACTGTCATGTTTCACCAGCTTGCAGGTACCTCAAGCAAACTCTGGGTTTGGCCAAAGAAGCTTTGCCAAAAGGTAGGAGTTGTCCTCCTGAAGCACCAGACTCACATGTAACTTGACAGTCTATACTGGCAGCTCATGGCAGAGTATGTTTTGGTATTCCAGAAAGACTTTGAACCTAGGAAACACCAAACCATTCCTTTTACAGAATCACTGAGGTTGTTAAAAGATCTTTCAGCTCATCAAGTCCAGCTGTTAACCCAGCACTGCCAAACCCACCACTAAACCACCTCCCTAAGTGCCACATCTCCAGGGTTTTGGGATCCCTCCAGGGATGGGGACTCCAGCACCTCCCTGGGCAGCCTGTGCCAGGCCTTGACAGCCCTTTTAGGGGCTAATCTCAAACTAATTGTTCCTAATCTCAAACCTAAACATCCCCTGAGGCAACTTGAGGCCATTTCATGTCCTGACCCTTGTAACTTGGGAGAAGGGAGGGAGCCCCACCTCACCACAACCTCCTGTCAGGTAGTTTTGCTGTTTGTGCTCTTTCCACCTCAGCTTTCAGCTTGTGGCGGGCAAAGGCCCTCTTGGAACTATGAGATGAAAGTTGCCCGACAGCTGATAGACCACAAGCTATTGCCATTGATTTTTCCAGCCTCCATTATGTTGTTTGATGAAAATGCTGTGCAACAGCACAATCTGCAAGCAATTGAGCAAAAAAGGACCATCAGTAACAGGGATACTTCCTCTGTAGTTTGGACAGCCTGTGCCACTCGTGATGGCAGGGAGATTGGGGAAGTCCTGCATCCTGCTTTGGGAGTTGCACAAAACACATGATCTTGGATGACAGCAGATTAGGACATGTACAACCACGGGTCATGGTGACTAATACAGAGTGTCCAGCACTCTGGTCTTACAAGAGTTTAGGTCTGGCTATACCCAGACCTTTCTGTTGATTGTGCAATTGACTCTCAAACCACTGTCCCACTGTGCTTTATTTTTCTTTGCTACTCTTTTCCTATGGCTTGGGCTAAACCTTCCTTTACCTTGCGCTGTTCTTCCTGAAGGATGCATTTACAAGCATGCTTGGGAAGAAGCCTGCTACAAGCACTACCATCCTCAGGCTGCACTTGCCATCAAGTGCCATTCACATTCAGGCTCACTTTTTTGCATCTGCCAACACGTCACACACTACTTGCTATCACATTATTTCCAACAGCTAATAATTAACTGTATGCCTCTCCATGAAACTGTTTGAATTAGAGGGATGATCCTGGCCTATCTCATTCAAATCCAATGAAGATTTTAGTGCATGCAGGAAAAAGAGCCTGGTAATCCATATTCCTTCTTTCAGCACCCTTTTACACACTGACATCAGGATCCACCCTCTCAGCAGAGGCTCTTTGAGTCCACACCAGCTGCTTCCTCAGTCTGAAGGAGAGAGTGCTTGATGCTGCCCACAGGCACAAGCCAATGTATTGTCTGCCTGCACAAGCTTCAAAGTGTTGAAGACCATCTCTTGTTTTCCCTTGGACAGGATCCCATCAGAAACAATGGAGCAAGGCCTCTTGTTTACAGCTCAGGGATTAGACACAGAGCCCAACATCAGCCAATTTAGGGACAGTAATGTTTAGCTTGCTCACATGACAGACACACAGGACAGCTTAACTGTGTAAAAATAATCAGAGCTTCTTTGATGACCGTCTCCACATATATACAGAAGATGATTAAGGCAGAGAACTGGAGGACAGTGGTCAAGATGTACCTAGATGAAGAAAAACCCACCCACACTGCGTTGGCACACACCTCAGGGTATGTCAGCAGAGCAACACGCATCCTGTGTGTCTCTGTCAGCTTCTCTGAGGCCATCCCAGCCTGGGCCAAGGGTAACTACTTGCAAGTTTGGCAGCCCAGAGATGGGATTTAAGAGGGCAAGACACATGGTTGCAGCAAGTTTGTGCAGACAGGGCCCTGCAGAGCACCACGCAACAAAAGCGTTTGGCTTCGGCAAAGATTCTGCGTAGGGTAAAGCCCAGGGTGTGCTACCAAAACCAGGGAAAGTTTCTCCCACCCACCTCAGCCTCAGTATTCTGAGTCTAAAATGATACTTCAGACTCAGCACCATTCATTCTGAATCCCCCTGTGCCCTTCTTGTCCACCACTTTTCCAAACGACGGCAGCGACCTTACGGTGGACTGAAAGCACGATCCTGGACAATGTTTGCACACGGCACATTCTGAGCTTGTGAAAACAGAAGCCAGATTTTTGCTGATAGAGTCCTTTGAGCAAAAACTTAGCATGTGACCGAGGCATCCTGCTAGACCTTCAGTGAGACAGCAGGCAGAGGGAGTTCAGCGTAGCTGGACGAGGCAGAATGTTCAGGAATGCACCCACTTTCATTTATTATCTCCCTTTATTATCCCCTCCAGCTTTAAACTGCTTGCTCTTTGCCATGCTACCTCAACAGCTAGAATAACAACAGATCTGAGTCAAAAAACCAGTTCCAAATCCACTGAGCAAAGGAGAGATGAACATGCCTCCAATATTACATCCAAAGTACAGTAACCTTTTTGCTTTTCTTCCCCAAAGCTCAAAGTCCTGTAAATAAGATAAACTGTGCATCCACTCAAATATTTGTTATGGAGAACTTCCATCCCAGCCACAAGCTTCACTGTAATTCACCTCACAGACTTTATGTAAACACAAAAGCAACCCCAAACTTGGCCCCAAGGTTGCTCATTTGTCTGGAAGTTTGACTTTGATCTCAACTGTGAGTTTTAAAACCGGGTTTACTAACAACATCTGGGCTCTATTTATTCTGTAAGATGTCCTGTGAATTAGCTGCAAACTCCTCCTTTAGCTCCACTGTGTACATTTTGCAGTCATTTCTTTTAGGTGCCCCAATTTCTACTTGTGGGAGAGCCAAGTTTTGAGCAACAGGTTTTCACTGAGTACTTGAGGCTCAGGATGCAAGAGTGCTTGACTTACACAGAGCTGCTAATTCTGGGAAGCAGAGTCCTGAGAGAGAAAGACAAAGGATATTTGAAGCTGAAGATGAGTGAACACGAAGCTATAAGGCAAAATGTCCCAAAGACAAAACAATTTGTAGCACTCTGTCCTACAGGATGTAGCAGGCAGGTAACACAAACCTCATTTTAGACCAGACAAACATTTTCTAAGCTGTGTTACAGGGGTTTCTTTTACCTCTCTCTGGAAGATCGTTTTGCACACAGTCAGCCTAAATGAAATGCCCCAGGAGATTACAGTTCTCTCCAGAATACCCTTTGGATTGAATTCTCCTTCTTTGACATGCCTTGTGAGGAAGAACAATGTTAACAGTACAATCATTCTGTCTGCCCTGCATGGCCAGAAGCACAACTGGGAGAACTTACTAGCATGTATCAGCCCCATTTAACCTAAGACTGACTCCACACTCCCTGTGGCTGCAAAGCTCTAGCTCTGATCCCAGTGGCAGCCTGTGTGCTGAGTGCTAAGGAGTGTAGCTTTCATAAGACACATTTGTCAAGCTGCAAAAGCCACAATTAACTTAATGCTGACATTCCATCACAGGCCACAAGCCACAGCATTTGCTCTACTGTCATCATCCTCCCGTGGTGTGATCCACTTTTTGTTCCACCTCAGATTCACATATGTCTTAAGAACAAGGGGTGGAAGGCAACCATTGATCCTTATTTCTGTTGTACTTCACTTTTTCCTCATAAAGCTGGGAAAAAAACCCCCATCCATACATGCTTGGAAACAGAAGCACCCAGCTAAAGTCAACAGCCACAGGGAAATTACTCAATACACCAAAAATCATCTCCTTCCTCTTACGAATTCCCCTGCAAAAACATTGGTGGGTGTTCAGCCTTCATGAATGGTTGGGGCAGTTTTCTTTCTGAGTAAAATGTCTGGCTTTGTTTAAAAGTGAGGTTTCCTTTGGGAACTTGTCAATGAGACAAACTTCAAACAGCTGTCTGTCCCCTCTGTGCTTCAGGGACACGTGCTGGAGCTGGCAGCGTTACCAAGCAGAAAGAAGCATTGGCACTGCACTTGATCAGTGAGAGATGGGGGCTGGTGGGGGAATTAAGGCAGTAACACAGATCTGTAGCTCTTTCAAAGCTTCCCTGGCCCACAACTGTGGCCCATCTGCCACTGCCTGCTCATATTTGTAGCACCAAGTTTGCCATGATGCAGCATTAAACTTTCCAGAGTAGGTGCTGGTTGTTTTCATGTTTAGCCACCCAAAAACGGGGCAGGCAGGCAAATGCTTTCAAGCATGATGTGAAGAAACAAGCTTTTACAGGGAACTGGCAGTTAAAGAACATGCACCAGCCCGATAAAGCACCAGCTCCACCACAAAAAACAAGGAGTGGCCCATGTCATGATCTCTCTGAGGCAGGACATGCTGATGGTAGGGGTGGGGGCCACCTCTGAACTGCTGCTGTTGAGCAGGTCTCTCCAGGAACTCCTTTATTTCATGGCTTATTTAGAGGAAGTGAAGAGATTAGACTATCTTAGTGGCTTTAGAAGGGCTTTTCTCCCAGGGCAAGTAGGAAGTACAAAGAGTTTTCTGAGTCTGTGTGAAAATGTGCTTCCTGCTGTGCCATAAAATGACAGCAAAAACACCCCTGTGCTTCATGCAGCTCAGCTACAGCCAACAACTCCACCTGCACACCTTTCTACAGGGTGTAATTTCCTCCTAAGCCACATCCAGCCCCTTGCAGTTCAAGGGGCTCAGGCTGGATCTGCTTTTACACGTGTGGAGCAGATAGCGTTGAAGTGCTGATTTATTTGTACCCACAGAGTCACCTCTGGGCCATGGTGGGGGAGTGATCCTCTGCTGCAGTCCCTGTGCCATAACCACTGCCCCACATGCTGACTAAAAGGCAAAAGGAGAGCCAAGGCTTCAGAACCTGGCCCTCCCTTTTCAAACTCATTCCACCACAGCACTCGTGGGGGGGAGGGGGCAGGGGGAAACAACAGCAAAACCTCAATACAACTGGACAGAGAGAAATCAAATGGGGAAAACAGTCAGCAGGCTCTACTGGGGCAAGACCTGACCTTGACACTAGTACATGGTATCAGATATGGGGATCATGTGTAAGTCATCACCTTCAGCTCAGCAGATGTTGGGCCATGCCCACAGATAGCAACATCTCAGCAGCCAGGAAAGCAGTTAGAGGACAGGCTGCCTGCTCCATGGGGACAGCCAGATAACAGGGGAGGGCAGCCACGGGAGGATGTGCTGCTACAGAAAGGAGTAGCCAAACTCCTCAGCAATCACATCTGGCTGTTTCAGACTGTGGCAGATGCTCTGCTGAACAGATTAGGGAGAACTAGTAAACCCAGGCAGACCACTAGCCTCTTCAACCTTGCTACCAGCTGATGCAGCCCTGTGGTTTTGGTCAGCGTGCTGGAAACAGTAAAAGCCGTTGATATCAGTCCCATCTGCAAGGCTCTCAGACCTTTCTAGGATAGCAGCCAGCTTCCTTTCAGGTTTAAGACAGCCAGAGGAATGCTTTGCCTGGTCTAAGGCATCAGTCCCTCCCCTCAGTTGCTCTGGGTTATGAGTAGGCTTGCTCAGTCATGCGTGGCCGTGCTGGCCAAAGTCTGTCTAAATAGGCAGCGATGACCAAGACTGAAACCAGTCAAATCAGGAACTTTCCAGCTCAACAAGAAACAACAAGATTTCTTCTCCACACTGCTTTTTTTTTCCCCTGAAAGCAGAGGGTGCTTTCCTCACACCTGCTGTGGCCAAGACACTTGTTCCCAAAACTATAAATGGGACTGATTTGGTCCATGTAACTTCCTGTTTAGAGATGCTTCTCTGAATTTGTGCTGGTTGCCATGAGCACAACGACAAAGTTTTGTGTGTGTGTGTATGTCTGTGTGTTGCTCCCAGCCAGCCCTTCCTCAGATGTGCTGAAACAGCAAAGGCTGAGCACCTAGAATCTGGCCAAGAAGATAGAACACTAAGAAGCAGCTGAAGATGTTAAATCAAGCCCAAAAGGGAAGTGGCTGGAAGGAGTTCCCTTACAAAGCTTTTCTCCAGTCCAGGGGGGGTTGCAGGCTGAGCTGACATCAGCTAAAACAACAAGATGGTGAAGGGAGTGGCTCAGATGCCAAACCATGCAGGTCTTCCTTAGGTCACCATGTACAACAGCATTTCTGATAGGGAAGAAAAATAAGGCAGAATTGCAGCATTGTTACTTCATCCAGGAAACTTTGTAAGTCCAGCTGTATTAACTGGCTCAGCATGACCACACACAAAAGCTACCAGCCTTTTACTGGAATTCAGGAGTGACTGCAGCCATACCCAGAGGCTTAACTAGCAGTGTAGGCACTTCTTTCCCTGCCTCTGTAGCCTCACTACAGCAGAGCTTCCCCAGAGAAGATGCTGTGGCAAGTCCAGGTCCTTACCCAAGGGGTACACACCCCATCCCTCGCTCACTTGTTTTCCCAAGTGCCTCACTTTCAGAAGCAAGGGTCAAAAGGATTTGCCCTCAAACCTCGTGCTTATTTAACTCCCACTCTTATCACATTCCTCTTTGATCAGTCACTTTGGATCCACAGACAAGGAAAAGGCTTTCTCCCTGCCCTGTTGCCTTCTGACTGCTCCAAACAGCAGACAAGTGATATTTCTTGATCCTGCTGTTGAGCCATAAATGGGAGCATTTCAAGAATGAACTCGGTGAACCAAGGGTGTCAGCCTAGTAAAAGGAAAGAAGAACATCCACTTCCAGTGTTTTCTACTGAAAAGCCTTCTCCTTTGTGTTGTCAGCTCAGTCCTGCTTGCAAGGCCCCCTGTCATCACAGTAACACAACCATACAGAGGCCTATGGTAACAAAGCTAGCAAGCCAGGCACACAGCTGCATGTCGAAGAGGCTGAAAAGGAAAAAGGAAGGAGACTGGGAATCTGTTTCTTCAGTCAGATTAAGGAACAGGAACAGAGACACCACCACTACTTTAGATCACCTGAAAACTTTCTCTTCCTCTAGAAAACAACATCTAGGAGACAGTTCTACCCCTTGCCCTGTATCATCCCCAGCTATAAGGTACCAGACACCTCTTTTGCAGTTTCTGCTTTCCTCTTAGGTGGGAATATCAGTACTGAGGCACAGCACCTACAAAAGCAACCAAACCCCAAGGGCTGGGAACTGGGAAGCAGACAGAATCTTTTCCTGACTGCCACATGACTCTTTATTCATTTTCCTTGTTGAGAATGAGCATTTAATTTTCAGGCAACATGTTTTGTCTGATGTCTGCAGTACCCAAACCAAGGCATTACTTATTTGCCAAGGCACTGTTCCTTTGCCAAGAGCAAGTTTTTAAAAGCACCTCTTTCTTTTCCACCTTTGAAAGCTGTCAGATTGCCCTTGTATTGTACAGGGGATATGTGAGAGGTCACAGCAGTTTAAATTTCAGAGTTCAGCTCTGTTATGAAGAATCCTCTTCTTTACAACTCTTTCTAGGAAGATTTCAGCAACTTTAACATTTCCCATCTTGCTCACAGCACCAGGATTACAGTTGACAACTAGCAGGCTGAGAAGTTGCTGAGAGGTGCTCCCAGCACCTCTCCTCCTCCCATTTCAAACCCTTCCCTCCCAAACACAGAGGTTTAGCAGAATTTGGGGGAAGGTGAAAGAACAACAGAAAGCTGCCAACTGCCAGTGCTGCCTTCTAGTATCATTACTGTTTGCATGGCTAACACACCTGCCTAATCCTGTCATCATAAAGCAAGGAAGCTCATTTTCCTATAAGTACTTTCCACTTTGTTGGTCTTCATATACATTAGCTCTGCTTTCTCAAGCTCTACAACCGTGTCATAACTCATCTGAGTCATCTTTCCCTTAGCAGAACCAATCTGAGCGACACTTCCAGCTCATCCGACTGCCTAAGGCTGCCTCTAACACCAGGGCTTCTCCCTGCTCTCAAGCAGGGACTGAATAGTGGAATTGATGATCTTAAAGGTCTTTTTCCAACCAAAACGATTCTGTGATTCTATTCTAAGCCTACATCAGCCTGTGACCGAGAGCTCCTGCAGCTCACCGAGACCTCAACTTGCCAGCACTGCAAGCAAGCATCCCTTGCCAGGCAAGTGGGGCCAAAGCAAGTCACCAAGCAAACACTCAGCTGTCACATCCAGGTGGCCACATAAGGGCTCACTCAAGCTTTAGGCCTCTGGGGACGGTGAGCCTCAGAGGAGGAAGGGAACTGGTGAATGAGACAGGCAGGTTGGGTATAGCACTATGCTGCCCTTCCCCTCCTTCCAACACTGCTGCTCACCCCCCTTACCTCCATGAGTCTTGTAAACCAAATGCCAGCACCAACCCTGCAGGAGCTGGAGAGAGAGGCCAGACCAGGCCAGGCCAGGCAAGGGAAGGACCATGGCACCAGGCCCCACTGCTTGCCCAGCCGTAACCTCCCACACGGCCCAGCCTCCCTCCAGGCAACGCTGGGGTAACTTGGGCCAGGCCTAGGGCCCAGGACAGAGCACCTTGGAATCACAGAACCCTTTGGGTTGGAAAAGCCCTTTGGGCCGCCGGAGCCCACCCCCACGGCCCTCAGCACCTCAGCTCCACGGCTGTGGGATCCCTCCAGGGCTGGGCGCTCCCCTGGGCAGCCTGGCACAGGGGCTCACACCCCTCTCAGGGAGCTTCGACCTCCCCTGGGGCAGCTGAAGCCTGTTTCCTCTCGTGCTTATGACTGGGGAGTGGAGAAGGCCCCTCACCTCGCTCCAAGCTGCGGTCGGGAGCAGCGCGGAGTGACGCCGGCTCCCCTCACGCTGCCAGCCAGGCCCCACGGTCACAGGCAGCAGTGTGCGGCCGCCCCCAGCCGGGCGAAGCCGATACGTAAGGTGCTGCGCTTTCCGTTCCCCGTTACCGCCCGTCGGCAGCGGTGAATCTGCGTTTTGCTGCGAGGAGCAGAATTAACGGCAATTAACACCTCACGGGGCCGAGACGCAGGCCGCGCCCCGCCCCGCGCGGGCCGCCAGGCGGCGCTGCCGGCGGCGGGCTGCCCCGCGGAGCCCCCTCGGGCCTCGTGCGCAGGCGCCGCCGCGGAGCATGCCGGGAGCTGTAGTCCCTCAGCAGGGCCGCGCCCGGACGGGTGCCGCCGGCTGGCTGCGGCGGCTGCCCCGTGGCTCCCCGCTCGGAGGGCTCGTGGGGACCCTCAGAGTGTTTTCCGGAGGCCCCTCGGTGCCGTGCGGGTGTCCCGGGCCGGCCCGCGGGTGCCGTGAGGAACGGCGGTGTGATGGCGGCGCGGCCGCGATGGCTGCTGGGAAGTGTAGGCGCGGGAGGGCGCCGGGAGCCGGCGGCGATGGCGGCCGGCGGAGCTGAGCCGGGGCGGCGGGCCGGGCGGCGGCAGCCCGCAGCTCCCGAGCCGCGGCGCGGCACGGGCTGCTCGTCAGGAGTGCTCACGCTGTGCCTCTGTGCTTTCGTGACAGCCACAAGCAGAAACAGCCGCAGGCAGGGTGTGGGAAAGCACACGCAGCCGTCCCGTCTCCGGGGTGAGAACACAGCGTGAGAAGAAGGGGAAAGACGTGTGGTTGGAAGTCCTGCAGTGGCTGATGAAACCTGCACGATGCCAGTCCTAAGTTTATACGATAAACTGTCGTGTGAGCAGGAGAGATCTCCCTCTGGAGACAGCAGAGCTGGCTGCTAAATAAACAAGTCTTCTCCCCCGGACAAAAGCTTGTAGTTCTCCTGATTTGCCCCCATACAATCACACCCGTGTCTAACTGTTCCAAACTTGGCTTCTCTTTAAGCATCTTGGTTGAGGATTGTCTCAATCATCACAAGCTGCAAACATATAACTTCCTTCTTCAGCTGGGAGAGACTCTTTTTACAGACAGTGAGGAGAAAGAGTCCCTCCTGGGATGGCGTCCATCTGGCCCAGGCTTCTTTTTGCTGAGAAGGCAAATCTTCTCCATTCACTGGGGTGGTTTTTTTTGCCAGTGATTGCCAAATGAACCTGGAGAGCTACTTTGGATGCAGATATTCCTAACAAGTCACCTACATTGAGTCAGGTGGTTGCCATCACTTCTGTGTGTGCATTGCACCAGAAACACGTGATATCTTTTCACGTCTGAGAAAATCACTGGGAAAACACTTTTAAGGGTTGAAAGGCACCTCGAAAGCTCATCCAGTGCAACCCCTCTGCCAGAGCAGCACCACCTAGAGTAGGTCACACAGGAACTCATCCAGGTGGGTTTGAATGTCTCCAGAGGAGCCTCCACAACCCATCTGGGCAACCTGGTTTTGTTTTTCATAATGAGCTCTGTATTGACCCAAACATCTCAGCAGGCTGCAACCATTGCATCACTCGATGGAGTCCCTCTGGGACACATACAGCACTTAAGGCAGGCTGATTGGGAAGGTTCATTTGTCCTTGCCATTCCCCTGCTGGCTGTGCTTACCTTCTCATCTGCAGTCCATGTCAACAGCTTCCTTGGTCCTGCAGTCAGAGCTCCTGTCTGTCCAGCTTTCTAGAAGCATTAATTCCCGAGGAGAACAGAGCATCATTCATCACCATTAGTTTCCAAGGTAGGAAACAGACCCACAAGCTGAAATAGCATCAAATCTGACAGACTGTTACTTGTGTCACTGTGCTGTTGTCTGTCCTCACTCTCTACTTTAAATCTTGCACACAGAATGCTCGTGATTTCAGTACAAATATTACTAATGCTTTTTCACCTAAGGAGTGCTGAAGTCTACCAAAAAAATAACACAGGCACGGAGAGGAAAACTGGTTTGACCTTAGCTGGATAGTTTTTCTTACTTTGGAAAACAGGAGGACAAATATTTGTGAATGTCCATGTGCCTTCTTTGCCTAAGATAAGGAAAATCTTGGATTCTTGCTCCTGGAAGTTTGCACTTCGAGTGACAAAAGACCTTCAGGTCAGTACTCCACAAGAGAGGTCTCTGCCCTTAGCTGGGGCAGGTCTGTGACTGCTGCCATTCAGCTGTTCTCTGTGGTTACAGCAGATGCAGGGTTGGTTTAAATCTCAAGCATGTGTTTAAGTCTTTGTGTCAAACCATCAATATCCACAGAAGGTCTAATATTGTCTCGATGAGCACTGAAAGTGTGGGGCTGCAGCAAAAGAACCACTGAACAGCATCAGCTTGTCATACAGACAGGTACTGTTGGTCTCCACAAACAGTCCAACCATCCAGAATGTCCTACAGCACAGGAAATTATTAGCAGTGAAGCTTGTTGGGCTCTGCAAGTTGCTGCCAATGAGTCAGGCTACTGTAACTGTCTTAAAGTGCACTCTGAATGACACCCAACATGCAAACAGCAACAGTTTAAAAGGCATTTCAGTCCCTCACTTGCTTCTCACAAGGTGGGAAGCTCCACCTTGCAAGCTCAGGCATTCATCCAATACACCTGCAATTAATGGGTCTCATTTTCCACAGACCTTTAAACAGAACTGTCAAAACAAGACCCAAATCTGAACACAGGAGGTGTTGGAAGAGAAGTGAAAAGGTAATGATGAGGTTGTATTGTGCTCTCCTTTGTTTCACCCATAGACAATATAAAGCCTATAAAGTCTCATGGTTTGATTTGTCTGGCTGGATCTTATCTTCTACAGACATGGGCTGCTAAAGTTTATCTAATCATCATTTCCTCTATGAGCAGTGGTGAGAAAACCAGCTCTTCTAAGAGGCAGCTCCTTTCTCCTCAAAGTAAGTGGTCATTTTAAGTAGCTGAATTTTACCTGGAAGCACCTGCTTCTTTTCTATGACTGGAAATGAAGCCTTGAGTGAGTGGCTACCTCAAATGTAGCTGTGCACCTAGGGTGATGCTAGGCAGGATGGATTCTGTCTTCAGTGGCAGCTCTTATGTTTCTTTCAGTTTCTGTGCAGCTCCTTTCTTAAGCTTGGAGAGGACAAGTGTGATGTTGTCAGGACAGACTCAGGCATAAACAGGTTCAGGGATGCAGGAGAATTCCCTCTGTCTTCTCCTTTGAATTGTTATGTTTGGAATCAGCAAGTTAATGAGACTGTCATCTAGGTTTTAACATAAACTGCTTTTCCACATGGATGTTGGTTGGTTTTTCGTTTGAGGGCATTTTCTATGAGGCTTTCTCAGTACTGCACTGGGTAATCCTCAGAAGCTGAGAGGAATTTACTGCTCCACTATTTAAGAGCAAACAGAGCACATCACCAGACTCAACCTGTTACTCCTCCTTGGCACCACTGACACAGCTGAGCATCTGAGAAAGTGTAACAATAGAACTAAGCAGGAAACATTAAAAACCAAAGTAATCAGAACTGGTGACAAGTTTCACCTCTTCTCCTGGAACAATCTCAGGAGGGGAACAAAAGGAATCCTTTGAGGTTATCATTACAGAAGGGTTAAATGGGTGACAGAGCCTCAAGAGAACAGAGTTAAGCATCCAGTTCTGGCACACTAACAGATAGTTAGGTTTCCAATGAGCTATAGCAGCATCCAGTGTTCTTTTGTTACATTCCTATCTGATGTTCCCAACATTGTTATGCCCTATTCCTCTGGCCAGACCTGTAACTTACTTGTGTTCTCTGATTTTTCTCCCTCTTAAAGGTTCAGGATTGTTAAAGGAATGGTTGGAAGAAACAAGACAACTGTTGAAGAGTTCATTCTCTTGGGCATCACAGATATTTGGGAGCTGCAGGTCACCCTGTTTGTGCTGTTCCTTCTCATCTGTGTCACCTCCTTGGTGGGGAATCTGGGCATGATTGCATTAATCAGCCTTGACACTCAACTCCACACCCCCATGTACTTCTTCCTCTGCCACCTCTCTCTGGTAGACCTAGGTAATTCCTCAGCAGTTGCTCCCAAAATGCTGGTGAGCTTCTTTGAAGAAAGGAAAGCCATCTCTGTGCCAGGGTGTGCAGCCCAGATGTACTTTTGTGGAGTCTGCATGATTGCTGACTGTTACCTGCTGGCTGCCATGGCCTATGACCGGTACGTGGCCGTCTGTAACCCTCTGCTCTACGCAGCCACCATGACTCAAAAGGTTTGTGTCCAGCTGGCTGTGGGATCCTACCTAATAGCTGCTGTGAATGAAATAGTGCTTGTCAGCTCAGTGTTCAGCTTACACTTCTGTGGCCCCAATGTCATCAACCACTTCTTCTGTGACATCCCCCCGCTCCTGAAAGCTGCCTGTTCCAGCACCGCTGTCAGTGAAAGCCTCCTTTTTACCATTGCTGCCTTTGTTGCACTCAGCACTTTAGCATTCATTGTTGTCTCTTATGCTTGTATCCTTGCCACTGTCCTGAGGATCAGCTCCTCAGAGGGCAGGCACAAAGCTTTCTCCACCTGTGCCTCACACTTGACATCAGTCTCCTTCTTTTACGGGACAATGATCTTCACGTACCTCCGCCCCAGCTCCAGCTACTCCCTGGAGCAGGACAAAGTGGTGTCTGTTGTCTACACCCTGGTGATTCCCATGCTGAACCCCGTGATCTACAGCCTGAGGAACGTGGAGGTGAAGGATGCTCTCAAGAGGTGCCTAGGAAAAGGGTTCCTTTAGAAATCAAACTGGTAAAGAGGTGTCAAACTGTGCCAAATAAACGTGGGCATCTGGAACTTGAGTCTCTGTTTGGCTGCTGAACATTTAAACCAAGAGCAGAAAGGTGACAGCAATCATGAGGACCCAATGTCATGGCTGCAAGATACAGTGAGCCACTGCTTTCTTTCTCTGCTTTTACTGCTTGATTTTACCCTCACACTCAATTATACTCAAAGCCACACACGCACTCCTTTCCCACACGTTGCCCCCCATGCTTTGAAGACTTGCTGTTCATAAGGAGCTGTGTTTTTCAGGCTGAGAAGCATCCCTTACAATATTCAGTTCTTCTAATAGGTCTTCCAGAGTGAATGGGGGGGCAAAGGGGAGAACCATGGATGTTTGCCAAGAATAAGCGTGGGCTAAGGTGTTTGAACCCAGCATCATTTCCAGTTGGCAGTGTAACCTGAGTCTACAAGAGCCAGGTTTAACATCACTAATGAGCAGTGCAGTCTTAAGATCAAACAAATGAATGCTAAGTGTGTGCACTCCCCAGATAAGATTCAGCAATCAGGCACAGCTTAATGCAGTCAACTCCATGTGACATCTTTATAGGAGCCTTTGCTGATACAGAAAACCCACCTCCCTTTAAAAAAAAGCCCAATCTCTGCAAGTCCCAGCTGTGGATGAGAATAGAAAATGTCATCTAAGGTGATGGGTCACCACTCATAAATATTTATTCATTAGTAGAACCAATGCTAGAACACACCATGTTAAATGAAGCTTCCCAAGAGCAGCAGCAAAGGAGAGCTTTTGTCTCAAAATCCTTATGGGGAAGCTCTTCCTACAAGCCCTACTTATTAAAATTGGCTTAGGAGATACATATTTCACCCCTTTGAGAACGAAAGAAAGAGAAACCACTGGATGTGACAGTGAGGAAGCGCCAAACTAACAGCACCACGATGGGTATCCAGATTTCAGTTGTGGTTTCAGCAGAGATGGGCAGATATCACAGATGGCTGAAGGGGAAGTGGTTGGGGAACCAGACCTTCATGAGGCTTGAGAGCCTGGGAGCCACACCAGAAACACCACAGTTCTAGTTTACCTGAGTATCACAGAATGGTAGGGGTTGGAAGGGACCTTTAGAGATCATCTAGTCCAACCCCTCTGCAGAAGCAGGGTCACCTAGATCAGGTCAAAATCAGGTCTGAATCCAGCAAAACTAGAACAAACATGGGGAAGTCAGAGTGAGTCCTTTATCTGGGAGAGAACAGCAGTGGAGGAACTGAGGTACCGTGGCTGATGTGGGAAAAGCAAGAAGAGGACAATGAGAGAAGGCATTAAAAGAGCCTGGTGGCCTCCAAGCAGGCTGCTGGTTGGTTTGCTTGTCTGGCCAAGCCCTGTGCTTGACTTCCACAGCTGGTCCCATCCTCTTCTTAAACTGTATTTGCAGCAAGGAACTATTTCTGACCTCTTCTGCCCACAACTGAATCTTATAGCTTGGTAATTCTTTTGGGGAAAGGATGCAACTACATGCCAGGTATAAGCATTGCAATTATTACACCATAGTCAGCTGGGGCATCAAGCTGAATGAAAACCTTCTGTCTACCTAGCCATGAAGAGACAGCAGAAAATGCACACACCTGGCAGAATGAGAGCTCCAGGTCACTTCTCCTCTGTGTCACAGGCTGGGAACAGAAAGAACATTAGAGTCTAACCCTAAACCCATAAAGTCTCATGAAGAGAAAGGGAAAAGCAATTAATACAGAAGATATTCAGGGGTGTTTCATACCTGGGTTAGACAGGCTGAGCTGTCTTTTCTTTCACAGTCCAAGGTAGTTTGGAAGTAGAGGCATGTTCCTGCAACATATCTGCATTGGCCACCATCAGAGAGCTGCAGAGCCAGCTGGTCCCCAAGGCAGGGGGAGCAAGGTGCTGGGGGGGACACTGAGGCAGACAGTGCCTCGCTCTTGGGGCAGATAAATGCAGCAGGCAGAGCTAAGGGCTGGTAAGGGGGTCCATTAACAGCCCCAGCAAGTGATGAACTTAGGTATGGGGTCCATTCACAGTGTGGCATCAGGAGCAAAGGGAGATGAGCCAGAAATAGGAATGGAGACAGAGCTGTACTCATAACCCAAGAGCCACAGCCAAACACACACCAGGGCAGTCAAGGAAGGAGCAGTGGCCCTAAGCTGAGCTTAAATGAGGCTCCTGGGCCATGGGCAGGAGCATGTGTGGTCCAGATGAGACTCATCAGGGTCATTAAGTCCTATCAGTGCCCTAAAGACACTGGCAGCTTTAGGTGGAGTTGTGAAGTAGCAGCAGGAAGGCTGTTTCAGCCATAAATTAGCATAATAATACTAATAAAGGGATGAATTTCTGTAAGGGGAATGAATCTTTTAGAGAAGTTGGGGAACTCAACACAGCAAATACGGGGAAGTGAGAAAACAGACAAATATTCACAACTCAACCACATTTTTGTGCCTTGGCTTCACATTTTGGCTCACATACACTTTGTAAGAGTACAAGGTGTTCATAAGAGAAGTGAATGAGGGCAGGGACTGTTGGAGTGGCTCAGGAGGCACACTGAGCCACCTACTGCTGGTCTACATGGTTATATTAAGCAGCAGAAGTCAATGTCTCTGTCAAGGTTTCAATTGAAGCTCAATACCAGTAGAGGCATGTGAAGTTGTCTTTGAAGGCACACCAAGAATTCCAGAAGTCCTTCATCTTTAGGAATGGCTGAATGAAAATGGTTCCTTTTCATCCCTCACCAGTTGTATGAGATCAGCCAGATATGCAAACAGGTGCAGTCTGATTTCCAGTGGCAAACCCAAAGTGCCAACACTTCAGATGATGCTGAGCGTGGGGATTTCATTCATACAGGGCTTCTTCACTTTATTGGGACCCTCCTGTAATTTATGAATCCACAGAGATAACTCTGTGAGGGGAAAACTCATTCCAGAAACCCAGCTTCCCCTGCCAGCATCCTGGTGTCAAAGGACACGTAGAGATGTGAGTGACTGGAGATTCTCCTGAAGCAGCAGTATAGAAAATGCTGCCCAAACAGAGCTTGGCAGCATTTTTCTGCCTGTTCCAGCTGTCTGGTCAGTGGTGGCACTATGTGTGTGCCCACACTGCTGCTCCAACAGGGCAGTCCCACGGGTAGGAACGTGAGGATGGCTCCGTGGTGAGAGATGTGTCAGTGCAGGGGTATCGATTGCTGGTGGCAGCCAGAAATAGATGTTCAGAGAAAGAGTAACAGAAACTGGGCATGTGTATTCTGATCCTTCCCTGTTACCCTTTCTCCAGCTCTGGCAGAGAAAATCCCAGCTGTGTGACAGAGCTGTCTCTTTCTAGTGTTGTAGGCTGTTGGGACAACAACAGCAAAGAGAACTCGTCTCAGTTTTGAGGAACTCTTAAGGATGAGCACGTAGCTTCAGGAGGGAGTTACAGCTCATGACTTGTCCTCAGACATGAGTGCACCTCTTTATCCCAATTGCTACTAGAAGCAGGTTCAAAGTGAGACCTTACCTCCTCTCAGGCCTCCAGAAGTTCAACTGAACCTTTGGCACACCTTGTACAGCGTTGACAGCACATCAGAAAGATGCCACGAGACAAACCCAGCCACTGAGCCCAGTTTTTTTGCAGTTCAAACAGCTGAAGTTAAAAAAAACCCAACTCCAACCCAAACATATTTGCAGGATTTCCCTCAGAAGCTCCTCTGACTTCTTGAGGTGTTCATCCTGGGTCAGGCAGATGGGAAAGAGACTGCCTGGTGCCTAGACTGTCTGTTCCACCACTGCCTCCCCACCTCGCTTGACCTTGGCACGTCAGTTGAACAAATATAGGGTTCTGTCCTCCTCTTTCCAAGCAGAGAGGTCAGTTGCTCTCTAGAAACTCTGATTCCTCTGAGCTGAATTTGGAGGAAGTGTGCTGAGTGGCTCAGACCCAGAAAACTCACTTTTGGACATCTGAGGAGGATTTCACTTGATGAGGTGTATCAGACTCTGCACCTCCCAGCGTCTTCAGACCGAAATTGGAGTATGAGTGTGTGTTTTACCCTCACAGAAGCCAATTGCCTCAAAATGGGAATAACTGGATAAAAACCCATGTGTAGACAACCCTCTAAAAGTCCTCCAGATCCCTTGAAATATTTGGTCTCAAGATGTGAAGTGCAACACACAGTTCACCAAGTCTCAAGCAGGCAGTTTGGAAACCTTTTCCCCAAACTGCACTTGTTTATGGCTTAGGGACTTAAAATTCCACTTGAGCTTCTGCTTACCTGAAGTAATTGCAATGTAGCCTCTGGGAACACTTCCCTTTGGCATTGAAAATTGGTGGTGGTGTCTCAAAAGGGAGACTTCTGAAATGTGCTGTCAGTTCTTCCACTGCTTGGCTGTCACTTTGCATGAGCTCATCCCTTGCAAAGGACTAAGCCACTCTGAGTTTCTTTCTTACCTGGAAATGTCTCACATTTCTGGAGGCTGGGCAAAGGGATGTCTGCAGTTTTGTGTCTTCTTGCTCTCACTATTCCTGGTGGTGGATGAGTTTGAAGCTTCTTGCAGGTTGGACATTATCAGGTACAGAAAAAACAACCCCCATCCTTTAATTTTCTAAATCTTGAACAGAGGGATGATTTCAAGGTGTTTCAGTCTAGATGGGAGTTTGTGTAAGTCCAAGGCGTGTTTGTCACTGCTGTTGGATGTGCCATGAGAACATCATGGTGTCTGTAAGAAACCTCTTTGAACTCTGAGCAAACCACTTACTTTCCTCTAGTTTTTCTCATCCCTAAAACATGAGTTACTCTCATCCTTCAGATTGCTTTGAAACCAAAAGATGTAAAATGCAGAGCTTGTGCAGTCTGCTGATATCAGTAATACAAGGAGGTGATTTTCAGAAGCAAGTCTTATCTAGAAGCACAGATCCCAAATCCATGCAACTTTTTATGAACAGACTACTTGGTCTCAGATACTCCCAAGTGTTTAGATCATTAAGTGCTACAGAGAATCCCACTCTGGTTAGTTTTACTATAGCTAGAGTAATTTTCCCTTCCCTCTGGTTAGTTTTACTATAGCTAGAGTAATTTTCCCTTCCTTCTGGTTAGTTTTACTATAGCTAGAGTAATTTTCCCTTCCCTCTGGTTAGTTTTACTATAGCTAGAGTAATTTTCCCTTCTCCAAGGCTTATAGTTTTCATGTCCTGAAGGATGTTTTTTGATGTGGTATGATGTTAATCAAAAACACTGCCCCAAAACCATTACACACATACCACCCTGGTTTGTTGAAGGCAAAATGTACTTGCTCTTTGCTTACACTGAGAAGTTATGTCAGTTATAGAAGTTGAATGTAGGTGCTTATGTTGCCACAGGCTTTAAAATAATTGTGTATGTATGTGCTTGAGTGAGAGAAAGATGTCTCTCAACTTCTACATCTGTCTGAATTTCGTCTTATTCAGGTTCTTACAGTTGATGTTGTAACTCTGAGAGAGCCCAGCAAGACTAGAGAGTTCATGTCTGGAACAAGAATTGGATTAACCTCATTAAACATCAGACCTGAACTGTAAGTGTTTACACATGAGCTGATTGCAATGTTTGCCCAGGTGCCAGTGAAAAGCTGGTGCAAGTCTTCTGCAGCTCTTTTCTCACACGTGCTTGTCCCATCCAACTGTCTTGGATATCTGGAGTGGCAAGAGGTGTGCAAGTTTCAGCTCCTTATTCTTTCAAGTCAGGAGAGATGCACCTTCCTTTCAAGTCAGCTGCTGAGCAGTCTGGGCTCCCTGAGCTCTAGTGGAGACAAAGTCCTCTGGTTGTGTTGACTAGGGTGGCAGCTCAGCCATCTCACCTCCTCTGAGACAGCAGCCTTGGGCTGAGGCAAAGTGCCTCCTGGAGTTGAGCTTTCTAGGATTATTTCTTAGGCTTCCCTTTGACACCATAATTCAGGTTGTGGGAATCTGCTTGGTCTCAAAAACACAGGATGGGATTCAGTTCCAGGTGAAGGCATCAGATTTCAGCATCTAGAGATAAACGTTCACATGTAAGTTATAGGTCTGAATTTCTGCCATGGGTGAGGAACAAACCAGGCATCAAGGTTAAAGCCAGAAGGTTACTCAGGTTCTCAGGAACAACTGAGAAGTCGAGGCAGCTAAAGTTATCACCTCTGGTCTAGCTGCTCCTCTGGGTTGCCCTTTAGAGTCCATTGACCGTATCAAGAAGGCATCCAAACAATTTGTTCAGCCGTAGCAGGCTGGTACCACTTGAGACACATTGGTGTGACCTGTCATTTGTCCAATCTTCATTCCAGAGGAGCACAAGCCTTCCAACAACCCTGCATCAAACGTGGCAGCCACCCTCAGATGTCTCAGTTACCCTAGAGCAGATCAAGTGGCGTTTATTCGTGTCTTCAGCAGCATCGTGGAAGTTCTGTGGGCGTTCTGCTACTCTCCTTTTACTGCACCAAGACTCAGGATCCAGCAGCTGTGACTATACACTACTCATCAACTTATCTTCTCGTCCTAAAGCCTTAAAACATCTTAGGCAATACTACACAGAGACAGGACATGAGTTGTAGGAGTGATGAGAATGCCTTAGGATCCTAGATATGCGTTAAGGTCGTGCTATTTCACTTGTTAGATGTGGTCTGTGTGCTGAATTTTGGCTCTGTTGCAGGAAAAGGATACAGGTCTATGGATATTTGTCCAAAGGAGCACATCTGTGTCATAATGAGAGTGTGTGAAGGGTTATTTCACTCCAGAAAGCCTGTTTTGTGTTCCTTCCAATGTTAAGAGAGGATAGTGAGAGCTGGGGCTTTGACACATAATCTTTTGAGCTCACATTGATTTTCTGAAGAGGACAGTAACCCTGTTGGCCATTAACATGTGTATACATTAAACATTCATGTGTATACATTAAACATTCACAGTTACATCTGTGCAATTAGTCCTCAACCAACATGAAGAGGGGTTTTGCCTAGATGTACCACGAGAAAACTTTCCCAACATTGCCTTGTTTCTCTGGTCACCATAACAGGCAGTGTAAAATAGATGGTGTGTTGTTTCTGGTGCATTATTCCCCACAGCAGATTCTCTCCCTTTCATAGGCAAGCATCAGCTTTTGTCACACTCACCTTGCAACAGATTTCAGTTGACTTTGCTGTTTCTCCCCTTCACAGTTAAACCACTGGGATAACGATGGCCAGAGAAAACCAAAGCGTGGTGACAGAGTTCATCTTTCAAGGCCTTTCCTCCCAGCCAAGGACACAGACTGCTCTTTTCATAGTGTTCCTGGTTTTTTATCTCTTCACAATGTTGGGGAACATGACAATCATCACAGTGATCAGAGCTGACAGCCAGTTGCAGTCACCCATGTACTTTTTCCTTGCCAACCTGTCCTTGATAGACATCTGCTACACCTCTGCCAGCATGCCCCAGATGCTGGTGAACCTCTTGACCAAGAAGAGGACCATCTCCTTCTCTGGATGTGCTACTCAGATGTATTTCTGCCTGGTTTTTGGCACGACAGAATGCTTTCTGCTTGGGGTCATGGCCTATGATCGCTATAAGGCGATATGTCAGCCCTTGCTGTACCCCAGAGCCATGTGCAGGAAGGTTTGCATCCACATGGTTGTGGCTTCCTGGACCAGCAGCCTGCTGAGCTCCACGGTCATCCTCATGGTCACCTCCCAGCTGCCTTTCTGTGGGCCTGACATCTTGAACCATTACTTCTGTGAAGTGCTGGCAGTGAGGGCCCTGGCCTGCACCGACACTGCCTTGGTGGACCTGCTCATCTTCGTGTTCAGCATCTTCATCATCTTCATCCCCTTTCTCCTCATCCTCACTTCCTACGCCCGCATTCTGGTTGTCACCTTAAAGATCCAGGCTGCAAGTGTGCAATCCAAGGTGTTCTCCACCTGTGGATCCCACCTGCTGGTGGTAGCCTTGTTCTATGGCACATGCATCTGCACCTACATGAAGCTGAAGCCAAGGCCTCCCCAGGACAAGGACAAAGTGGTTGCAGTGTTTTACACCATCGTAGCCCCCATGCTGAACCCCCTCATCTACAGCCTCAGGAACAAGGACATGAAGTGTGCTCTGAGAAGGGCCATGAGGAGACCCAAATCCCTGTTTGTTTAAAGGTTTTTCAGGGCTTGGTGGTGCTGCATTTAGTTCAGTTGGAACAATACCCACATGTGATTATTTCTCTACCTGCACTTGTGCTAGACTTCTCTTTACAAAGACTGAGATGAAATCATAGATGTGTTCAATTCAACAGCATCCAAACCAAAAGAGACCTTGCCTACAAATCACTTTCTAAATAACATGTGGGATTTGGTCTAAAAGGCAGGGGGTAAAGAAAGACATTGCAACTTCAGGCTGCCTCCCTCTGGCAAGTCACTTGGAACAGAGGTGGGAAAAGCCAAGAGCATCATGAGAAAGAAGGAAAAGGAAGGAAGGAAGGAAGGAAGGAAGGAAGGAAGGAAGGAAGGAAGGAAGGAAGGAAGGAAGGAAGGAAGGAAGGAAGGGGAAGGAAGGAAGGGAAAGAAGGAAGGAAGGAAGGAAGGAAGGAAGGAAGGAAGGAAGGAAGGAAGGAAGGGAAAGGAAGGAAGGAAGGAAGGAAGGAAGGAAGGAAGGAAGGAAGGAAGAAAGAAAGAAAGAAAGAAAGAAAGAAAGAGAAAGAAAGAGAAAGAAAGAAGGAAGGAAGGAAGAAAGAAAGAAAGAAAGAGAAAGAGAGAAAGAGAGAAAGAGAGAAAGAAAGAAAGAAAGAAAGAAAGAAAGAAAGAAAGAAAGAAAGAAAGAAGGAAGGAAGGAAGGAAGGAAGGAAGGAAGGAAGGAAGGAAGGAAGGAAGGAAGGAAGGGAAAGAAAGAAGGAAGGAAGGAAGGAAGGAAGGAAGGAAGGAAGAAAGAGAGAAAGAGAGAAAGAGAGAAAGAGAGAAAGAAAGAAAGAAAGAAAGAAAGAAAGAAAGAAAGAAAGAAAGAAAGAAAGAAAGAAAGAAAGAAAGAAAGAAAGAAAGAAAGAAAGAAAGAAAGAAAGAACTGAGAGGAAAAAACCCAAGTGCTTTAGATAAATCTTCAAGTGTCTTTTTCTTCTGATGGGTTTTGTGTTTAACTTCAGAGCACACAAAGCATAACACCTGAGTTATGCTGCCAGCCTGAGCTGCTCCTGGGATGTCTCTTTGGACCTGGGGTTTTCTCAGTGTCTGTCATGCTGGTTAGCAAACAAACCTGCCATCTTCTGCAATAAAGGCTGCTGTTGTTTGCAGCTACTGTTTATCCCCTCATGGTGTGAGCATTTTCTCAGCCCTGTTTCCATAACCCACTTTGCTGCTTCTGTAACTGATTTCTGCCCCTCTTCATTCCTGCTGCATTTCAGCCCAATTCTGGGTGCTCAGGGGCCAAGACCCTTCAGTTGTGTCATGGGCACACCAGGCAGTAGGTGATTTGGTTCCCTGATTTGAGTAGGGCATAATCAGATGTGAATGGCAGAGAGGGATGTTCTGTAACTCAGACACATCCTTCAGTTTTAAGTGACCCAGGCAAGGTAAAAAGCCTTTCAGACCTCCTGAACTTACTGACAATGAAACCAACCTGTTTACAGATGTGCTTTGTGCTCACATCCAAGCAGCACAAGTGTTTTCACTCCCTCCCCACTGTCTTTTTGAGTCACAGACATCTTCCCTCCTGGGGTGTGTGTTTATTTGTTACTCCATGGCATTGTAGCCAAAATCTGGATGTTGTTGGATGCCACTGTCATTCCAATTTCATATCTCAATCTCCCCCAATGACTACAGAGGGAGGATGCATCTGCACAGACTCATCAGCCTTCCTGATGTGGATGTATTTGGATGGCTAAAGTTAGATGGAATCATTCAGACCTAGAGAAACCCACAGAAAGTCCTTCCCTAGTGGACCTCAGAGTCAAAACAAACCCATGCTTGGAATGAAAAGCAAGCATAACCCCCTGTGATATCTCAGACACAACCAGCCAAAGCAGATACAGCACCTTTAAAGCCAAAATCTTGTCTTTTCCCTTTAATTTTGTGGGCCAAACTCCTCTGCTCTAAGAAATCTCCTCCAGCCTTGTCCCTTTTCCCTTCTGCCTGGCAGAAGAACCTGAGGAAGGCATCAGGAAAACTAGATCCAGAGCAGGGAAGGTTATGGTGCAACACAGACAACTTTCTGATCAGTAAAGATGAGAGTCATGTCACATGTCTTTAAAGATCTGGAGTGATTCAGCTAAGTCTAAGCCAGCTCCCAAGGCTCTTGAGGTGGTTCCCTGGGCTCCTTGTTCAGTGGGGCAGAGAAACTCATCCCATGCAATGGTAAATGTCTAAGAAAGTGCCAGGGAATTATCTATAAACGAGGGAAGAAGAAGAATCAAAGTCATGAAGTCAGAGAGCTAGGCATGAATTTGTTTGCTCGATGTCAAGGAGCAGTGCAAAACATTCCTTAGCCTGGCTAAGAGGAGGTGGGAAAGCTTCAGGAGGAGGACACAAGGCATAACCCCAGCTGGTTTGCCAGATGCAGGTCTGGAAAGGATACCTCACTGGTTTCTGAGCTGCTGGGCAAAACTGGGCAGGGTCCTTCCACACCAAGACCCTCCAGCCACCTAACAAGAGCTTTGGTTAGCCTTGCAAGAGCTGTGTCAGCTGAGCAAGCCCAGCATTGAGTTTGAACCTGGTGCATCTCTCTGCATCTCCTGCAGAGTCTCTTGGGGTAGTACACACGAGCCCTTGGATGGATGAAGACTTTAGTGGGTAAATACAAAGATAAATGCAAAGATAGCCAGTGCAGGGTGAGACAGAAGGAAGGGAAGTGTAGCCAGAACCAGACAACAGCTTTGTCCTAGACCAGCTCAGGTCCCACCATGCCAAAAGGACTCTTTAAAGGGAATTCTTCCTGGTAGGGAAGATAAGGGAAAGGTAAAGTAACTGATTAGTGGAGGTGAACAAATGCATGTGAACTGGACAGGTAGGGAGAACAGGAGACTTCTTAACCCTTAAGGAGACTAAATAAGAGGCCTGTCTAGCAGCAGGTGGAGGCAATAGTCACAGCCTGACTCCTGAAGCCTCTCAGCAGGCCTGGCTCCAACTTCAGCTAAGTCATTAAATCTATTTCTATCACAAATCACACTTGTTTTCCCCTTCCTAAAACAAGGAACTGCCTTGAGAGCCAACTGCCCAAGAGTCATCAGCTTAACAAGCCCTTCTGGGCATCCTGAAGAAGCCTCTAATGATCTCCAAACCTTCTTAAAAAGCTCCTGGTAAACTTAGCTCATTCTTCCTAACAAGCCCCTGGGGGCACCCTCAGGGAGATAAAGGAGAAGGAAACTTTCCTCTTTGGTAAAGGCAAGAAGCACTTCTAAAGCAGTTCAGTTTGTGGCAACTGCTCCACCCCCAAAGTTGTTGGCCAGAGAGTTTATGGATTGACATAAACTTTTCCAGCCCTCCCCTGGGTTGGTCCAGAAGTCACCACTGGAGTTTGAAGGATAAGAGCTGTGTTCATCACACCACCAGCAGCTGAGGCAGCAGCTGCCCCTGGCCAACACCTTCTGCTTGGCAAAAGTCATTCAGCACCTTGCAACAAGTGCTTGGGACATCCCAAGGTGTCCATCAACAGCCTCAGCCATGGCAGGTGATGAACTACAGTCAGAGTTCATCCAGGCAGCCAGGTCAGAAGATGCAGCTAGAGACAACATACAATGTGCATACATTTGCACACCCAGGAACAGGTCCAAGGTCCACCCAGGAGCCAGATGCAGCGAGTAGCCTCTCTCCTAAAATGATGGGGCTTAGTCTGTGGGAGGAGATGAGAGGTTATGTGGTTGAGGGGGAAAACAGCAGGTGAAGTTGTGCTGGACCACTCCAACCTACTGTTGCCATCAGGGTCCTGACTCACCTAAACTACCCCAGCTCAGAGGTGCTGGTGGCTCCCAGTTGCTTTCTGCTGCTTGAAGGGGCTGAAGGCTGTGAGGTGGCCTCCTCCATAGACAGCTCTATCAGGAAGAGCACAACTAGATCTGAAGCTATTCAAGGCTCATCCCCACACTTGCCCTCCATCTCCTTCCCTTGCATATGTCAAAACATCCCCCTGTCTGCTGCTGTGTTGCAGCTCTCCCCAAGACACGCTGCTGCTTAAAACCAATCCACTGTCACAGGGTACCACATAAAATGAAGGTGCTAAAAGTGCTAAATGTTGTGAAAAGATGTTCCCAGTCCCAGTGAATTCACTGTTCAGGCTGGCCAAGGTCTTGGTAGGCTCGGGGCACCTGTAACCTCTTCATATTGGAGAAGGGGATGCTAGCACCGTGTTTCTACTTGACAACCTCTTGGTGTTGAGCACCTGCCTGAATCACCAGAGAGGTGGTTCATGGTGTGGGCTCCTCCATGCAACCTGGAGCTGGCCCAAGCTCCTGCTCAAGCAGGTTCCCCTGGCTCAGGGGGCACAGGAACGTGCACAGGTGGGTTTGGGAACCTCCTGAGAAGGAGCCTCCACAGCCTCCCTGGGCAGCCTGGGCCAGGGCTCCCTCACCTCAGCACCAAAGGACTTGCTCCTCCTTGTGTTTAAGTTCCCCCTTGTTCTGTCACAGCTCAACACAGGGGTCTGCACCCTGAGGTGTGGGGTGGCCATGCATGAGGAGAGGCTGAGCAACGGGAGGGCTGGTGAAATTCAGCACATCTATATCTAAAGCAATGCACAGGGGGAAATAAGAGGCATGAACTCCAGCTCAGAGCCCAGCTTCAGCTCACATGCAGGTTGTGTATTTGATCACTGTGTTCTTTTCTCTTTCTTATTCTGTGCTGAGCTAAGGAAATAGGAAGGAAAAACAGAGCCTGTAGCTCTTAATAGAATCTAGAGAACAGAACATAAAGAAAAGCTCAGAAACTGAAATTGAACAGCTCATTTAATGTGTTCTTTCTATGTACAGAAAAGTGTATCCAGCTGAAGATCCATTTCAAGTTGTAAGAGGTTGTCATCCCAGCATAGAGCCTCCTACCTCAGAGGTATAGAGATTTATAGCCACAACACACAGCAGAGGCTGCACAGCACAACCTTTTCCACCTCTGGCAGCCACAATGTCCCTTTTTGCTGGAGTGAAGCGCTGTTCCTAGCTGTGGACTCACCCAGACCTAAAAGCATGCTCTGTAAACCTTCCTTCAGCCTGCCAACACTGAGAAAGGCCAGGGCATGCCCCTGCAATGGTCACAAAGTCTTTGACTGCAGAGCCTCCCTTTCCTTGCACCAGCCAGAAAGGGAGTCTGGGAAAGCCATCTGCTGTACCAACACCAGCACAGTTGGCATCTCTGGTTTATGGGATTTGATTCACACCCCAGCAGACTGATGCTGAGATCCATGGTGCAAACTATGGCCAGACAGTGTCTGGTGGCACTGCAGGTGTTGCAGTTGGATTCTTGACATGGATTTTGGTTGAAAACACTTCCAGACTGATGGCAAAGGAGCTTTCCTTCCAGTCCATCTCCCACAGAGGGGATGCTCATGTTTTGTGCAGGAGCAGTGTGGTCAATAGGAGGCATCAGTCCTGTAAAGCTGCTTTAGTACAGAAGAAAGTAAGCCTAATTGTGTCCACAGTACAATTTCCAGCATTCAGGGCCTTAGATATGCATCCAACAGCTGTGTCCAAGGCTGAGGCTCTCATTTAAGCTTCCTCTGTGCTCAGCAGAGAAAAATATTACCTTTTGAAGTCATCTCCTCCTGTAACGATGACCCAAAGCTCTGGCATCATGTTGGCCTCCTGGAGGTGCACACCTCCCCCTTTAAACTGAAAAAGGAGCCCTGAGGAGGAGTTTTTATTCCAGCATCTAACTTTTAAGTGGTTCAAGTTAGAGAAGATCAGTCAAACTGCAGTGTCTATCCAGCTGCTGGGGCTGCAGAGGATGCCAGAGGCTGAGAGAGATGTTCTCATCTTGTTAGAGTAGTTCTTACCTGGCTGATCACTCTCTTCAGGGCACACTTCACTTCTTTGTTCCTCAGGCTGTAGATGATGGGGTTTAGCAAGGGAGTGAGGATTCCATAGAGCATGGAAACGATCCTGTCCTGATGAGGTGAGTAGGTAGTGGAAGGCCGTACATAGGTGCAGATGGTGGTCCCATAGAAGAGGCAGACTACTGCCAAGTGAGAACCACAAGTGGAGAAGGCTTTGTGCCTGCTCTCAGAAGAGTTCATGTGCAGGATAGCCAAGAGAATGTAGATGTAGGAGATCAGAGTGACAACAAAGGCACTGCCTCCAAGGACACCAGCAACCGTGAGGATCACCACTTCCCTACTGTAAGTAGGTGAGTGAGACAGAGCCAGCATAGGAGGGATATCACAGTAATATTGGTCAATTTGGTTAGAGCCTCGAAAGAGGAGTGTAAAAATCAAAGATGTGTGCAACAGAGAGTTGCAAAACCCCAGTGCCCAGGTGCCAAGAGCCAGGTGAGCACAGAGCTTCACACTCACCACGTTCACATACTGCAGCGGGTGACATACGGCAACGTAACGGTCGTATGCCATCACAGCCAAGAGAAAAACCTCTGTCCCTACTACATCAATGAGCAAGAACAGCTGGAGCATGCAGCCAGTGAATGAAATCACCTTGCTCTCAAGCAACAAGACCCCCAGCATCTTTGGCACGGTGACAGTGGGGCACAAGATATCCAACAAGGACAAGTTGCCGAGGAAGAAGTACATGGGGTTGTGCAGCCGTGTGTCTGTGCTAATGACCATCAGGATTGTGATGTTGCCCACCATGGTGGCCAAATAGATGATCAGAAACAGCACAAAGAGAAGCAAACGGACCTCTGGAGCATCAGAAAGGCCTACAAGAACAAATTCAGACACCCCTGATAGGTTGACCTGCTGCATCTTGTCTTTCCCTGTAGGAACCACTGCAGAGGTTTACCTGGAAGAAAGAAGTTGTTAACTTAGTCAAAATTGCATCTCCCTTCTGAAGGGGGTGATTTGGTATGTTTTGCAGTTCCAACACATTTGCAAGTCTGCATTGCCACTCTCCAGGTCTGGCTGCTGCTCACATATGCCTCATGTAAAAGGCAAGACAGAGGTGTTCAGCTTAACAGGGATGAATCAGAAACGTTTCATTCTGCCAAACCATCTTCTCAGCCTGAGAAGCTGAACACAAAGATACTCCCTGAGTGGCTGTAGCTTGCTTGGACACAGCCTCCAGCAAGCTGACTTGGATTTGAAGGTGGCTGTAGTTTGAGCCAGGGGAGTGCAACACAGATCTCTAGAAATCATTTCAGCATCAATTGTTTAGTGATAACATCACCAAAGGGGTCTGGATTACTACCTGAAACTAAAGACCTGGGTTTTAAGCAAGTAATGCTATCCAAGAATCAAACCCCTGGTAATCAACACATGCATTTTGGCTTTTACATCCCACTGGATGATGCTGAAGAGAGCCAGAATCCAGCATCCAGTTAAACATCTCCCTCCTCCCTATAAATTTGACCCTATCTGCTGCCATAACAGTATTAATTCTTTTAGAATCTCTCTGAAACTTCTCCCCTCATCTCTCCCCAATTCAAAGGAGCCTGGGAAGACTTGGCATTGAAGAATCTTTCCACCTACCCTGTGTTGCAACCCAATACTTATGGTTTGCATCCCTTTACAGAGAGATAAAGCAAAGCTCATCACAGGCACCTCCCGACCAGAGCATGGCTGTGAGATGGTGTGAATATCATAACACATCCTCATTTATCCAAATCAAATAGATGACCCTGAAGCCCCATCTGAGACAGGCTCGTCTGTTGTCTCAGCTTCTCCCAGAAGCTTGCTCCCAGCTTGAATAGCAGCAGAGCTTAAACAGTACCAAACTCAGAGCTTAAACTGCCCTAAGTAGTATTTCAGTCATCAGGAATAAAAGGCACACGGTGCTTTAAATCAGAATCCCTTGTTTTTACAACAGGGAACTTGTTCAGGTGAAATACAAGAGAAGCTTAACACAGAAATACTCACTGCTACATGGGATTAGTTACTCAGGAAGCGTGACCATCTTCTTCCCACGACTGATTAGAGCATCTCAATGTGACAGAGAAGTATTTCCCTGCAGAGTCAGGAACATCAGTCTGTTAAAGAAGTGATTGGTCCAGGTTTAGAAGCACAGGAATATTGCCACAGATATCTGCAAGCTTGGCAGCAAAGGGTAAGAACCTCTTCTCTTTAATGAGGTCTTATAAACATGGGAGGCTGTATCTGGGGATGAGTGTCTCTGAAGCTTTTTGGGATGCTACCCCCTTATTCCATAAAGGAGGCTTTTTCACACTAATGTCAAAGGGGGTTAGAAGTGTGATGAGCTATTTACTCACCCTGAATCCTTTCATTCCTGTGACTTTCCTGTTGCAGAACCTTTGCAAGGGGCTGTGGTTTCATACATAAATCTAGTCCCAGGAAAAAAAAACCCAATCAACTAGATGATGTAATTCATTCTGCCCAGGTCCTGCCAGCCCCCCTCAGCTGCCATCCAGGCTCCTGAAGTTTCACATTTCCTGGGAGTCCAGGGTTCTGATTTCTTTAAATCAAAATGTTTCTCTTTGAATTAAAACCTTTACATTCATTTTATTATGTTAACATCTTAATTCAATCTTTAAGCAATCTACAGCCTAAAAGTGACTTAATCACAAATGCTTTTACAACCAATTTGTCTTGCTCTGGAGCCTGAGGTCTTTCACTTATATTGGGTCAAGCTAAGTTTGACTCCAGCTGCTTTGCAGAAGAGCATTATCCTAAGCAAGGGCAGTGGTACCAGCATAAATGAGTTCCATGCTGATTTGTTTGGGCAACCACCAATTCTTGTCCAGGAACAATCTTTTCCATGGTCTATAGTCCCTACACGGACGACAGAAGAGAAACCACTTGGGCAATCCATGCAGCATGTGTAGCAGACAAGTATCCAAGCATCAGAGGGGTCATAAATGACCAGCACTACTTGGAAGAGCTAACAAAAATTGCCCTCTGCTCCCAGAAAAGCAGCCATGCATTGTGCATTCAGTTATGCCCTCACTTTCCACCCAGTGTGGAAACTGACTGTTACCCATCTTTGTGTTCAACAGCTGAAAGAAGACAACACCTTATGCTAAATCTCCCTGTGGTGTAAGGCTTCAAAGCATATTACTGTACCAATAATCAGGGGATGTGCTGACACTGGCCACAAAAAGAGGCCTCCTACAGTTTCCTCTCACTGTTTTTAATCTGAGACCTTCCATCTCAAGCCCAGTGCTGATGATCCAACCTTTGAACAACATAAGGCCTGGCACTGTGCTAAACTACTCAATGCCTTCATGCTGGCCACCAGTGATGTACAAGTGGTGGCAAGATACCTCACCAGGATGCACACCTCTAGAAAAGGGGTGGTGTGGAAACACTTGCAAGTAGATACCTTCAAGGGGAGGTTTGTGTCAGAGGTCTTCAATGCTCCTTTGGGCTGGGATGCATTGGAGTCCCTCAGGACTTTGGGCTGCTGGCTCTCATCTCTACACCTAGAGCTCAGCTGTGTATTTGCAGGGATGCCCACCCTGCAGCTATGGGCTCACCATCACATTCCCTGACAACATCCTCTCCCCTAAAACTAAGTTGGAGATGTTATTCAAAACCTTGTGCCCCATTTGCCAGGTTCTAGCAGGAAGGAGCAGCCAGAAGGATGCAGAGCAGGAGCCCTGGGCCAACTCTGGATTAGCATTATCTACACCAAGAACCATTTGTGAGCTGAGTTTCTTCTATGAAGACCAGATTCATTAGGAGGCATTGAAACCAGCCCAAGCCAAGCAGTTTTAAAGCTGTGGCACCCAGCACTGCCATGCAAACAGCTTTAAATGAAGGTGATAAGTCCAGCATCTCTTTCATCTTCTCGATACCTAACAAGAGCATCACAGAGATCCTGCCAGTTTTCAAAGGACTCCCTTTTTCCTCCTTTGAGTCACTGTCTTCTAGATTAGAGCAATAAGCAAAACCCAAGTGTGAGCTCAGAGAGCTGCTAATTTCCATGAGAGAAAGAACTTGAGGTTTTAATGACACACAGTGGAGCCAATTTACACACACTTCCAAAACTCACCTGCCAACTTGCACCACTGCAATTTGTCAGGCATCAACTTTTTAACAGCACCTACTGAGGCCTTATTAAAAGCATCCCAAGCTGTTTCCTGGAAAGACAAATCAATTGTAATGAATTGCTTGTCTTGAGACACTGGGTCCCCAAACCCAGCTGGAATTGGCATTGGGCTGCTTTGTCAAAAAGTCAGAGCAATCATTGCAAAGCAATAGAAGCAAGGGCTGGCTTAGTGGTTCCTCAGAGAAGAGCAAAGGAAAGAGTAAACTTTAGTCCCAGAGGACATGGAAAATAGGAAATTAGAGTTTTGTGAGTACAGAAAGAACAAAGGAAAGAAGAGCTGAACTGCCACACTGCTGCTGATGGCTATTTCATCATCAGACAAGAACTGTTAGCTACCTACTAACAGTCACCAGCCTGTATTGCATAGTCTCACCCTTCTGCCTCCCAGCACTTCTTAATGGGACACACCATAAAGCTGAGAGAAGGAAGAGGCAAAAAGAAGTCAGTCCCTTTGCTGACCAAAGAGCCACTACCAGTTTGCACTAGCAGTGTGCAAGCAGCTGCAGCAGCCTTCCAAGGGTACAGGGGCTCTTACCTTCCCCAGGCTTTGAGATACATGTTGCAGGGCCATCACTGTGAGGTTGCTGACTTCCAGCCTGACTGCAACCCTCTGCTAACAGAAGCTCTGATCTTCTTCCAGAGTCAGCTCCTGGCTACCTCAAACACCATCTTCCTCCAGCAGCTCAGCATTTCACCTCTAACTTCTTGATGCCCCTGATATATAGCTGTTGGACAAACCAAGCAAAACAAAGAGCAGCTGAATGAGTGACCACAGGCTCTGATTAGATTTGCAGTGATTTACAATAGCTGAAGAGTTTTCCACCTGTGACTGTGCTCACAAGTGTTCTGAGCATTTGCTTTATAGGCTTCAAGTGGTGCAGAAGCTGTTGCCACAGATGCTGTTAGCTGGTACTTTCAGTGGAGGTGTTAATAGCCCACCACAGGAGAAGTCCTGGAAAATGTGCTCTAATACCACTTAGTATGTACTGTTTAGCCCGAGGTGTTTATTAGAGGTGAATTGTCAGAGCTGGGAGGTGTCAGTGGAATACAACACATTTACCCTGACACTGGCTGAGCAGCAGCCTCTGGGTGTTCTGGGGTGATCTCCTCTAACCCATGTCCTGGCTACCTGGTTTTTGCCAGAGCTACCCTTGTGTCAGCTGGAGATCTGCTTGACCCAGAGGACATTTGAATGTTTCAACCTTTCCAGTGCAAGGGGAGGTTCCAGAAGCAGGAATTCACCATTAAAACAAAACATCAGTTGCACAGAGATGGGAGATATTTGGATATCCACCTTGACCCAGGAGGATCGATGTCTCATTGATGCTTCTGATGGTTCTCTTTCTGCTGGTGTGGGAATGAGGGCTAATTTAAAACAGCACTCTGCCAGAGGAGAGATAAGAGTGGAAAACCTCCCACTTCTTTTGCAGCATTCCACCTGCTGAGAAAAGGAGGATGAGACCAAGGCACAAGTCTTTTCTCAGTCTTGTCTTCCCCAGAGTTGTATCCCAGGGACAGAAATGTGTTTCTCTGTGAGCTCCTAAGCAAGGAGGCTGAAAGTCTGGACAGCCTGCAAAAGAAAACTGATGGAGTCTTCTGCATTGCCATCATCTGAGGCTTAGATTGGAATTAGGTATTGCAGTGATGGCTACAAAAGACAGACACAGAGCTGGTGCTGTGGCCACTCAGCTCTTCCTGTAGCATTTCCAGAGCTTTCCCTGGGCAGATCAAACATCTCAGATCCCTGCTGCAGCACAAAGAGCTTCAATGCAAGAACTGCCTCTCTCCACTGAGTGCAGAGGCAGCTGGGATGACTAGATCACACTCAGACAACACTTGTACATTCTTGCTGGGAGATGGCACCAACTTTTTCCCACTCAACACTCTCTAATTCTTTTCCTCTTCAAAGATGTCTCTTTCTCTGTCAAGAGGCCCTTGAACCACCTGGGCTGCAGAACAAGCTGCTGCAGGGGAATGCCCTGATTTAGGGGGGATGCATCCAGCTCTAAGTCATTCTAGGGTGAAGAATGAGTGTTGTCCTATTGGCAGACACTGAACTTCTGATGGATTTGGTGGTGTAATTGCTGCCCTCGTATGGGATAAAGTTTGCTGAAGGGGTGCAGAAGCTGAATTACTTCAAGGTGGAAATGTCTGTGATTAAAGACACCTTGCAGAACAAAACCTTGCTCTCTTTTCTTCCACCTTCTTCCTCAAACACTGTTACTGCCTCCCCACACAGAACTCTGGGTTGTGTCCCTTGAAGGACTGTAATCACTGGCTTGCATAAGTTATGGCTCTGTTCTGTAAGGTTAAAGAGGTTCAGACCCTTCTAACAGCTAAAGAGGATCCCACAGACTCTGACCCACCTGCAAACAGCAGTGTCAGTGGATGCATTCAGGTGCCCTGAGCATGTGGGTCCCTGCCATCTCGTGGCACAGCACAGCAAAAGCAGGGAGAGGGAAGAAAATTCCCAGCCTGGATTGATTGATTTGGTTTGATTCAGTTGAAAATCAGGCTCTCACACAAGTGAAATTGCTTAGAAAGTTCCAGCTCTCCAACTCTTCATTTGCAATGTTGCAACCAGATACAACCAGAACTTGAAGAGCTTATCCTTTGTAGACACCTGACTTTGTGATATGTATTATTTAGTGGTTGACAGTGTATCCCCTTGTGTTATATTGTGTTGAACTCTATGGCACTGCATCATATATCACCGTGGTGACAGCTCCACATGCTCTGCTCAAACAGCTCAGCGTGGTTCTGCCAATAAGCTTCAGCAACAGGCTGCCCCAAGTTATTCCAGGTATGGATAAGCACATTGATTTATGTCACCCACATCTGCACCAGAATCATTTCCCTCTGATTTCATCTGTCTCAGGTTCCTCTGTGGTGGAGAGAACAAAGCATTTCCCAGGCACTGTTTGTTATCTCTTAGAACAGAGCTGTCCATACCCTTAGGTCCCACAGATCTTCTTTGGTAACTAAAGATCAACACAAGTGTGGCAGATCACTTCTGAGCTCACATTCCTTAGATCAGCTGAAGTGTAGAAAGCCAAAACTCACACCTTTTCCTTCAAACTGGGGGATCCAGGTGGCTGAATGCAAACATAAACCCCACCACCCTCTGCTGTATCCTGAGACATCATGTCAGGTATGGCCGTGCCACCCTGTTGATCCAAGGTAAGAAGGGTCTTTGATGTATAACACAAAGGTCCAAAAAAGCCCAACCAAACCCAGCTAATTCTTGCTTAATGGGGGAATTGGACTAGATGATCTCTACCCTTCTACCCTGACCATTCTGTGACTCTTGTGGGAGGGGATTCAGCAGTTAACACTGGTTAGTGTGAAACTTGGGTTCTTCAGGTGCCAGCAATCCGTGGTGAAAGACCTGTTGCTCATTGCCAGCTTCTTCTGTATGACTGAGGCCAATCCCTGTGTCACAGCTACTGCCCAGTTCTAGCAGAACAGCAGATTTCAACACAGGCAGAGTTGCTTGCTTTCCAAATTGGGCAATAACCTCAGTGTGCATTTCAGCACTTCTTGTATGAGCCAAGCAGAAGCTGCTGTGTAACTGCTTGTCTCTTTGGTAAGGGCTGGGTTACTCACCAGATTTCCCTATAGGTCTTTGATACCTACACACAAAGAGTTCCACTGTTAACCTGATGACAGCCTTTTTTGGAGCTGCTTTTGCTTTTTACAGTGCTGGAAGTTACTAAAAATGGACTAAGGCTATTCTGAGATTCCTGGACTGTAATATCCTAGTTCCACATTGTCCTGTCACGATGCTTTGCTAAAGCTAAACCAAGCATTACATACAAACTGAGTTTGCTATTTAAGATCTTTCGGAAAATGCCTGTAAGGACTAGTCCAAAAAGCAACAAGTAGTCTAAAAGTGAAGAGACCTGAAGCCAGTTGCTGTGGGCAGCATGGTCTCTTTTTTTTTCCCCCCCACACCTAAAGGTTTCAGAGCTGAAGTAGAGGAAACTATTGTCTCTCACCAACATTGTGGAAAGAGAAATCACCCAGGCTCCAGCCACTCCTTTCTAACCAGATGGTTGTGGTAACAATAGGTAGTGTCTTAAGAAGGCAGCTGAAATGCTTTTGGACAGGTTGTAATCACTTTGTCGTGGCAGAGGAATAGATGATGGGAAGAGTCCATCCCTTCTTGTGAGAAACTGAGGAACAGCATGGAAACAACCACAGAAAAGCAAAGATTAAACAAAAAGACACTGACAGAGACCACAATGGTTTGGATCTTTCTCATTTGTAGTTCAGGGAGAATAATTATCCATTACTTAAAAATGTCCCCACGTTTCCCAATCAACAGTAACAGTGTCAGTGCAAGTTCAGTTGTGTAATGCTGGTTTACTCCTTCCAAGCAATGTTCAGAGGCTGCTCAGGGTTCCCCCTCGTGCAGACCCAGTGCTCCATAGTTCTTATCTAGGCCCTGCTATATTCCTCAGCACAATTCCTTTTCCCTAAGGATTTCATCCCGAACATCTGAGCTCTGCCCAAGCCAAACCTGCAGTTCACTCCCTGTATCACAAAGCTCTCCGTGTCTTGCTATGGCTCTGTAGTCCAGAGCTTGGTCCCCTTGACTTCTTTGAGGGCACAAAGGATGTTCCAGTTGTCAAAAGAAGCTGCAATTCTAATTGCAAAGCTATGTGAACAGTAAAAACCACTAAAATACCTCATCTGTCCCACAGAGGTGAACAATCCATAGCTGGGCTGAGGGGACCTCAAGCCCACAAAGCAGGTACAAGTACCAGTGAAGTCTGCAGCCCTGAAGGAACCGAGATTAGGTGAATTCCTTAACTGGAATGGAACATCCCTTGGTTTCCAGATATTGCCCTACACGTAGCATCCCTGTTGCCATGCCCCAGTCTGCCATTAGTCTGTAGGAAAGTCACTCCAGGTTTGCTGCAAACCCAGCTTGTCTCAGAAGACTGTGCAGCCCCTCCACACTTTCCACATGGACACCTTCACCTCCTTGTTCCTCAGGGTATAGATGAGGGGGTTCATCACTGGGGAGAAGATGGTGTAGATCACACAGACGTGCTTGTCAAAGGGGAAGGTCCGAAAGGGACGGAGGTAGATGAAGATGCAGGGCACGAAGAAGAGGGTGACGGCCGTGACGTGTGAGGCACAAGTGGAGAGAGCCTTCCAGTGCCCCTCAGTGAAGCGAGCCCTGATTGTGAGCAGGATGAAGGTGTAAGATGTGACCAGCACCAGGAAGCAAACCAGACATATCAAGCCACTGTTGGAAGCCATGAGCCACTCGGTGACGTAGATGTCTGTGCAGGCCAGCCGAATGACGGGAGGCACGTCACAGAAGTAGCTGTCGATGGTGTTAGGGCCACAGAAGGGGAGCTGGATGGTGAGCAGTGTCTGGGTGATGGAGTGGAGGAAGCCTCCTGCCCAGCAGGCAGCCACCAGGAGCCAGCAGGCCCTCTGGCTCATGAGGACTGTGTAGTGCAGGGGCTTGCAGATGGCGGCGTAGCGGTCGTAGGCCATCGCGGTCAGCAGGAACATCTCTGAGGCCCCAACAAAGTGCAGGAAAAACAGCTGAGCTATACAGTCCTCAAAGGCAATGGCCTTCCTCTGGGAAAGCAGATCCACCAGCATCCTGGGAGAGATGACAGAGGTGCAGCAGATATCTAGGAAGGATAAATTGCAGAGGAGAAAGTACATGGGTGAGGCCAGCTTCGGGTCGGTCCTGACTGTCACGATGATGAGGAGGTTCCCCAGCAGGACCGTGGCATAGGCCAGCAAGAAGAAAGTGAAGAAGATGACTTGCACCTCCCTTGTATCAGAAAGCCCCAGGAGGATGAATTCTGTCACCTGGGAGAAGTTCCCCAGGGCCATCACTTCAGTTCAGGCTTCCATAGCACAGATGAAGTCATGGGCTGAGCAGGAAGAGAAGGGCATGTGCCACAACTCCAGGCTTCGTGGATGACGAGAGCAGGATGCATTTACTGCTGTTCTGCCTGCTACAAAAAGCACAGTGTCACATCATAGGTCACCATGAGCAGTGTTGGCAGAGCACTGTCCACCTCTCTTCTCCTGCCCTCCCACTCCCTTTCCATGTTTCTGGCCCCTCCACCCTCACCCCTGAACTCACTCTGACCACTGTTTTTCTGCCGTGCAGGAATCACATCTTCTCACGTTCCTCTCACAGCACAAGAGCCACAAATGCTGGGGAAATGCTACACTGTCCTCTTACCTGCTGGATGTTGAAGTGCCATGGTGGAAGCATGCATCAAGCACCGTGTCTGTGATGTACAGTACAGCCACGAGCTGTCCCGTGTTCTACTCCTAATTGCACTCCTCTAAATTCACCAAAGGACTCTCCAGTGAGCTTCTCCACTCTGGGATTACAGAAACATTCACAGAAACCAGTCCTGGGGGGTTCCTCACTGGTATTCCTCTCCATTGAGCCAGCAGCTGTTGTTGAGTGCTCTGAACAGAGCACGCTCTCCCGAGCAAAGGGTGTTTTATAGCACAGCAGAAGCTGCAAACCTCTGTACACCTTCTTTACCTCTTTGTGATTATTAAAGTTCTTCGGTGGCCAAGCACACTCCCTGTCTCATGGAAGTTAAAGTGTGGTGAGCAGAGGAATGCTCCTTTTCATTTACAGCCACACCAGGAAATTCTCGAGCTGCTCATTCCTGCCTGAGAGTTTATAAGTCACCAAGCAGATTGCTACTAAGAAAGCAGCATCTGTTTTCCATGCATGCCTCTTGCTAATACCTGAGCTCTTTCCTCGGGTCCTGCTCTATTCTCTACCACTTTCTGGTGGTCCTCAAAGGCTGCTTTTCTTCCCCATCAAACACATTTGCCTCAGGCATAATTTGGGATATAAGTCTGCAAATCACAGCACTAGTTTAGAAACCACCCCACTTGTTCCTCTCCTCCCAAGGGCTTGGTAGCCTTCCAAACCCAGCACAGCTGCAGAGAGGGTGATCTCTCAATAGTGATCCCTGACATTGACAGAACAGGCATCAGAGTTTGAGCAAAACAGCTCTGCCTCTCTGTATCACCAGTGAACAGGAATAAACACCTTAAAGCCATGACAGTCACCTTGCTGAGGTCACTGCATTAAAGTGAGATGTCTCATATCATAGATAGTACATTCACCCTTGAGTATAGATGAGGAGCAGATACCTGCCCCATGCTAGCTGCCTACAATGCAATCAACATTAAATGAAGCTGCCCCAAAGGATCCAAATGTCCAAAACCTCACAGTATCATTTGGTTGGTTTCTGCCCATTTTTCAACAGATCACCAAGCTTTTCTCTTGGTAATCACACCAAACACAACCACACACAGGTGCTTTAATATGCCAAAGCTGATAGGAAGAACACAAGCAAAGGAGAGGGAGAAAAAATGGTTACTACTGTACCCAGCTACTAAATGTTGGCACAACATGAACTTTCAAGTCTGAGCTCCACAGCGTTTGTTGTGTGAAAACGTTTGGGATCGTTATTCGTCTGATGGCTCAGGGCATGGTCCCTCTTCTTCTCTTGCTCATAGTTGACATATCCTTGCTCTTGTTTAAGTTGCACAGAGATTGGTTTCAGGAGGTTTTCAAGCAGTTTGTCTTTTCCTGGAAAGTTATGGGCAGATTTAATTGTGGTGGTGTCGATATCCCAGCTTCCATCTACCCCACAGACAGAGAGATGCAACGAGGCAACACCTCCAAGGCTTTCTGAACTGACCTCTGTGTTTCACCCATCTTAAAGCCATCCCACCCCAACATATTAAATACTCCTGTAGGATCCTGTGTACTAAGCATAGTCAAAAGATAGCTTCCTGCTAGTTGGACCTGTGAGAACTGTGTCATTACCACACTCCAAGCAGCTGCCCAAAGGGCCTTATTAAACAGTTTTGGTGTCTGAGTCCCTTGGTGTACAACAGCACACACCAATTTGCTCAGTGACCTTCTGTGTGTGGAGTCTTGAAGGTTGATAGAGGGAGGATAAGACACCACACACCTCAGGAGTCCTTTGTATGGAAAAACCCACAAGTCTCTAGTAATGAAAGCACACATGTAGGGTTGTACTACCTGTCCCTGCATGGAGACAAGTGTGGGGCACTAGGAAATGTTACCTGAGATCAGAGAAGCTGCAGAGCCAGGACAGGTAACATTGGTGCCCACAGAAGTTTTTAGAAAGGTCATGCCTTGACCACAGTCAATTTGCAGCAGCAGGGTAGCAGATGTCTCACTGCAGTAGCCCAGAGTCATGAGATTCAAGGGGCACTTCTACATTTCCCTACTGGAAATGGGCTGTGGAAAATGTTAACCAAGCAACAACGTGCTTCTTCAGAAGATGAGGAATGTTTTCCATGCCCAACTAGGAACTTGGTTGTATTTCACTATGGAGAACTATTTATGTCTTCTGGTTTCACTGAGATACCCATCCTTTAGATGACTCTAGTGTAAATAGCTCCAGAGTGCTGGCCAAAACGTGACATTTCATCCAGTTGTCTAAATAAAGCTATGACATCTATCCTGCTAATTCCACTGGACTGTGGATCGGTCAGTGTCCATGCTCTTTGACCACGTTTGGATTGCCACCCTGACAGATCATAAAGGTCACCTGTGACATAATCTCAAGGTCTCAGGAAGGTGTAGGCAAGAAAAGCCATGGTGTTAGGTGTATAGTACAGGAGGATGCATTAATTTGCACATCCTACATTTGTTATCACTGGACAGTTTAGATTATGAGTGGCTGAGGAACCAGAGGCAGGAAGGAGAACAAAACTGGAGCAGATGGCACACTCACCAGAAAATACCCAACACAGAAAAATGGGAACTTCCAGACTCACCATCATAGGAAGCCTTTCAGTTGTTAGCCTGGTGAGCTTTTGAGTCAGGGTACTGACACTGAGCTGTAATAACAGTAATGATTCTTACTGGAAATTGCACTGGCTGGGGAAGGAGAGAAGATTTCCCTCTGGTTATCAGCATCAGCAAGCCACCAACCTTGCACCTAGCATCAGGTTGTTAATAGTTAACTCATAGACTCAGCATGTGACAGTGTAGTTTTCATAGCAAGGCACTGGCTGTGAGCAGAAGGAGAACACCAGGGTTAATATTGCTTCCAGCAGCAGGCAACCGCTGCCAGCATCTTTGCAGACACCTTGGGCCACCATTTCCCAGCTGAAGGGGCTACAGAGGAACTGCAGGTTGTGTGACTGTGAGATCACACTAGCTCATAGGATGCTCTGCCTGGAAAACATTTCTCATACTTACAGATTGGTGTGTGTTTGTTTATTTGCTGGTGTTTCAGTACAATCATCATGCAGAGATCCAATACAACCTCCTACTTCTCTCATGGCCCACCAAATGAGCCCCACCTGCCCTCCTGACTTTCCTCAAGGGCTTGCTCAGCTGTAGGCACCACAGCAAAGTGTGTGGGGTAAAAGCTGCTGAAGCTGTGCCATACAGAAAGGTTTGAGTGCCCTTGGAAGCTTGGGAGCACCATCATTCAGATGCAGAAGTGTCAGCTGCTCTCCAAAGCTTTTACAAACTACTAGGAAATACCAACCTTTCACAACACTTAATTGTTTCTCCTAATGCTGGGAGGAGCCTAGACAAGTGTCCAAGCTACAGCTGTGAGGTGCCTGGAGGTAAATGGCACAATACCAGCCCCCATGCTGAGCTTGGGGGCTTTGTCTTTTGACTGAACAGTTCCCAAAGAGGATGAGTCACATAAACACTTGAATTTCGTGTGAGCTCTGTTCTGCACAGCTGGGCTAAAACCAGAGCAAAGCTTCCCCTAAACATTTCCCTTCCCCATGGATTCTTAAGCTCACACCATCTTACAAACACGCCCTGTGCTGCCTCGTTTCTCACTCTTTTCTGCTCCACAACGTTTTCATGGCCTTCTTCACCTCTTCGTTCCGGAGGGTGTAGATCAAGGGGTTGAGCATGGGTGTGACGATGGTGTAGAACACAGAGACCATCTTGTCTGCTGAGAAGGTGGTGGAAGGACGCAGGTAGATGAAGATGCACGGCCCCAAGAACAGAACGACGACGGTGAGGTGGGAAGAGCACGTGCAGAGCGCTTTGAGACGCCCCTCAGAAAAGCGTGTCCTCACAGTGACCAAGATAACGGCATAGGACACAAGGAGAACAAGAAAGCAGCTCAAGGAAATCACACCACTGTTGGCAACCACAATGACCCCAATGATGTAGGTGTCAGTGCAGGCCAGCTTCAGTAACGGGTGAACGTCACAGAAGTAGTGGTCGATCTCATTGGGCCCACAAAAGGGTAGCTGCATGGCCAGCAGTGTCTGCACCAGGGAGTGTACAAAGGCTCCCACCCAAGAAGCTGCCAGCAGCCAGGCACACACGTGCCTGTTGACGATGGCTGTGTAGTGAAGAGGCCTGCAGATGGCCATGCAGCGATCGTAGGCCATCGCCGTCAGAAGGAAGATCTCGGTGCACCCGAAGAAGTGGCCTGCAAACAGCTGAGCTATGCAGCCCACAAAGGAGATGGTCTTCCTCTCAAGAAGAAGGTCATAGATGAGTTTAGGGGCTGTGACTGTAGAGTAACTGATATCTACAAAAGACAAGGAGCTGAGGAAGAAGTACATGGGAGAGTTCAGCTGCTCACTTGTCTTTATAGTCAGGATGATAAGCAGGTTTCCAAGGATGATAGCGACATAGAAGGCTAGGAACAACGAGAAGCACACTTTGGCCACTGTCTTATCTTGTGTCAGTCCGTGGAGGATGAACTCTGTCACGTTGTTTTTGTTCTCCATAGACACCACGAGGTCGGGACCTGAAGCACAGAAAGGAGACAGCAGCTATGGCATTAGGCACGGGGCATTAGCGGTGCACATACCTGCTGACCACTGCTACCTTAATCACATTTCCTTTGCTGTGTTTTTTGGGGCAGTTTCCATTTAAAGTCAACACTTCCCTCAAGGAATCACAGGTGATATCCAAATCAGAATGTACCCTTGATGTACATAACCTTGTGGCTGTTTATTTGAAGGGGGTGGTAGAAATAATGCCCTCAAGAATCCTGGTTCTCACCTTTGCCTCCAGATGACTAATTACCAGGTCCTCTCAAGACCCACTTTTACCCTACAATGTTGATTTGGAAATAGAAGTTGATAAAAGAGACAGCAGAGCTGTAATACAAGTCTCAACACTTTGCTCATGGCCCGAGGAAGGTCCTTGCACAAGCAGTGACTGTGCTCTCCTTTTCAGTCCTCTAAAGGGCTGCAACAAAACTACTCCTTATAATCTCTCTGGCTGTGGGAAGCCTGAATAAGTTGAGTCACAGAAAGAGCTGGCCAGTGTTTTCTTGGACCACCAAGGTGGCAAATGTGTCATAACCTTGTCTGCAGTATCAGCAAACCCTTTAGGCTCTGAGTTCCATTTGCCAATCACAGGACACTCAGCCCTTTCTCTTGACCTCACCTCTTGGTTATTCCCCAACTACAGCAGCAGAAGAAATGCTCTTTAGTGCTTACACCCCTATCTCCATGTCCTTCTGTGAGCAGAGGGAAGGCACCGTGGAGAAGACCAAAGGATATGTGTTGTGACTATTGCTGCCTGGTACGTCCAGCTCAAAGTAAGACTGAGCACACAGGAGGTGCTGCCATCAAGCTCCTGCAACATCTTTCTGGAAATGGCATATAACTGGCAGGGAGGGGGAAAGACAGATAAGACACCAACTAAAACAAAGGCTGAAAAATCTCTAACTGAGGGATTTTTCTCTCGTCCATAAAGTGGACCTCACAAAAGTCACTCACCAGAAATGGGGCTTTTCCAAGGGAAGGTCTCAGGCACAGCTCAACAAAACACAGCAACGATGTCAGAAGAGTCTGGATTTGCCAGTCTCTGAGAGTTCTCTTGCAATTGCTCCTCTGATCACCTCCTTTTGCTCAGAAAGCCTCAGCTGCAAATCCCTGCGTAGGTGGTGTAAAACCAGTCTCTGACCCTGCCAGTTCTACAGAGGCTGAGGAGATCAGCCCCACTCTCTACCTGCATTTCTCATTCTGCAAAGACACCTCACTGCTTCCAAGAGCATTTACAAGAACAAGGGTGTCTCACAAGATGAGCAAATTGGAGCAGAACTCTTTAAAGCAGATCACACAGCAGAAGCACAAGACTACCAGGAGTAATGAGATCCCAGAGGCACGTGAAGATTTGTCAGAAATCACCAGTGGACAAGAAGCTCAGAGTTGTGCTTTGGGTCGCTGTTAGGGTGCTCTCTGGAGAGTGATGTTGTTGGAGTGAGGTCCTCTAGACTGTTGCACTGCAGATGAGTTTGTTTGCTTACCTGTTTCTTTGCTGGCTGGCATTTTAATGCTGTCTAGATACAGAGACTGTGTTTGCTATTGGACATGCATTGCTTCTGGAAGCATTTCTGGCTCAAACAAACATCACACCTGTCCATTTGCAAGGTTTGTATTCACCTTACCTTTGCAATCCAACATTCTTGAAGCAAAAATGCCTCTTGCACACCATCAACTCTGCTTTCTGTCCTAAGCTAACAGCTCTCATATGCATTCTTATCTATTAACTTATTAGCTCATCAGCGTCGCATGCTGAGAGCATAAAACACATCCCCACGACAGTGCTGTAGCCTGTGATCTCTCGGATATCTGCTGCACAAGTTTGAGAGAAGAAGTAACACAGGAAACAGTTTCAAAAGTGTAGAAAGGTTTGTGGTGAGTCCTCACTCCCTGCTGGGTATTTTCACCGAGACAATGCAAAACACAGAAGCAACTTGTTAGGCCAAGCATGAAGTTCATACAATAATTCTCACCAAAGAGAAGCCTGGTGTTGTTTTCACTGACCCCTTCCATAAACTATGGTTGAGTACTTGCCCAACAGCACCCAGAACTGAGATCTCTAGAATAAAAACCCCTGGTATTCACCCCCAAAGCATTAAGAAAACAAACCCAACCTATTTTTTCTATCTGAGTTATCATCTCTAACTTGGGCTGGGAACCTTGTCACCTCAACTCCTACTGAAGTCACCTTGAGATGTAACACAGGTGCAGGTGTTCATATCAGTGAAGAAATAAAAGTGCTGCAATGGCACCAAGCAGCTCTTTTCCTTTCTCACTCAGCTCATTTGGTGGTTTTCTGCTGGCAAGGTAGGGGCTAGGGTCTCCTGCCTCATTGTGGCACCTCAGGTTGAGACCCTGAGCTGCTGTTTTATCACTCTGTGACAGCTTTGACTGGCACTGAGCTGCTTTGGTCTTTGTATTTCTTCACTCCTGCAGTAGCAGTTGTACCAGCTGTCACCATGCAAAACACACTCTTTCCCTGTGTGGGTGTGTAAATGTGCTCTGTTAGGCTTGGAGTTGTGCTGCATGGTGGAATAGTTCCTAAACCATTTCTTTTCCATGTTTACCAAACGCCTGCTTTGGCTTTTACAGCCATCAAGGTGTCTGATTCTGTACTATAACCTGAGGCAGAGAAAAAGACAGGAGGCCTGGGAGGATGGCATCAGTGATGGGTGAAGTAGATAGAATTGTGCAACAGCTTGGCTTGGAAGGAACCTTTGGGGTTCATCTAGTCCAAACCCCCATGCCATGGACAGGGGCATCTTTCACTAGATGACATTACTCAGAGCCCCGTCCAACCTGCTCTTGAACACCACAGAAAGGATTCGTTGCACTGTCAAGGGCAGGTCAGCAGCTTTCCCTCCTGTCACCTGCATCAGTAAACGACACAACTAGCAACTAACATCAGCTTTTTACCTGCAGATCCATGGGTTTGAGTTCTACCACTCTCATAAAGACATTTACTGCAAGCAGAGAGCGCCTTCTGTTTCCAGCAGCAAGTGAACATGGTCTTCTCTTTCCCAGCTGAATGAATTACAGAGCAGATGGAGTTTGCAAGTTTACATCTGAGTAATGGGATGCTCCACCTAGACAATTTTTTACATCATTTTACATCATTTATTTAAACACTTGTGTTTCAGTTGGTGCTGAGGAGCCCCAGGCCTGGGCCTGTGCTGGCTGACAAGGGAATAGAAAGGGAATGCCTGCTTGTCACAGAGCCCACACTGTCTTTCAAATCAACCCCTGAACCCTCTTCCTAATTACACCAGGAGCTAACAGCAAGCTTTTCTTTGAAAGGCAGTTCTTGGGGAATTTCCACAGCAGAAATCATGGTGAGAGACGTTTGGTTCTCTGCGACCCCTTGGCGAGCGTTACCACAGCTCTACACCTTCCCCTTTTCACTGGCCACTTTTCTGTGCCACAGTTTTCTCATGGCACTCTTCACCTCCTCGTTTCTCAGCGTGTAGATGAGGGGGTTCAGCATGGGGGTGATGACAGTGTAAAACACAGCCACGCTTTTGTCCTGCAACAGGTTGCTGGACGGACGGATGTAGGTGAACGTGCACGGCCCGAAGAACAGAATCCCCACAGTGATGTGTGACCCACAGGTGGAGAGGGCCTTGTGCCACCCTTCAGGTGTTTGACCTTTCAAAGAGATCAGGATGACAACGTAGGACGTGAGCACGATGAAGAAACAACTCAGACTTATCATTCCGCTGTTGGCGACAACCACGATGCCCACAACGTAGGTGTTGCTACAGGCCAGTCGTAGCAGGGGGCGCACATCACAGAAGTAGTGGTCAACTTTGTTAGGACCACAGAAGGGGAGAGGAGTGACCATGAGAGTCTGCACTAGGGAGTGCAAGAAGCCTCCCACCCATGAGCTGATCACCATCCAGCCACACACGCGCCTGGTCACGAGGGTGGTGTAGTGGAGAGGTTTGCAGATGGCAACGTAGCGATCGTAGGCCATCACTGTGAGGATGAAGATCTCTGTGCAGCCAAAGAAATGCACCCCAAAGACTTGTGCTATGCAGCTCACAAAGGAGATGGTTTTATTTTCAACAAGGAAGTCAGCGATCATTTTGGGAACCGTGACGGAAGAGTAACAGATGTCTACCAAGGACAGGTAGGAGAGGAAGAAATACATGGGGGAGTTCAGGCCTTGGCTGCTAGTTACAGTGATAACAATGAGCAGGTTTCCTGACACAATAACCATGTAGAAGAACAGAAACATCACAAAACATATTTTCTGCACCCTCTGATTCTCTGAGAAGCCCAGAAGAACGAATTCCTTCACACTGCTTGTGTTCTCCATCTCAATCGGTTGGGTGAAGACCTGGACAGCCTAGGCACAGGGGAAAACAGAGACAAACAACTCATCAGGTTTACCTCATTATTAACAAGGAAATCTTTATCCAAAGTGCCCATGCACAAAGGAATAGATTGGATTATTGTTAAGCTGATGAAGTGGGGTTGTTGTTGGGTTTTCTTTTTGCTTCCCCCTCCACATATTTAGTTCTCCTCGTGCGAGGCTTCGTCCGTCCCTCTTTCTGCAGAGCCAGATCCACTCTGTGTTTTGGTCCTCCATCCTGTTTCTGCATGATTTTGATGGTCTATGACTGATGTGCTGAAAGCTAGAGCACTCCCCTCAAGCACTACAGACATTCCAAAAGCATGTTTGCCCTCAGCATAGGCCAACTCTGTGATAACAGCCTTTGTGAAAACAAAGTGCCAACTTGGTTTTGTCAACTTCCAAATGCCTTTAAGGACACTTGGAGGTGTTTCTTGGAAGGCTGATTTATTTTCCAAGCAAAGCTTATCTTTCCAAGGTTGTTCAGAAGGGAAATTAAACCATCCACAGAGGTAAGAGAAAAACACCTCCTGTGGAGATAGATTTTGAAACACAACTTTGTGGCTTCGTGGGCTGAACAATGAGTTTGGGGGGATTGTCTGTCACGGTGGAAGCAGCAAATGATTTCACATATGACTTACTCTAGTTTTCAGCAACATTCCCTTGAGAGGAAGGAATAACCAAATCATCTTTCCAGACCTTCTGTCACAGCAGCATATAAGTTTTCCTTTACACTGGTTTGTGACACACTCTCGAGGGTTCATTTCTGTTTAGAGAAGCCAGTCTAGCTCGTGGTCAAAGTCATTCTACAGGCAGAACATTCAAATCAAGGTCCACCCAAACCTGTGGCTGAACTTCTTATCTCTAGGCATTGAGATGGTGGTCTGGAAACTACTAGATTAATCTCTTTACAGAGTTTAACCAAAACTAGGCACCTCTCAGAAACAAATTGCCAGCTGTACGGGATCCATCCTGATATCAAAGCATTCCCAGTCAACCGGCGTCTAAAAATCACCTTAATTCAAGTGCTGTTCCATGAGAACAAAAGCCCTTCTCCCTGCCTGAGCAGGTGACCTGAACAGATGTGGGGAACAGCTCACTTCATGCAAACTATCTGACACCTATTTAAAACTACAGCAGAATCAGACACTCTCGTGCAGGCACAAACTGATCAAGCATCCACAGGAAACACTGGGGAGAAGAACCAAGATTACACTCAAACCCACAGAGGAAAGCCTGGAGAGGAAGTTGGCAAAGTCAGGGACTTTTCTGATGTGCTTATATCTGTGCTAGGTAAGAGAAATTCAAGGGGGATAAAACATCCGTGGATCATTTATCTTCTGGTGTATCTCCAAGAAAATAAGATGAATAATAACAATGTGATACCGATTTCTACCCAGTCTTAGCAAGTGCTGATGCTTTTCACCCTTTCTCTTTTCTCTGAGCACTGGCATAGCTTTCTACAGAAAGCAGAAGGACAAAATGGGTACTTACTGATGCTGTGCAGGAGCCCTGGAAGAGAAACAGCTGGAGTTCCCCCAGTTCCAGCGATGAATCACGTTATGGATGTGTTTATTCCTTTCTGTTCACTCTAAGAGGGTGATTCAAGTGGCTAATTCAGTAGAGGATTCCCACCAATTATGTCTCAACTCTAAAAGCATCTTTACAGGGAGAGGCTGGAGGTATGTGATTAAAGCAATCGAGTGCAAAGTGAAATAAAGGCAGTTTCAAAAAGGGATGAGACTCCTGATTCCAAGCCTTCTGCCCTAAAAGCTCAGGTGGTTCACAGGAACCAGGTGAGGGTAATAAGAACCTCATCTGGGGACCGTGGAACCAGCTCTGTACCAACCAGTTGTAGGCAATTGGTAACTTCAGTGGAATCTTCCTTTGGCATTTTATTCAAGAAGGGAAACAAAAGAGGAAAGGAACTGAGGGAAGGAAAAGAAAGGAAACAAGAAAAGGAGCAAGGATTTGGAGAACCCAGAACACTTACCTCCTCCCTGTGTTTGGAGATCTAATTTGTTTTGTATGGTTTTATCTCCTCAACACCTGCTTTCCCTGGTAGGAATGTGTTAAGAGCACAGAGTCTTTACAGACCATAGCTCCTTGAAAGCTTCCAACACTTGCTTAGAAGGTGCCTGTTACTGTATAATCTCATCTAATTTTCTTTCTTGCTTTCCTGTATCACAGCTGTACCTTGGTATTATCTGTCCGGCTAAGGACTGCTTTGATGAGCTGTCTGGGTAACAGGGTGGCCTTTGTGGACTCACAGCCCAGCAGCAGAAAGAAGGCTGAGGAGGAGAAAACCGCTTAAGTAGCACTCTGTAACCCTCTCCAAGGAAATCTCCTACCTCTTGGGGCTGGAGGAGGGAGCCTGGAGCCTTACCCCAGGGAAGGAGCAAAGGAGGAGAAACTCTATCCTGACTGAAAAGTTTAAGCAAACATGTTTTTAAAGAAAGAGTGATAATGATATTATGAAAGCAACTCAAGATTTCTCCAGGAGAAGTAACAGTCAATGGATGAGCTGAATAATAAACTGAACAAGCATGTGATGTGATCTAGCCTAGTTAACCCTTTCCAGAGCCCTTCATCAAGCCGCCCTCTTTGCTTATCCCAAGTTGTAGAGGCCCACTAGACTCACTCCTTTGGCTTTATGACACTGTGAGTAATAAAACAACACTTTCACATCTTGATGGATTCCAAAAAAGAAAACACAGGAAACACAAATCTTTGTCCAAAAAAACCCCATCAGAGAGATTTCTACGAGTAAGGAGAGAGGTGCCGTGCTCTGGGGGTGGTAAAGAGTCACAGCAGTCTTTTTAAGAGCAGGTTAGGCACATTTCTCTCTAGTGCTTGTGATGAGCTCTGCACAGAGAGAGAAGATGGCCTGAGTTACCTCCCTGTGACCCTTCAAGTTCTGTTTTGCCCACAGTTTCGTCACCAGCAACCCAGTGAACAAAGCTCCTTGCAAGAGCTTGTGTGTTTTAGCAAAGGTCAGCAAGTTACAGAGCACATAGTAAAAAATCCTTCTTTTACAAACTGGGGAAGCTGAGGGAGGAAGTCAGCTCTTCTGCACCTGTGGACGTCAGCTGAGCAGAGGCTGTGTCACTGTGGGCTTCCCTATGGAGAGAAATAGATCTCTCACCTGATCTACCTCAGCCCTGATTTTAGGATGCCATTAGGTCTGAAATAGACACCTAGAGTTTGAATAAAATTACTTAGGGCAGACAAAGGTCATGGCCAACTTGTTACAGCCAAGGTGGCTCGTTGTCCAAGTGGAAACCAGCAGCAAGTGGTGTCCCTCTAAGGTCTGTACTGGCATTAATGTCTTCACTGCTGATCGAGTGCACCCTCAGCGAGTTGGCAGATGACACCAAGCTGAGTGCTGGAGTTAATATGCTTGAGGGATGGGATACCATCCAAAGGGACCTTGACAGGCCTCAAGATTGGGCCTCATCCCTGCAAGTGTTCAAGGTCAGGCTGGAGGGGGTTTGGAGCGAGCTGAGCTAGTGGAAGATGTCCCTGCCCATGGCAGTGGGGCTGGACTAGATGATCTTTGCAAGTCTCTTCCAATCCAAACCATGCTGACTCCATTCTGCCTTGCTGTCAAGAAGATCCCCATCTTTCTTAACTTACAAATTCCTCAGACACATGAAATGAAAGCCAATAAAGCCAATGGAAGTGTTTTCAGCTTCTGACATCTCGGTGCCAATGAACAGTTTCATACACTGACAGTTACTCTATTTTGTTAACGTTTCTTGACATTTAGAATGGTCCAACAACAACCAAGGTAATGCAACCATCTTCCAACACAGAATGCCCCTGATCCATGCAGGGCAAATGGAAATCCTCAAGTGAATGAGGTAAACTACTGCTCTGGGTAAAAATAGTCCTCTAACTTAAATATCCCCTTACACTATAGCTTAGAGTCCTGGCCAGGTTAGTTACAGCGAACAGTAGTCACTATAGGAAACAGAGTATTGGGTAAGAAAGTAAAACCAGTCTTACAGCTTTTGGGAAGAGGAACCACAAGCATCAGAAGAAGCTAAAGGTAAACCATTGGGCTTTTGTCCTGCTAAGCTCATTTGAGGCAGATCTGCCAGTTTCCGTACCCACTGACACACGTGGCAGCAATTTAACTAGGGTCATGCTCATTTCCTTTTGTTTCCCCAGCCAAATGGACACAGGCAAGCCCAAATCAAGACTTGCTGGTATCTCCTGCTGCAAAAATAATTCCCCTTGGGGATGTGCATCCTGCCAGGAAAGGAGAAAGGTGTTTTCTCTGTTTTCACTCAACTTACCTTGACGTGTGTGGGTCTGGACACTACGGTGGTGGTAGCTCATGCATGTGGAGGGACCTTGCACGTTGAGAAGATGAGTGAGGCGGTGTGGGTGGGTAGAGGATGCTGGACAGGGGCTGCCTTGATAGAGAGATGAGGTGATGAAGAGGTGTGAACTCCATGGTGGGCAGCATGGGGCTGAGGCACTGGTTTGGGGGAAGTTGAAGAAGTTTCTCCTTGTGTTTCTTTGGAACCTCTTCTGTTCCAGCTTGTAGCCCCTGTCCTATCATCACTGAGAACAGCCTGGCTCCATCCTCCTGACACCCACCCTTTATGTATTTGTAAACATCAATGAGATCACACCTCAGTCTCTTCTCCAAGATAAAGAGACCCAGCTCCCTCAGCCTCAATAATACTGTGGGGCCTGAAGCTGTGTTGAAATAGCTCCTGACATGAGAAGGGAACATTTTGTACTGAAGGGAGCACAAACAGAAGCTGAGCACTTGTAGCTCGCTGAGATGTGTTAGGCTATGGACTTTGGGTGGTCTCTTCTTCCAGAGAAGCTGTGTGAAGCAGTAGGGACTAAACACAGTGGTAACTTGTGCTGGAAGAGGCTATGGGTCAGAAGAGGACACTCTGTGGTGATGAGTGTGTTGAGGCCAGTTTAGCAGGGACGATAAGTCCTTGAGGAATGAGAAGTTGTGCTGAGGGAGGTTGTGAAATCATGAGCAGGCATTATGGAAGAGGACTGCATTTCTCTTTCTATGTGACCCTGAGCAGCAGTAAGGCATCCTCTCCAAGCACTCTGAAACTAGAGCATCTCAGGGACGTGAGCAGGAAACAGCATCAGTGCAAGAGGAAAGGTGGCATTTGTACAGTCTTGTTCTCTTTATATTGTGAGATTGGCTGAAGAAAGGAGAAGCAGCTTAAAAAAAAAAAGCCCAAAAACCTATTTCCAGTGGCAGGGTCTGTACAAAAAGGGAAGGGGGAAGAGGTTCATAGCTAAGTGACCACACACAGCAAGACAGACATTTCCCCAAGAGAGTGGTTGGTTGGCTGGCTGGCGGATGTGATGTTGAAAACACCGTGGCTTTTTAAGCAGTGCCTAACTAGCCCAGCACTACAGTGTGACCCAAGGATTTTATCTGGACTATATGGCACAGGATTCAGGTGACAATTTTACCCAGCAGATCCATACCAGGCAGCTGCTGCAAATCAGTCACTGAAATCCCAAGGAAGCCACAAAAAGAGGTGAGAAAGCCCTAGATGGGATCTTTGCCGTCGCTCTCTGTCTGATGCTTTGTGTCGTGCTTTTTGGAGAGATGGTCAGGAGAAGGGAGAGGGGAAATGAAAAAAACAATAGAGGAAAAGTGGTCAGACATTTCCTTCTCTTGCTGATTAGACATTGAGTGTAGGTAAGCAATTGTCTTGATCATTTTCAAGATCAGGAAAGCTGTGTCCTGGGGACCCTTTTGTGTGAACAAGTGCCATTGAGTTGCTCTAAATGCACCTCTAATGTAAGACAGTAACTAGCAGTTGAGGTCTTTGATGATCAGTTCAGATTAGCCAAGAAAATACAACAGCATGACTTTCTGCTCATGGTCTAAAATGCTTTTATGGTGTTAAGGCTGTTCAGACTGACATCTGGCACAAGAACTACAAGGTGCTCAACAGACAAACCACAGGAAGGAAGGATGTTTAATCTCTAGAGAGAAAAAGACCACTTAGACCCAGGCAGATAACACAGGAACACATCCAGGTGGGTTTGGAAACCTCCACAGAAGAAGCCTCCACACCCTCCTTGGGCAGCCTGTTTTGTGTTTTATTCACAGGGTGTCCCTTAGAGCCACATCTCTACCTGGCAGTCTTTATGCACACACAATCAGTGGCACAGGGACATGTTATTTCATGTTAGGAAATCTGCTTGACAAGCTAAAGTCAGACAACTGATTGCCTGTCACTCCCCAAATGCCCAGAGGACAGAGATATACCTTTGGAAGATGGGGTCAATTGTCTTCTGGAGTTGACTTGCAGGAGGAAGGTAGAAGAGTTGCTTCTGCACGATGTCAGAAGGCTGGAGTGGGCTGAGACAGTGCTTAAGTAACACTGTGATGTCCTCTTCAAATCAGTTTTGATTTGCTTCAGGTGATACAGATAGCTTGAGGCAGAGATGGTGCTGCACTGGGTTTGCTAAAGGGTAGGAAACCACTCGACCTCTGAGCCTCCCTTTCTCCTCACACTCCTTAGTTTGCCAAATCAGGGGCCACTTCAGCAACTTTCTGCTATGAATCAAGGTCCCATAATTTGCTGCCCACCCCAAAAGCAGGGAGGGAGGGAGTCAACAAAGCCCTGAGGCTGTAGCTGCTCGATTTGCTTGCTGCAGAGACCCTGGGTGTTTTGAAGGAGAGGATGCTTTTCATTTTCCATAGTTCCTTTCAGTATGTACTAAAACGCTGTCTCTAAAGTCTTCACGTTAGAAGCACTTGAGGTCTCTCAGCAGCTGATAGAATCATCCTGCTTCCTATATAAGAGCATGGTGCAGTACCAGAACTTCCCTGGTTTCAGTCAGCCCTAAAGGTTTCACATCCTGCAGGTCCTGGTGAAGCTAAGGATGGGAATCACCTCAGCTGACATCAGCTGTCCACACACTAGTCCTCTCTCTGAAGCTGGTACTCTGCAACGTGTCTGCAGTCAGCAGGTGGCTGCACACCTCCCTACAACCCCTCCCTTAGGATAAACTAATTGGAGGTGCTCTTAAACTTCCACTAATTCAAGTGGCAGCTTTAAAGGCAATGTTAACTGAGATATTTTCATTTTTGAGGGTGAAAACTGGGTGCAACAGTCCCAGTTGCATTCCCAACCAAGCACTGCTGGTGTATGTACCTTCCAAGGGCTAATGGGGCCAGATGTGGTGCTGAGACGAAACAACAGTGGTTCAATCAGTCCCGTTTTGCATGCTGGTGGAGGTCTGTCTCCATGTCTGCTGCGGCATTTTACAAAGAGAGAACTATTCACGCTGGTTACACTGTTCAATGATTCATATCTTCCCAGCTCTCCCCATTTTGACTTGTTCCTCTCTTCTTTTTTAACCATCTCCCGCTATTTTTCAAGACACTTCTCTAACTTCCCATGTCAAAATAAATAGCTGATGGGGAGAAAGAAAGAGAGTCACAAAGTTTAACCCCTTCAGACAAAAAAACCAAAAGATGTGGAATCTATTTTTCCATCTTCTTTCCCTCCAGGACTCTCATTCAGATCCCACCATCATGTGGGAAGAAGCAGAGTGAACTCATTCCAGTGCCCTGTGAGGGTCAGACATGTTGTCCCACATTTAGTTTCCTACAGTTTCTCTCTGAGAAGGGAGTTACCAAGGGCTGACTCCCTCTGACTGAATTGTTTGTTGTCTGTATATAAGGTTCAAGAGAACAAACCAACCACATGAAGCTATTAAAACAGAAATCAGGCATCAGCACAGAACCCCCCCAGCTTCTTTTGGTGTCAAATCTGTCTTTCAGCCTGTTTTCCAGGCACATGCATAGGACAAACACCAGATCAGCTCTCGTGCTGACTCGTGTGCTGACTGCCTAGAACTTCCACGTGCTTTTGACAGGATTTGTCTCACCTGATCCCACCTACACAAGGCAAAGACAATTACCCCAGAGTTGTTAACACTGGGTTCTCTTTTTCTTTAGACAAGAGGAGCTTTTTAGATGTGATTCATCCAAGCTACAAGTGCTTTTTAACAGATACTCGTTGCCTTTTAAAGCATCTTTTCTCTCGAGGCTCTGCAAAAAAAGACCCTCAGTCAGTTAATTTTTACAAGGGAGGAGTACACTGCAATGGAGCTTTTCTTACAGGTCAGGTAGAACTTGACCTTGAATACAGCAATGCCTCAAAGCTCTCTGCTCCAAGCCTGAACACAGCAATGTCTGGCTGCAAAGAGCTGCAACAGGCACAGACACAGCACCATGAGGGAAAGTCACGCTGGGGTTATGACCTCTCTCCTCTCTGCCCACAGGTCTGTCTGAAATCACTCGTTATGAGCCCTTTGACTCCACCCACCTTCCTTCCGAGCCCGAGCAGCCACACTCACGGGACGAACCAGAGCGGGGCCGTGGGGCAGGCAGAGGCGTCCTACGCCGTCCTCAAGTTCATGGAGAGCTTCTGCCTGCTCAGCGCTGCGTGTGGCATGGCGGGGAACGCCGTGGTCCTGTGGTACCTGGGCTTCCGCATCCGCAGGAACCACTTCACCGTCTACATCCTCAACCTGGCCGCCGCCGACTTTGGGTACCTGCTGTGCATCGCCATCGAGACGGTGCAGTACCTGATGCAGTTCAACGTGGGCGTGCAGTTCGGGGTGTTCCTCTTCCTGGATCTTTTCATGTACGGGACAGGCTTGTACCTGCTGACCGCCATCAGCATTGAGAGGTGCCTGTCTGTGCTCTGTCCCATCTGGTGCCGAAGCCATCGCCCGAAGCACTTGTCTGCCCTCGTCTCCAGCCTGCTCTGGGGGGTCTCCCTGCTGCTGAACACGCTGGGGTACGTCCTGTGTTCCGTCCGCCGCTCTGCCGGGACCTGCCAGCTCCTGCTCATCGCCATCGGAGCCTTGGACTTCCTCTTCTGCACGCCCCTCATGCTGCTCTTCAGCCTCACCCTCTTCCTTAAAGTCAAGTGCAGCTCGCAGCACTTCAAAACAGGCAGGCTCTTCACCGTCATCATGCTCACCGTCCTCTTCTTCCTCATTTTCGCTGTGCCCCTGAGCGTCCTGATCCTCTTTGACTTCTTGGGCTACAAGTTTCTCTACTCGCCAGAGATCGGCTTTGTGCTCTCGTGTGTGAACAGCAGCCTCAACCCCGTCATTTACTTCCTTGTGGGGAGCTACAGGGATAAGAGAATCAAGCTCACCCTCAGGCTGGCATTCCAGAGGGCGTTTGAAGACTCGGCAGATGACAAAGATGAACGAGAAACCCGTGACACAATAACTATGTCCTCCTAACACCCTCCTGTGCCTAACTCAGTAACAACAGGCTGGAGCTGAGGGACGATAGTTAACAGAGAGGCAGAGCTCTGAGGTACTGGGAAAGGTTCATCTCACCTAACCTTGTGTATCTTCATTGTAGATCTCTACTCTTTGCTGGTTATTTTAAGCTCCTTCTGTGGTCAGCACAAACATGTAAACACCTGGACCACATAGTTCATCTGACCTGTCTTAGGACCACATTGGAAGTGCCTCTTTCTTTCCAGCAGCCGTTAAATGGTTTCGACTCGATACCGTGAAACATCTTGGTGTCTGCAGCTCATCAAAAGAATCCCACTCAGAATCTGCAGCTCACTCAATAAATCTCTGTCCTTCAGAGCACAACAGTATCAAATTCATAAATTCCAATCACTTTCTACCCAGATCTCTGTAGATGAGACAGGAACCGACCCTCTTCCAGTTGAAATCAGCCAGGAAATTCCTGGAAGGAGAGTCTACCTATCTCACATTGAAATGCCTCTACCTCAGCAACACATTCAACCTTTTGAAGTTGAGTTCTTTGCTTCCTAACGTGAGCATTTCAAACAGTGACATGATCCACACCCCAGAAGTTCCTTTCTCTTATTAAACCAGGGGGGTTTCCACACCATAGGGTTGGGATGCAGCAGAGGAGGGCTCCAGCTCCTACCACCTTGCCCCACAACACTATGCACTGAGTTGCACACTCCTTTTTCTGGTGTTTCAAAGAAATACAGGCCTGGGGTTGCATGTTATTTTAGTTTCCTCCAGCCCAGGACAGAGTGTCTGCATCTAACTAGAGCATGCATTGGGATGCTGTTTCTTCTTCTCAGAAGGACTGATAAGAACAGATGGCTCCTAACATCTCCTCTACCAACAGAAATCAATTCAAGGATAGGGACAAAGTAAGAAACAGAAGGTAAATAAATACCACAATGGGCAATAAATTGTTCTCTAGACCCAATCCCTTGAGATGCAAGATGTGATGGCTTAAAGTGTTGTACTATCAGACTACACATCTGCTCTTTTAACCTGAGTTGACAGAAAAAGCCAAGGCATGGGATTTTCTTTGAGAAACGATACAGATTTCCTCTGCGTGAAGTACTTCCCCAAAGGGAAGCTTCATTCTTCTGTTGTCTGTTACCTTTTGCCTTTTCATTTGCCTTTTGGTTGATTTTGAAAAGCACCACTTTAAAAAGCAGTGATTCACCCTCGTGTCTGTAGTTCCCTTTTCCTTCCTGTTTGCAGTTCCTGAAGCTGAAATTCGAGTTCCATTCCTGTTGGTTTTTAATGCTATTGTTCTGTGATGTATGTACAGTTGTTGCAGATGAGGTCCATGGCATCAATGGGGTTTAATAAGGGGTGGGTTTTTTTCTTCCAGCTTCTGCTGGGGGGAAGAGAGCGTCCATTTGTCAGAAAGCATGTCACAAATGGCTTCCTTTTGATATCTGCAATGATTTTATCATTGGGAGAAGCAAAACACTTCCCTTATGATTAAAAAATGTCAAAAGCTCTTCTTTTAAAAAAAGAAATGAAACCAAATTGTGTTTATAAACATTCTTGTGCTCAGGAGAAGCCAGCACCTGATAAAACCAGACAGAACATGAACCTGCTAAACTCCCTGTCCTGAGAGTTTGTCCTTAAACAGACCCATCACGAAGGTAGGTGGTATTTAATGTGAATGCAAACAGTTCACAGAATCTTAAGGGTTGGAAGGGACCTCCAAAGACCATCCAGTCCAACCTCCCTGCCAGAGCAGGGCCACCTAGAGTAGGTCCCAAGGCTATCCTGAGAAACAGCAGTACCTCTCTTGTTATGGTGATTTACTTTTCTCTTTTACTGTTAAGGGAAACTTCATCTAGCAATATAATAAAGTGTTTGTGGTGGCAGAAATTCCTGCAACAGAGGAATGCTTTGTAGCATCAGATTTCTCCTAGGAGAAACAAGGAATCAGAAGGAAATGAGAGGCATTGGCATTCCCAGCACTTCCCATCTTTCCCCACAGCCCCACACCAGTCCTGGACTGCACCAGGGATGAGCCCATCCCCAGCCATACCAAAACACCCCAAAACTCATTTGCTGAGCCGAAGGAGGCAGTTTATTTGCTGGGACAGGGAAATGAGGGTCATGGCAATGGGGAAGACAGCCTGGGCAGAGGGACTGAGTCCAGATGAGCAGCTGGGTCTGTGCCTTGTGCCCCAGTGACTAGCTGCAGCATCGTTCCCCTCCTTGGCAACAGGCAGGCACCAAGTACCTGGGGATCTCCATCGTCCATGTCCTGTGAGGCTCCACACCTCCAGGCTTCCTCACCAGCAGTGTTTTATACAGTGGTCTCCAGCACAGTGTCCTCAGATGCACAGCTCTCCTCCTCCCTCACCTCTTCCTCTTCAAACACTTGTTGGAAGGTGCCATCCACGGAGCCCTGGAACCAGCGCTGCCAGCAGCTCCCAGCCAGAAAGTAAATGACTGGGTTGATGCAGCAGTCCAGCAACGTCAGCAGAAGAGATGAGCTCACAGGAAATAACTCTTGGGAACTTGAAAGATTGAGGAAAATGTTGTTGTTGTGAAGGCAATAATCACTCAAAGACGTAGAGGGTCTAAGTAATGCACGTGCAGAGACGTACAGGGGCAACGTAGTACAACCACCAGAGCTGACTCGAAGCCACCCTTCCTTTGCTAGCTACCTCCTTATATGCTGCTTCTGCCCATGAGATCACCCAGGGCCCAATTGATTAACTTGCAGCACCTGTTTCTGAAGTAGCATGCCAGCTGCATTAACTTATCCCTACCATCTTTATTCAAGCTGGCTGGTCCAAGCTATGTCTGTGCCTACAATTCCCCCCTTTTTCTTTTTTGAACCAGCCAGCCTTTAGCAACACATTTCAGAATTAAAGGTACATGAAGAAAACATAAATATTTTTACCCATGGCCATGAGTTTACAACAAAAGGTCAATAACAGCTACATCGCTGAACAATACAATACAGAAATCCATAAAGTCAAAATAAACAATCTGATATGTGTTGGTAGGAGGGACGCACACTGGCAGGAAGGGATGAGGTCTTGGTAGCTCCACTGATATTTCTTTTTCCTGATGTAGTTCCGGACTTTTCTTCAGATCCTTTAGCATGCTGATCTGTGAGCATTATTAATAAGATGGAAGTATCTCTTCATCTGTTGGTCATCTTAAGTTCTTTAATTCTTTTATAGCTGAAGGAATTTACAGCAGCCTAAGTGGTGCCACAGTTGCGAGGGTTTACATTTTAATAGAGTGATGGATTGAGGGTGGATCACTTGGTTCTTTCCTCAAGATTGTTTTTTCCATTGGTCTTACAGTTAAGTCCTTTCTGTTGATGTGGCTTGATCCATTTTGCCGGAATCCATCGGGGACCTTGATCTGTAATGACACAAGCATAGCCTCTTCCCCACGTTAACAGATCTGCAGGTCCTTGCCACTCTCCAGTAGTGGGATTCTTATACCAAACTTTAGGTTTGTCAGTAAAATCCAAATCCCGACTCATTTGGGCAAAGTGTGTTAATGCCGGTGGTTCATTCCGGTTTGCCACAATTCTGAGATGATTCATTGTATAAAGGGCTTTCATTAGTCTGTCTTGAGGACTCACCCCCTCTTCCCCCGTTTTTTGTTTTTCTAGAAGGCCTTTTAAGGTTTGATGTGTCCGTTCAATAATGGCTTGACCGGTGGAATTTCCTGGGATACCAGTAGTATGTTTAACACCCCATAAGTTTAGAAACTTACGTGTTTTACTGGCTATGTATCCCGAGCCATTATCAGTTTTTATCTCTCTTGGAACACCAAGGACAGCAAAGCAACTCCTCCAATGTCTTATGACGTCTCGAGAACTGTCACTGGTTAAGGCTGTGGCCCAAACCATGGCTGAATAAGTATCAATAGTAACATGTATACGTTTAAATCGCCCAAAAGGAGCATAGACAGTGATATCTGATTGCCATATACCTAATGGTGCCAGACCCCTGGGATTGACTCCTACTCCTAGGCCGATCTGATTCTGGCATGCAGGGCACGTGGAAACAATACCCTGAGCGTCCGATATGGTCAGGTCAAACTGCTTCGCCAGCATTTTCGCACTTTGATGAAAAAAATCGTGCGATCTTCGGGCTTGAGAAAATTTGTCAATTATTGGCCCCGTAGGTATCAATAAAGGAGCTGCCACTATCCTGTCAACAATTTCATTGCCAACTGATAGGCCATCTTTTAAGCCCGAATGGCTTCGAATATGTCCAATATAATAAGCAGTTTGCCGTTCATTTATCTGATGCCAGAGTCTCAGAAATAAGTTATACAGATTCTGATTAGAGATTTCTTTCAACAGCGCTCTCTCTAATCGAGAGACAGCATCGACCACATAGAGGGAATCGGAGATGATGTTTAATGGGACGTCTGACCATTTCTCAAAAGTTTTAACTACAGCCATCAGTTCCAGCAGTTGAACTGAACTGCCTGGGGAGTGGACAGTTAGATTTTGCCATTTTCCATTTTCCCACCAAACCACTCCTGCTTTGGCTTGGATCTTACTGGCGTCGGTAAAAACAGTCAGGCCTTTAACGGGTACTGCTGATCTCAACGGCCGGTCTTCCATTTGAAATTTAACAGAAAACAATTTATGGGCCGGATAATGATTATTTATAGTTCCTGGATATGACAATAAGGCCCACTGTAATTCATCAGATTGTTGCAGTGCCCAGTTCAAGAACTCATCTGTGAGAGGAACGAAAATGATGTCTGCCTCAATCCCTGCTATTTCCAGCAGACGTTTCCTGGCCTTAACTATTATTTTTGCAATTGCCTCAAGCCTCGTGGTAATTGTTTTTTGTAAATTATATGGCAAAAATATCCACTCCAAGATCCTCAATGGGTCTTTCGCTACTGAATCCCATTGCATCAAGATTGCCATTACATGCTGGTTTTGACTTATCACAGCAATGTTAATTGACAAGTCAGGATCATATCGGTGACTGTAGTTATTGACTATCTTGCTTCCTATTTTTTCTATTGCTTGGATTTGCTGCCGAGACAGTCTTCGCGCACTATCAGCCTCTACTGAGCCCTTTAACAAAGGCATTAGTGGCGCAAGATCCTCATTTGTGATACCACATATGGTTCGTACCCATTGGATATCACCTATCAGCTTTTGAACGTCTGTTAAGTTAGCAATATCTGTTTTAATTGCCACCTTCTGAGGATAAATGCGCGCATCAGTGATAATATTACCTAAATATTTCCAAGAGGCGTGCATTTGTACCTTCTCTGGCGCGATCACCAACCCGGAGTTGCTTAACTGTCGGTTCACTTCTTGTAGAATGCGATGCTGGTCCAGGCCTTTCCCTGCAATCAAGATATCATCCATATAATGGTAAAATAAGACACGAGGGTATTTTTTGCGCAGAGGTGCCAGCGCCCAGGCAACATAAGTTTGACAAATAGTTGGTGAGTTCTTCATTCCCTGAGGTAAAACAGTCCATTGATATCGTTTTGCTGGCTCTTGTTTGTTAATCGATGGTACTGTAAAGGCAAACTTCTCACTGTCATCCTCATGTAAGGGAATTGTGAAAAAACAATCCTTTAAGTCAATCACCAACAGGGGCCACTCTTTTGGAAGCATTGCAGGAGAGGGTAATCCTGGCTGTAAAGCACCCATGTCCTGCATCACTGCATTAACAGCTCTTAAATCATGTAACAGCCTCCACTTCCCTGATTTTTTAGGGATAGTAAAAATTGGTGTATTCCATGGACTGGTGGATGGTTTAATATGACCCTTCTGTAGTTGTTCATTTACTAATTCATGAATGTGGGCGAGCTTTTCTTTGCTTAGCGGCCATTGATCAATCCAAACTGGTTTATCTGTTAGCCAGGTTAACTTCAGGATTGGTCGCCCATCAATGGCCGCCATTAAAAATTTTCATTTGACAAACGAAAGCCCATTTGGCTTAAGGCGTCTCTACCCAAAAGCCAAACTGAAGTATTCATTACATAGGGCCTAATTTGCACACATCTATTCTCTTCGCCCTGTATACATACCGAAATCAGGTCTGTGCTAATTTTTGTCATCTGTATTCCTCCTACTCCAACGACAGGGGTGTCTAAATTCTCTAAAGGCCAGCTTTTTGGCCAATAGGATAATGGGACAATAGTAACATCTGCTCCCGTATCTAGTAATGTGTTGTACCCAACCATGTGTTCACCATTTGGATGTTGGAATACAACCGTCTGAGTGGGCTTTCCCTGTGAAAGCGGCACCGCCAGTCTTACCTCAGGTACTCCAGTGGATCCAAAACCACCGTCTCGACGCTTACGACTTCCTGCGAAAGGAACTTTAGCTCTGAAAGGAACTAATTGCGCTATTTTAGTTCCTTTAGGTATATGAACTGGTGGCTGCCAAACTTTAACCATTATTCCAATATTTCCTTCATAGTCTGCATCAATTACACCGGGGAGCACAAAAATACCCTGTCGAGAGGCCGATGACCGTCCTAAAAGCAAAGCGCTTAATCCATAGCCAAGGGGTCCATTAACGTTAGAGGAGATAATTGTTACCTCTGTGTTGTGGATGGTTACATCTACTGCTGTTTCCACATCCACTCCTGCGCTTCCTGCAGTGGCTGATCTGAGGCCATCCAGGCAGCTCTTGGTGTTGAAGGGCGTTTTTGTGTCATCGCGCTCGCCCTTTTTGCGCTCGTCAACCCGTTTCCCTTATGCATTGTTTGTCTGGCCACTCGAGAGCGGCACTCAGTGGCTCTATGGCCAAACTTGCCACATCTGTAACAATTACCGTGAAATCTGCCATTGGACCCAGATGGCCTGGCGGAGCTGTTTGTCCATACCAATGGTCTGGACCGACATTGATTTTTCACGTGTCCTATTTTTCCACAGTTAAAGCACTTTGGCCTCCGATCTCCTTTGTGGGCTTGAACTAAAGGTTTCAATGCTGTTGCCATTGCCTCAGCTAAATGTGCTGACGATCCTACCCTAGAGCAGGCTTCTATCATGTCGACCAAAGTTGCTGTCCGCGGGAGAGCCTGCAGGATCTTTTTGCAATCATGATTAGCGTTAGCAACTGCTAAGTGTAACCCTATTTCCGCCTTGACTTCAGCCGACATGTTTGGTATATGATCCAGAGCTGCTCTTAGGCGGTCTAAGAAGGTCATGAAAGGCTCATTAGGTTTTTGAATAATAGTTGTATATGAGGGAACTGGCACCCCCATATCAGGAACGATCTTAAATGCCTGACGTGCCAGTGTCTGTGTTTGCTGCAAGATAGCTTCATGCAGCCGGGCTTGTACCTGAGGATCAGCGAATGCTCCTTTACCCAGCATCATGTCTGCTGTGACAACTCGCCGCGGATCTCCCTGTTGTAAGTCCATGTTTTCCACCACCGTCAGATCAACTCTTTTTTCCCATTCAGACTCCCATAATAATACCTGAGTGGGCTTCAGGAAAGTTTCTGCAAGCTTCCGGCAGTCAAATGGAGTCATTAACCCACTGGCAAAAATATGATCTAGTAATGTCTGAACGTATGGGTTGGACAAGCCATATTGCATTACTGCTTTCTGGCCTTCTCTTACCAATTTCCAATCTAAAGGTGCCCATTGTCGTTTTCTTTGTGCTGTTATTACTGGAAAGGCTTGCGGAATAAATTCGCCTTCGATTACCGCATCACGTATGAGGCCTCTCCATTTCTTAGCCGGATCATAATCATCTGGACGAGGATCTCTGAGTACCTGTGGGGATGAAACTTTAATCTTTGTTTTGGTTAATTCATTAATTCGTTCCAACAGCTGATTAGCTGTTGCTTTTGGTTTTTCTATCAGTTCCTCCAGCTGGGCCAAAGTGTGTTTCATATCTTCTCCATGTTGTATTAACTCTTCCTTTAATAATTGTCTTTGTTGATCTTCACTAGAAGTTGGGGGTGATGATGGCAGAGGAATACACTCAGGGATTGATGAGCTCAGGGGCAACGGCATATCATTTGTAAAACGTACCTTCCGTTCTCTGTTAGGTACTCCTTCAGGTATAGCAGAAGGGTGGGATGGGGCAGGATGGTGAAGGGTGGGTGGGAGGGGAGGAGAAGCAATGTGTGTATTCGGCTCCTGGAACGGTGCTCTAGGGGGTTCTGGGGGAGGTGGGCTCACATCCATGCTCTCCTCTTCCAGAGGTGGAGCCGAGGGTATTACGACATTATCCCCTCCAAAGAATCTCTGAGTATTTTCTTCTAGAGGTGGAGCCGATGGCACTATAAAGTCACCACCTCCAAAGAATCTTTTAGCATCCACCGGGAACGCAGATGGTGCAGCAGCTTCTGCTTTCATGGCAGCAGCGGCAGCACGCTCAGCTTCTAGCTGGTGTATAATGGATGATACCAATTTACACAAACCGATAGCATTATTCAACATGTCTCCTAGCTGTTCCCAGTGTCCTTTTTCATACACTTCTTGGGGGGAAGCAAAGAGACCCACTTCCTGTCCCCATCTTACAAGCCTTAGCAAAGGCTCTCTTTCATAATTGAATCCTTTTTCCGCAAGGATATGCTGGAGGGTGTCAATAGGACTTTCCTCTTTGCTTAGCATTTTTCCCATTATATCAGTTTGCTCAGATTACTTGCCTTTTCCAGCAGAAATCCAAGTGCTTTTCTGCCGAGGGTTCTTGATCCAACCGATTCAGCGAATCACGTCGGGGTCACCAAATGTTGTTGTTGTGAAGGCAATAATCACTCAAAGACGTAGAGGGTCTAAGTAATGCACGTGCAGAGACGTACAGGGGCAACGTAGTACAACCACCAGAGCTGACTCGAAGCCACCCTTCCTTTGCTAGCTACCTCCTTATATGCTGCTTCTGCCCATGAGATCACCCAGGGCCCAATTGATTAACTTGCAGCACCTGTTTCTGAAGTAGCATGCCAGCTGCATTAACTTATCCCTACCATCTTTATTCAAGCTGGCTGGTCCAAGCTATGTCTGTGCCTACAGGAAAACCTCTACACTGAAAGGAATACTGAGGGCAAAAAGCCAGATCATGTTGAGCAGGACAGCAACATAGAGTTTCCCCGGATGCCGTCTCTGTGAGCCACAGCAGAGTCGGAAGAACAGGAACAGGCTGGAAATCAACATCACTGATAACAAAACCACGGCAATTGCAAAGGCAACATCTGAAAATACCATCTGGTAGCTCTCAGCAAAGCTGGTGCTGAGATACATTGAGGAGACGAAACAAGCAGCGAGCGCCCAGAGCACCCCACTCACACCGGCTGAGACGCGCGTCGGGCGGTGGCAGCGATACCAGACAGGGAAGAGGATGCAGATGCACTGCTCCATGCTGATTGCTGTCAGGAGACCCAGGCTGCTCAGGTCAAAGAAATGGCACAGCACCTCAGCTACAGATCTAAAATCTATGTAGAAATAAATAATGTGATGCCAATAAGGACAAATTCCTGTTGAGCTCAAAAAAGCCAAAATGAGCAGAAAAACCAGGAGGAGCAGAGAGAAGTCAGCAACAGCGAGGTTCAGGATGTAGACACTGAAAGGGTTCTGCTTCATGTGGAAGCCCAAGAACCACATGACTTTCCCATTCCCCACAAGCCCACAGAGGCAAATCCCTATACAGACCCAGGCAAAGACCATCAATCCATACGGCAATCTTGAGCATTTATATTCTAGATTTTCCCACCAATCCCCATATCCAGATGTCACGTTGCTCAGGGACAGGTCTGTGGTGTTGGTCTCCTCCATGGTGAGTGGCCCTGCTCTGGCTGGTGCCTTCTCCCTCTCCCAACACCTCCTGCAAGACACGAGGGGTCACAAGGATTTGAGGGCCATCGCAGTGCCCAGCACTTGCAGTCTCTCCTCACAGCCCCACGCCAGCCCCAGCTGCACCAGGAAAGACCCCGTCCCCTGCCGTGCCCTGGACAGGTTCCCTTCTGCCCAGCCCCTGCCCAGCAGCCACCTCCCCTTCCCCTTCCCCTTCCCCAGCCTCCTACCAAGCAGTGCTCCTGGAAGTGTGCTGCTGCAAGAGCCCCAGCACACGGGGCCTCCAGACTCGGCAAGACAAAGGGTGTGGAGATGGCTGCTGAGGCCACCCCGCTGGGCTTTGGGCTCCTGCCTTGTGCGTGAGGAGCAGAGCTGTGCCCAGAGATCACATCCCATGCTCAGGAGCCTCCCCTCACGATCTCATCTCATCAGTGACAACTTCCCCTCACATGTCCCAATGTCAGTAATCTTGTCAGGAGGAGCTGGCCACAATCAGCCCCTTCTTCCTCCCTTCCCCCAAGTTTTTCACCAAGAAATGCTGCTGTGTTATGTTCCCATTCAGAAAAGCACTCACTATAAAGTGTCATTTTAAATGCCATTTACTCGATCTCAAACCTATGAAAAGGAGAGGATAGCACAGGTAATCTTATGTCCCTTCAGGTGCTGGGAACAGCAGATCTTGAAATACCACACAGGCCTGTGATCAGGGCAGATCCTGTCCATGGAAGAGTTGCCCAGTTATGGTCTTTGGAGCTGTTACAGGGCTTTCTTCAAAAAGAAAACTGCTCCTTCCACTGTTCCCATGAGAACTGTTGCAGAGGTCTTAGATAAAGACAAGGAGATGCAGGTGGTGTTAATGACCATCAGCCAGTGGGCACCTCTTGTACCATCAACCAACCAGGTTTATCCCACAGCCAAGGGTGATGCACAGCATGGCACAACATAGCACAGCATGGCACAGCATGTGATGGCAGACTTCTAGCCCTCTTCTGTTCCTTCACTGTCCTTACAGACTGCTTCACCAAGGGGATGATGGGAAGAGATTTGGCAGGGCAAGAGGAAGGCAGAAAGGTGAGAATGAGTGAGGTGAGCCAGGGAGCTTCAACAATGGGAATGAACCATCAGAAACACCTTGGAAATCCATGACAGTCCCATGGCTTTAATGCTCCTTCTTCTTCCTATCACTCCTCAGGTGCAGAACCAATCCTGCACATGCCCATCCCTTCACATGTACCACAGGCCTCACCATAAACCTAGTCCCAGCACCTCAGATGCCAACACAGTCTTTTCTACAAGCAGTCAATGAGACAGAGCACTGGCCTTGTCTCAGCTTGATGTGAGAAATCACCACTATTCAGCTCTGGAGCAGCACGAGTGCCTTCACGCTGCCTCTAATCACATCCCTGATGTGCACGTGTCTCCTCTGAGATTATATTTTGTGGGGCAGATAGTGCTAGCAAATGTGCTTTTATCTGCAAGTGATTCCTATCACACAATCTTAACTTCTAGTATCACAGGGACTGGTGTCTTCATAGCTTGTTTTCTCTCCTCTTTCATGTGTTTTCCATGTTTTAAATATCTCTTCTTGGGAGTTACTACCTATGCTTGTCATCCCCACAACTGATGAATGACAGAAGGTGTTCTTCTCTCCTCACCTCCACTATGAAAAACGTTTCCCTTTATTGATTTATTCTGTGGCCATGTAGCATCAAATTTCTCACATGTATTCTATTCCCTGCTTGACTCACTAGAGCAAAGGCTCTGTCTGATGGCAATGTCTGCAAGAAGAGAGCTGGGAGAAGTCCTTGAGCACCAGTGCACACATCATTCGAGGCCCTGGACCAAGCCCTCATGCTCTTACCTATCTGCACATCAATGATATGAACATGAGGAAACACTCCTTTGGTGCTGAGGTGAGGGAGCCCTGGCCCAGGCTGCCCAGGGAGGGTGTGGAGGCTCCTCAGGAGGTTTCCAAACCCACGTGGACACGTTCCTGTGCTCCCTGAATGAGGGGAACCTGCTTTAGCAGGGAGTTGGGCTGGGGGAACTCTGGGGAGCCTTTCTGATCCCCACTTTTGGCAGATTCAGGGATTCTGGGTTTTCCTGTACTGAAGGTCCCTCACTGTCCCCTTTCTGCCATCCTCTGTCCCTGAAAATTGATGAACCCTCCTGGGCTGACAGATGGAGCTTTCCCCATCCAGTCAAGTGGTGCTGCTGGGACGTAACAGGAGAGCATGTTACTCTGCCAAACTGTCCCCAACCCTTCCTGTCCTGGGACAATACACCCCTCCCACACCTCCTACTTTGTACATGAACAGTCCAGCCAGACCCATCCCTTCCTGGCATGGTGCTCCTCTCTCTCTGTTCAGCTCCAGGCAGAAGATCCTGTTTTCCCTTGGCTCTCAGGGAGTTATCTCCTCTGCTCTGGGGCATATACTTCACCTACTTACAGTTTGCTCCAGGTTTTGAGAGACATTTTTAAGAGGCATTAATATGACAGTAAAGTGCCGTAAGGGAGAGAAGGGGAAAGTCTTCGACCATCAGATACATACAGTAAAAGCCAGACCCCCCCTCCTGGTGAGACCACAAGCACGGACAAGGGAGAAGAAGGAGCTGATGTGGCCAGCTCCTCCTGACAAGATCACTGTCCATGGGACATGTGAGGGGAAGCTGTCACTGATGAGATGAGATCGAGAGGGGAGGCTCCTGAGCACGGGACGTGATCTCTGGGCACAGCTCTGCTCCTCACGTACACAAGGCAGGAGCCCAAAGCCCAGAGAGGTGGCCTCAGCAGCCATCTCCACACCCTTTGTCCTGCCAAGCCTGGAGGCCCCGTGTGCTGGGGCTCTTGCAGCAGCACACTTCCAGGAGCACTGCTTGGTAGGAGGCTGGGGAAGGGGAAGGGGAAGGGGAAGGGGAAGGGGAGGTGGCTGATGGGCAGGGGCTGGGCAAAAGGGAACCTGTCCTGGGCACGGCAGGGGACGGGGTCTTTCCTGGTGCAGCTGGGGCTGACGTGGGGCTGTGGGGAGAGACTGCGAGTGCTGCGAACTGTGATGGCCCTCGATTCCTTCTGACCCCTCGGGTCTCGTAGGAGGTGTTGGGAGAGGGAGAAGGCACCACCCAGAGCAGGGCCACTCACCATGGAGGAGACCAACACCACAGACCTGTCCCTCAGCAACGTGACATCTGGATATGAACACTTCCAATATATTTATCCATCTGACTGCATACGTCATTATTGGTTACTGATCATTGCAGGTGTCAGTATCTGTATTTGCCTGTGTGGCCTCATGGGGAATATGCTGGTTCTGTGGTTCCTGGGCTTCCAGATGAAGAAGAATCCCTTCACTGTCTACGTCCTGAATCTGGCCGTTGCTGACTTACTCCTGCTTCTCTTCCTTCCTGCATATTTTACTTTAGACATTCTTCAACAAATCTATTGCCTTTCCCCACTTCAATATGCTTCAACTTACGATATCCTTTCGACCCTCTTTATGTTTTCCTATTTTGCCAGCATGTACCTCCTGTCAGCAATGAGCCTGGAGAGGTGCCTGTCTGTCCTGTTCCCAATCTGGTACCGATGCCATCGCCCAAAGCACTTGTCCGGCATCACGTGTGGGGTGCTCTGGGCTCTCGCTGCACTTTTTGCTTCTTTGCTTTCCTTTGCTTGCATATTCTATGTAAGCTGTAGAGAGACGTGGCATGGCGTGAGCACTGTGAATATTCTCATTTTCTCTTTATTGCCCTTCCTTTCCAACCTGGCCCTGTTCATCAAACTCCGCTGTGGTACACGGAGACGACACCCAGGGAAGCTCTATGTTGCTGTCCTGCTCAGTGTGACCTTCCTGTTCATCTTTGGGATTCCATACAGCTTGATGGTGTCAATTAATAACTATTATTCTAATGAGTTCTGCTATTACGTTACTTTGCTTCTGACATCGCTGAACAGCAGCGTCAACCCCGTCATTTACTTCCTGGTGGGGGGCTGCCGGCAGCGCTGCTTCAGGGGCTCCGCCACAGACGCCCTGCGCCGAGTGTTCGAGGAGAAGGCGCCGAGCGAGGACGGGAGCCGCGGGCCGGGGGACACTGCGGCCGAGACCTCGCTCTGAGGCAGCGCCGGCCACGAGCCCTGGAGCCGCGGCCCCTACAGACAGCCGGGGCTGGAGGCCGGCGGGCACGAGGCACAGGCCCAGCGCAGCACGGCCCGGCCGCGCTCCGGCCCTCTGCCCGGCCCCTGCCCTCACTGTCCCGGCCCCACAATAAACTCGGCCTCCTTTGGCCCAGCAGACGAGTGCTGTGCTGCTTTGGGGCACCTCTTGCCTGGGGAAGGGCTGGCACAGGATGCACAGGGGAGCTCGGCCTGGCTCTGCTGGAACGGTGACACAAATGGGCGAGACAAGGGCGCTATGATGGGTGAGGGGAGAATCTGTGGTGTAGAGATACAGGGTAAAATAGAGTTTGGAGACAGAGAAACAGAAAGGGAGAATAAGAGAAACAGACACACTGAGGAAGAGGGATAGAGAGCATGAAGGAAATTGGCAAGGCAAGGAGCGGCAAGGCGCGGCAAGGCGCGGCAAGGCAAGGCGCAGCAAGGCAAGGCGCGGCAAGGCAAGGCGCAGCAAGGCAAGGCAAGGCAAGGCAAGGCAAGGCAAGGCAAGGCGCGGCAAGGCGCGGAAAGGAAAGGAAAGGAAAGGCAAGGCGCGGCAAGGAAAGGCAAGGCGCGGCAAGGAAAGGCAAGGCAAGGAAAGGCAAGGCAAGGCAAGGCAAGGCAAGGCAAGGAAGGGAAAGGAAGGGAAAGGCAAGGCAAGGCAAGGAAGGGAAAGGCAAGGCAAGGCAAGGCAAGGCAAGGCAAGGCAAGGCAAGGCAAGGCAAGGCAAGGCAAGGAAAGGAAAGGCAAGGAAAGGAAAGGAAAGGCAAGGAAAGGAAAGGAAAGGCAAGGAAAGGAAAGGAAAGGCAAGGAAAGGAAAGGAAAGGCAAGGAAAGGAAAGGCAAGGAAAGGAAAGGCAAGGCAAGGCAAGGAAAGGAAAGGCAAGGCAAGGAAAGGAAAGGCAAGGAAAGGAAAGGCAAGGAAAGGAAAGGAAAGGCAAGGAAAGGAAAGGAAAGGCAAGGAAAGGCAAGGAAAGGCAAGGCAAGGCAAGGCAAGGCAAGGCAAGGCAAGGCAAGGCAAGGCAAGGCAAGGAAAGGAAAGGAAAGGAAAGGAAAGGAAAGGAAAGGAAAGGAAAGGAAAGGAAAGGAAAGGAAAGGAAAGGAAAGGAAAGGAAAGGAAAGGAAAGGAAAGGAAAGGAAAGGAAAGGAAAGGAAAGGAAAGGAAAGGAAAGGAAATGCAGAGCAAGGTGAGCTGTCTCCATGGTGGCCCTGAGTGATGTTTGGAGAGCAGAAACATTGCAGGTCACATTCCTTGTGGGGCCCGGTGCAAAGCATGGAGGCAATGGTGAAGGTGAGGAGCCTGGGGAGTTTCAAAAGGGGCAGTGGGGAAGCCCTTGGGCTGTCACACGTCCTCACACTGGTGATTTCCCCAGGCACACGGTCTCCTGGTCCAGCAGCAGACACACATAGCAAAAGCCAGAAGCCTCTCTCCTGGTGGAAGCAAACCAGTGGGCAAGGGCAGAAAGGAAGGGGCTGACGTGGCCAACTCCTCCTGACAAGATCACTGTCCATGGGACATGTGAGGGGAAACTCTCACTGATGTGATGAGATCATGAGGGGAGGCTCCTGAGCACGGGACGTGATCTCTGGGCACAGCTCTGCTCCTCACGCACAAGGCGGGAGCCCAAAGCCCAGCGGGGTGGCCTCAGCAGCCATCTCCACACCCTTTGTCCTGCCGAGCCTGGAGGCCCCGTGTGCTGGGGCTCTTGCAGCAGCACACTTCCAGGAGCACTGCTTGGTAGGAGGCTGGGGAAGGGGAAGGGGAAGGGGAAGGGGAAGGGCAAGGGGAAGGGGAAGGGGAAGGGGAAGGGGAGGTGGCTGATGGGCAGGAGCTGGCAGAAGGGAACCAGTCCTGGACATGGCAGGGGACGGGGTCTTTCCTGGTGCAGCTGGGGCTGACGTGGGGCTGTGGGGAGAGACAGCGAGTGCTGGGAACTGTGATGGCCCTCAAATCCTTCTGACCCCTCATGTCTTGTAGGAGGTGTTGGGAGAAGGAGGAGGCACCAGCCAGAGCAGGGCCACTCACCATGGAGGAGACCAACACCACAGATCTGTCCCTCAGCAACGTGACATCTGGATATGAACACTTCAACACATCTAGTCCCTACAGATGCATATGGGACTATAGGTTACAGATCATTTCGGGTGTTTCTATCGGTGTTTGCCTGTGTGGCCTCGTGGGGAATGTGGTAGTTGTGTGGTTCTTGGGTTTCCAGATGAAGAAGAACCCCTTCACTGTCTATGTCTTGAACCTGGCTGTCGCTGACTTATCCCTGCTCCTCTTCCTTCCTGCATATCTTACTTTACAAATTCTTAGACAATTCCATTGTTATATTATAATTGAATACGGTCTACTCTTTGATATCCTTTTGACCTTATTTATGTTTTCCTATTTTGCCAGTATGTACCTCCTGTCAGCAATGAGCCTGGAGAGGTGCCTGTCTGTCCTGTTCCCAATCTGGTACCGATGCCACCGCCCAGGGAACTTGTCTGGCATCACGTGTGGGGTGCTCTGGGCTCTCGCTGCACTTTCTGCTTCTGTGGTTTTCACCGCTTGCCGTTTCATAATATACTGTCCAATAGTTAACCATTGTGTGAGCTCTGTGAATGTTCTCATTTTCTCTGTATTCCCTTTCCTTTCCAACCTGGCCCTGTTCATCAGACTCCGCTGTGGTACATACAGACGACACCCAGGGAAGCTCTATGTTGCTGTCCTGCTCAGTGTGACCTTCCTGTTCTTCTTTGGGATTCCATTCAGTGTGTTCCTGTCAATTAATTATTATTATCGAAACCTCTTTTTCCCTTATGTGACGTGTTTCCTGACATCGCTGAACAGCAGCGTCAACCCCGTCATTTACTTCCTGGTGGGGGGCTGCCGGCAGCGCTGCTTCAGGGGCTCCGCCACAGACGCCCTGCGCCGAGTGTTCGAGGAGAAGGCGCCGAGCGAGGACGGGAGCCGCGGGCCGGGGGACACTGCGGCCGAGACCTCACTCTGAGGCAGCGCCGGCCACGAGCCCTGGAGCCGCGGCCCCTACAGACAGCCGGGGCTGGAGGCCGGCGGGCACGAGGCACAGGCCCAGCGCAGCACGGCCCGGCCGCGCTCCGGCCCTCTGCCCGGCCCCTGCCCTCGCTGCCCCGGCCCCACAATAAACTCGGCCTCCTTTGGCCCAGCAGACGAGTGCTGTGCTGCTTTGGGGCACCTCTTGCCTGGGGAAGGGCTGGCACTTGAGGTGCAGGGAGCTTGGCCTGTCTCTGCTGGAAGGGTGACACAAATGGGCAGACCAAGGGGATCATGGTGAGTGAGGGGGGGCCATGGAGGCAATGGCAAAGGCACTGGACATGGGGAGTTTCATCAGGGACAGTGGGGAAGCCCTCACGTTGTCACATGTCCACACACTGGTGATTTCCCCAGGCAGAGGGTCTCCTGGTGCAGCACCAATGTCATGACAGCCTTTTCTGGCAAGGGGGAAGGGGCTGTAAGCTGATGGCTCCTGTAAGCTGTTGCTCAAAACTCTCCCCAGCTCTGCGCCAGACCCACTTCTGGGACTGAGACAGTGAGACCCCTCCACAATCACTTTTTAAGAAGAAGCCAGGAGAGGAGGCTTCTTCTTCCTCCTTTTTCCTTCTTCTGTCCCTTCTTCTTCTGGCTGGTGGTGGTGCAAGGAGTAGGAACAGTGGAACAGGAACAACCATGTGGACTCCAAGGTCAGTGATGCAAGAGAGGAGGAGGTGTGCTGGAGCAGAGACTCCCCTGCATTCTATGGGGAGAACTGGTGAAGCAGAGATTTATTCTCATTTCTTTAAAGACCCCACATCAGCGGTAGGGACTCATTTTCATAATGAGCCCGTAACAGGGGCAGAGACTCATGTTGCTAAAGCTGACCCTGGACCAGTGGCAGCGATTCACTTCAATAAAGGCCCCGAGCCAGGGACAGTGACTATGGCCAGAGGAGGCCGTGTCTTGTGGGGGGGACTCAACCACTTCACTGCAGACCCCAAGACAGGGCAGTGATATTCTTCTTTATCACTATGGCCGGAGCAGGCCGTGTCCTGAGGGAGGGATCCACAGCTGTAACTGTGGGGAGGAACCAACGACAAAGCAACTCATTAAACTTCTGCCCAGAAGAGGCCTTGTCCCGAGAGAGGGACCCTGCAACTGCAGAAACTGCAACCGTGGTGAAGAATCCACACCAGAGATATTCACCAAGGACTGTGTCCCGTGTGAGGGACCCTGTATGGGCAGAAGCCACAGCTGCTGGGAACAACCCACACCAGACAAGTTCACTAAGGGCTGTGTCCCGGGTGAGGAACCCCATGTTGGAGCAGGGGAAGAATGCCAGGAGTCGTCCTCCTCTGAGAAGAGAGAAGCGGCAGAGCCCATCTGTGAGAGACTGAGCACATCCCCCATTCCTGCCCCCCTGAGCCATTGAGTGGGGAGGAGGTAGAGACATGGGGAGCAGTGAGCTGGGCCCGGGAAGAAAGGAGGGACAGGGGAGATCTTAAAGTGCTGGGTGTAAGTTTTCATCATGCTGCTCCCTTTTGCTTTTATTCCGTTCTGTTTCTTGTAGAATAAATTTTCCTGCTTTCCTCTCTAAGACTAGTGGTGGAGTTTGTTTGGCCCAGAACTGTAATTGACAGCGAGCTCTCCCTGCCCGTGTCTTAATCCACAACAACCTTGCTTATCTTTTTACTCCCATTTCACTGGGGTCTCCACCATCCTACCGACTGTGGGGGATGAACGGAGGCACCGAGCGAGAGACTGTCTTGGTGCTGCTGTGCTAGCTGGGCCAAACCACGACAACACACAGCAAAAGCCAGAAGCCCCTCCCCTGGTGGAAGCAAACCAGTGGGCAAGGGGGGAGGGGAAGGGCCTGATTGTGGCCAGCTCCTTCTGACAAGATCACTGTCCATGGGACATGTGAGGGGAAGCTGCCACTGATGTGATGAGATCGAGAGAGGAGGCTCCTGAGCACAGGATGTGATCTCTGGGCACAGCTCTGCTCCTCAAGCACAAGGCAGGAGCCCAAAGCCCAGAAAGGTGGCCTCAGCAGCCATCTCCACACCCTTTGTCTTGCCGAGCCTGGAGGCCCCGTGTGCTGGGGCTCTTGCAGCAGCACACTTCCAGGAGCACTGCTTGGTAGGAGGCTGGGGAAGGGGAAGGGGAAGGGGAGGTGGCTGGTGGGCAGGGGCTGGGCAGAAGGGAACCTGTCCTGGGCACGGCAGGGGACGGGGCCTTTCGTGGTGCAGCTGCGGCTGGCGTGCGGCTGTGGGGAGAGACGATGAGTGCTGGAAATTGCAATGGCCCTTGATTTCTTCTGACCCCTCGTGTCTCGTAGGAGGTGTTGGGAGTGGGAGAAGAAATCACCCAGAGCAGGGCCACTCACCATGGAGGAGACCAACACCACAGACCTCATTCTGATCAACGTGACATCTGGATATGAAAATGTCCAATATATTAATCGATCTCACTGCATACGTCATTATTGGATACTGATCATTTCAGGTGTCTGTATTGGGATTTGCCTGTGTGGCCTCGTGGGGAATACGCTGGTTGTGTGGTTCCTGGGATTCCGTATGAAGAAGAACCCCTTCACTGTCTACGTCCTGAATCTGGCCGTTGCTGACTTGGCTCTGCTCCTCTTCCTTGCTGTTGGTCTTTCCTTAGAAATACTAAGTGCGGTCTATTGTCTGTATTCAGAAGAATCTTATTACATTGATATTATCCTGTTGAACCTGTATATATTTTCAACTTTTGCCAGCATGTACCTCCTGTCAGCAATGAGCTTGGACAGGTGCCTGTCTGTCCTGTTCCCAATCTGGTACCGATGCCACCGCCCAAGGAACTTGTCTGGCATCACGTGTGGGGTGCTCTGGGCTCTCGCTGCACTTTCTGCTTCTGTGATTTTCATTGTTTGTTTTTTGGATATAAACTGCCTTCCAGTCACACAAAGTGTAGTCCTTGTCAATATTCTCATTTTCTCTGTATTCCCTTTCCTTTCCAACCTGGCCCTGTTCATCAAACTCCGCTGTGGTACATACAGACGACACCCAGGGAAACTCTATGTTGCTGTCCTGCTCAGTGTGACCTTCCTGTTCTTCTTTGGGATTCCATTCAGTGTGTTGCTTTTCATTACTGAGATCTGGTTTAATACTCTTTACTTTGTAATGTTTGTCTTTGTGACATCGCTGAACAGCAGCGTCAACCCCGTCATTTACTTCCTGGTGGGGGGCTGCCGGCAGCGCTGCTTCAGGGGCTCCACCACAGACGCCCTGCGCCGAGTGTTTGAGGAGAAGGCGCCGAGCGAGGACGGGAGCCGCGGGCCGGGGGACACTGCGGCCGAGACCTCGCTCTGAGGCAGCGCCGGCCACGAGCCCTGGAGCCGCGGCCCCTACAGACAGCCGGGGCTGGAGGCCGGCGGGCACGAGGCACAGGCCCAGCGCAGCACGGCCCGGCCGCGCTCCGGCCCTCTGCCCGGCCCCTGCCCTCGCTGCCCCGGCCCCACAATAAACTCAGCCTCCTTTGGCCCAGCAGACGAGTGCTGTGCTGCTTTGGGGCACCTCTTGCCTGGGGAAGGGCTGGCACAGGATGCACAGGGGAGCTCGGCCCATCTCTGCTGGCCAAGGAGAGTAGGACTCTGCCAGAAGGGTGGCACGAATGGGAGGACAAGGGGACCATGATGGATGAGTGGGGAATCTGTGGTAAAGAGAGCAAGATACAGGGTAATATACAATTTGGAGACAGAGAACAGAAAGGGAGAAGTAGAGAGAGAGAAATGCTGTGGTAGAAGGATAGAGAGAATGAAAGAAAATGGGAAAGGAGAAAGAAAGGAAAGAGCAAAGAAAAAGAAAGGAGAGAATGGGAAAGAAAAAGCACTGCAGAACAAGGTGAGCTGTCTCCATGGTGCTGCTGAATGAGATGTGGAGAGCAGAAACATTCTGCATGGGGTGTTATGTAACCCATGGAGCAATGGCCAAGGTGACGAGCCTGGGGAGTCTCATCAGGGACAGCAGGGAAGCCCTCATGCTGTCACACATCCCCACACTGGTGATTTCCCCAGGCAGATGATTTCCCCAGCACCAGACAGACACACTAAAAGCCAGAGCCCCCCCCAATGGTGAGACCACAACCACGGACAAGGGAGAAGGGGAAGAGTCTGATGTAGCCAGCTCCTCCTGACAAGATCACTGTCCATGGGACATGTGAGGGGAAGCTGTCACTGATGAGATGAGATCGTGAGGGGAGGCTCCTAAGCACGGGACGTGATCTCTGGGCACAGCTCTGCTCCTCACGCACAAGGCAGGAGCCCAAAGCCCAGCGGGGTGGCCTCAGCAGCCATCTCCACACCCTTTGTCCTGCCGAGCCTGGAGGCCCCGTGTGCTGGGGCTCTTGCAGCAGCACACTTCCAGGAGCACTGCTTGGTAGGAGGCTGGGGAAGGGGAAGGGGAAGGGGAAGGGGAAGGGGAAGGGGAGGTGGCTGCTGGGCAGGGGCTGGGCAGAAGGGAACCTGTCCTGGGCACGGCAGGGGACAGGGTCTTTCCTGGTGCAGCCTAGGGCTGACGTGGGGCTGTGGGGAGAGACAGCGCCTGCTGGGAATGTTGATGGCCCTCAAATCCTTCTGACCCCTCATGTCACATAGGTTTTGGGAGAGGGAGAAGGCACCACCGAGAGCAGGGATGCTCACCATGGAGGAGACCAACACCACAGACCTGTCCCTCAGCAACGAGACATCTGGATATGAAGACTCCCACGATATTTATCGATCTGACTGCATAGAACATCATTGGATACTAATAATTTCCGGTGTCTGTATCGGTGTTTGCCTGTGTGGCCTCGTGGGGAATGTGGTAGTTGTGTGGTTCCTGAGCTTCCAGATGAAGAAGAACCCCTTCACTGTCTACGTCCTGAATCTGGCCGTTGCTGACTTGGCTCTGCTCTTGTTCCTTGCTGCATGTCTTACTTTACTAATCCTTACAGAAATCTATTGTCTGTATTCAGCTGAATATTATTATGTGACTATTATCCTGTTGGCCCTGTATACGTTTTCGTCCTTTGCCAGCATGTACCTCCTGTCAGCAATGAGCTTGGACAGGTGCCTGTCTGTCCTGTTCCCAATCTGGTACCGATGCCGCCGCCCAGGGAACTTGTCTGGCATCACGTGTGGGGTGCTCTGGGCTCTCGCTGCACTTTTTGCTTCTGTGATTCTCATTTTTTGTTTTTTAGGTATAAACTGTCTTTCAGTCACACAAAGTGTAATCACTGTGAATGTTCTCATTTTCTCTTTATTCCCTTTCCTTTCCAACCTGGCCCTGTTCATCAGACTCCGCTGTGGTGCACGCAGACGACACCCAGGGAAACTCTATGTTGCTGTCCTGCTCAGTGTGACCTTCCTGTTCATCTTTGGGACTGCTTTATGTGTGGCAAGTTTCACTGAGTACCTCTTAAATAATATTCTTCACTTTTTAATCCTTATCTTTGTGACATCGCTGAACAGCAGCGTCAACCCCGTCATTTACTTCCTGGTGGGGAGCTGCCGGCAGCGCCGCTTCCATGGCTCTGTCAAAGTCGCCCTGCGCCGAGTGTTCGAGGAGAAGGCGCCGAGCGAGGACGGGAGCCGCGGGCAGGGGAACACTGCGGCCGAGACCTCGCTCTGAGGCAGCGCCGGCCACGAGCCCTGGAGCCGCGGCCCCTACAGACAGCCGGGGCTGGAGGCCGGCGGGCACGAGGCACAGGCCCAGCGCAGCACGGCCCGGCCGCGCTCCGGCCCTCTGCCCGGCCTCTGCCCTCGCTGCCCCGGCCCCACAATAAACTCGGCCTCCTTTGGCCCAGCAGACGAGTGCTGTGCTGCTTTGGGGCACCTCTTGCCTGGGGAAGGGCTGGCACAGGATGCACAGGAGAGCTCGGCCCGGCTCTGCTGGAACGGTGACACAAATGGGCGAGACAAGGGCGCTATGATGGGTGAGGGGGGAATCTGTGGTGTAGAGATACAGGGTAAAATACAGTTTGGAGACAGAGAAACAGAAAGGGAGAATAAGAGAAACAGACACACTGAGGAAGAGGGATAGAGAGAATGAAGGAAATAGGCAAGGCAAGGCAAGGCAAGGCAAGGCAAGGCAAGGCAAGGCAAGGCAAGGCAAGGCAAGGCAAGGCAAGGCAAGGCAAGGAAAGGAAAGGAAAGGAAAGGAAAGGAAAGGAAAGGAAAGGAAAGGAAAGGAAAGGAAAGGAAAGGAAAGGAAAGGAAAGGAAATGCAGAGCAAGGTGAGCTGTCTCCATGGTGGCCCTGAGTGATGTTTGGAGAGTAGAAACATTGCAGGTCACATTCCTTGTGGGGCCCGGTGCAAAGCATGGAGGCAATGGTGAAGGTGAGGAGCCTGGGGAGTTTCAAAAGGGGCAGTGGGGAAGCCCTTGGGCTGTCACACGTCCTCACACTGGTGATTTCCCCAGGCACACGGTCTCCTGGTCCAGCAGCAGACACACATAGAAAAAGCCAGAAGCCTCTCTCCTGGTGAAAGCAAACCAGTGGGCAAGGGCGGAAAGGAAAGAGCTGACGTGGCCAACTCCTCCTGACAAGATCACTGTCCATGGGACATGTGAGGGGAAGCTGTCACTGATGTGATGAGATCATGAGGGGAGGCTCCTGAGCACGGGACGTGATCTCTGGGCACAGCTCTGCTCCTCACGCACAAGGCGGGAGCCCAAAGCCCAGTGGGTTGGCCTCAGCAGCCATCTCCACACCCTTGGTCCTGCCAAGCCTGGAGGCCCCGTGTGCTGGGGCTCTTGCAGCAGCACACTTCCAGGAGCACTGCTTGGTAGGAGGCTGGGGAAGGGGAAAGGGAAGGGGAAGGGGAAGGGGAAGGGGAAGGGGAGGTGGCTGATGGGCAGGAGCTGGCAGAAGGGAACCTGTCCTGGGCACGGCAGGGGACAGGCTCTTTCCTGGTGCAGCTGGGGCTGACGTGGGGTTGTGGGGAGAGACAGCGAGTGCTGGCAACTGTGATGGCCCTCAAATCCTTCTGACCCCTCATGTCTTGTAGGAGGTGTTGGGAGAAGGAGAAGGCACCAGCCAGAGCAGGGCCACTCACCATGGAGGAGACCAACACCACAGATCTGTCCCTCAGCAACGTGACATCTGGATATGAACACTTCAACACATCTAGTCCCTACAGATGCATATGGGACTATAGGTTACAGATCATTTCGGGTGTTTCTATCGGTGTTTGCCTGTGTGGCCTCGTGGGGAATGTGGTAGTTGTGTGGTTCTTGGGTTTCCAGATGAAGAAGAACCCCTTCACTGTCTATGTCTTGAACCTGGCTGTCGCTGACTTATCCCTGCTCCTCTTCCTTCCTGCATATCTTACTTTACAAATTCTTAGACAATTCCATTGTTATATTATAATTGAATACGGTCTACTCTTTGATATCCTTTTGACCTTGTTTATGTTTTCCTATTTTGCCAGTATGTACCTCTTGTCAGCAATGAGCCTGGAGAGGTGCCTGTCTGTCCTGTTCCCAATCTGGTACCGATGCCACCGCCCAGGGAACTTGTCTGGCATCACGTGTGGGGTGCTCTGGGCTCTCGCTGCACTTTCTGCTTCTGTGGTTTTCACCGCTTGCCGTTTCATAATATACTGTCCAATAGTTAACCATTGTGTGAGCTCTGTGAATGTTCTCATTTTCTCTGTATTCCCTTTCCTTTCCAACCTGGCCCTGTTCATCAAACTCCGCTGTGGTACATACAGACGACACCCAGGGAAACTCTATGTTGCTGTCCTGCTCAGTGTGACCTTCCTGTTCTTCTTTGGGATTCCATTCAGTGTGTTCCTGTCAATTAATTATTATTATCGAAACCTCTTTTTCCCTTATGTGACGTGTTTCCTGACATCGCTGAACAGCAGCATCAACCCCGTCATTTACTTCCTGGTGGGGGGCTGCCGGCAGCGCTGCTTCAGGGGCTCCGCCACAGACGCCCTGCGCCGAGTGTTCGAGGAGAAGGCGCCGAGCGAGGACGGGAGCCGCGGGCCGGGGGACACTGCGGCCGAGACCTCGCTCTGAGGCAGCGCCGGCCACGAGCCCTGGAGCCGCGGCCCCTACAGACAGCCGGGGCTGGAGGCCGGCGGGCACGAGGCACAGGCCCAGCGCAGCACGGCCCGGCCGCGCTCCGGCCCTCTGCCCGGCCCCTGCCCTCACTGTCCCGGCCCCACAATAAACTCGGCCTCCTTTGGCCCAGCAGACGAGTGCTGTGCTGCTTTGGGGCACCTCTTGCCTGGGGAAGGGCTGGCACTTGAGGTGCAGGGAGCTTGGCCCGTCTCTGCTGGAAGGGTGACACAAATGGGCAGGCCAAGGGGATCATGGTGAGTGAGGGGGGGCCATGGAGGCAATGGCAAAGGCACTGGACATGGGGAGTTTCATCAGGGGCAGTGGGGAAGCCCTCACGTTGTCACATGTCCCCACACTGGTGATTTCCCCAGGCAGAGGGTCTCCTGGTGCAGCACCAATGTCATGACAGCCTTTTCTGGCAAGGGGGAAGGGGTTGTAAGCTGATGGCTCCTGTAAGCTGTTGCTCAAAACTCTCCCCAGCTCTGTGCCAGACCCACTTCTGGGACTGAGACAGTGAGACCCCTCCACGATCACTTTTTAAGAAGAAGCCAGAAGAGGAGGCTTCTTCCTCCTTCTTCTTCCTCCTTTTTCCTTCTTCTGTCCCTTCTTCTTCTGGCTGGTGGTGGTGCAAGGAGTAGGAAAAGTGGAACAGGAACAACCATGTGGACTCCAAGGTCAGTGATGCAAGAGAGGAGGAGGTGTGCTGGAGCAGAGACTCCCCTGCATTCTATGGAGAGAACTGGTGAAGCAGAGATTTATTCTCATTTCTTTAAAGACCCCACATCAGCGGTAGGGACTCATTTTCATAATGAGCCCGTAACAGGGGCAGAGACTCATGTTGCTAAAGCTGACCCTGGACCAGTGGCAGCGATTCACTTCAATAAAGGCCCCGAGCCAGGGACAGTGACTATGGCCAGAGGAGGCCGTGTCTTGTGGGGGGGACTCAACCACTTCACTGCAGACCCCAAGACAGGGCAGTGATATTCTTCTTTATCACTATGGCCGGAGCAGGCCGTGTCCTGAGGGAGGGATCCACAGCTGTAACTGTGGGGAGGAACCAACGACAAAGCAACTCATTAAACTTCTGCCCAGAAGAGGCCTTGTCCCGAGAGAGGGACCCTGCAACTGCAGAAACTGCAACCGTGGTGAAGAATCCACACCAGAGATATTCACCAAGGACTGTGTCCCGTGTGAGGGACCCTGTATGGGCAGAAGCCACAGCTGCTGGGAACAACCCACACCAGACAAGTTCACTAAGGGCTGTGTCCCGGGTGAGGAACCCCATGTTGGAGCAGGGGAAGAATGCCAGGAGTCGTCCTCCTCTGAGAAGAGAGAAGCGGCAGAGCCCATCTGTGAGAGACTGAGCACATCCCCCATTCCTGCCCCCCTGAGCCATTGAGTGGGGAGGAGGTAGAGACATGGGGAGCAGTGAGCTGGGCCCGGGAAGAAAGGAGGGACAGGGGAGATCTTAAAGTGCTGGGTGTAAGTTTTCATCATGCTGCTCCCTTTTGCTTTTATTCCGTTCTGTTTCTTGTAGAATAAATTTTCCTGCTTTCCTCTCTAAGACTAGTGGTGGAGTTTGTTTGGCCCAGAACTGTAATTGACAGCGAGCTCTCCCTGCCCGTGTCTTAATCCACAACAACCTTGCTTATCTTTTTACTCCCATTTCACTGGGGTCTCCACCATCCTACCGACTGTGGGGGATGAACGGAGGCACCGAGCGAGAGACTGTCTTGGTGCTGCTGTGCTAGCTGGGCCAAACCACGACAACACACAGCAAAAGCCAGAAGCCCCTCCCCTGGTGGAAGCAAACCAGTGGGCAAGGGGGGAGGGGAAGGGCCTGATTGTGGCCAGCTCCTTCTGACAAGATCACTGTCCATGGGACATGTGAGGGGAAGCTGCCACTGATGTGATGAGATCGAGAGAGGAGGCTCCTGAGCACAGGATGTGATCTCTGGGCACAGCTCTGCTCCTCAAGCACAAGGCAGGAGCCCAAAGCCCAGAAAGGTGGCCTCAGCAGCCATCTCCACACCCTTTGTCTTGCCGAGCCTGGAGGCCCCGTGTGCTGGGGCTCTTGCAGCAGCACACTTCCAGGAGCACTGCTTGGTAGGAGGCTGGGGAAGGGGAAGGGGAAGGGGAGGTGGCTGGTGGGCAGGGGCTGGGCAGAAGGGAACCTGTCCTGGGCACGGCACGGGACGGGGCCTTTCGTGGTGCAGCTGCGGCTGGCGTGCGGCTGTGGGGAGAGACGATGAGTGCTGGAAATTGCAATGGCCCTTGATTTCTTCTGACCCCTCGTGTCTCGTAGGAGGTGTTGGGAGTGGGAGAAGAAATCACCCAGAGCAGGGCCACTCACCATGGAGGAGACCAACACCACAGACCTCATTCTGATCAACGTGACATCTGGATATGAAAATGTCCAATATATTAATCGATCTCACTGCATACGTCATTATTGGATACTGATCATTTCAGGTGTCTGTATTGGGATTTGCCTGTGTGGCCTCGTGGGGAATACGCTGGTTGTGTGGTTCCTGGGATTCCAGATGAAGAAGAACCCCTTCACTGTCTACGTCCTGAATCTGGCCGTTGCTGACTTGGCTCTGCTCCTCTTCCTTGCTGTTGGTCTTTCCTTAGAAATACTAAGTGCGGTCTATTGTCTGTATTCAGAAGAATCTTATTACATTGATATTATCCTGTTGAACCTGTATATATTTTCAACTTTTGCCAGCATGTACCTCCTGTCAGCAATGAGCTTGGACAGGTGCCTGTCTGTCCTGTTCCCAATCTGGTACCGATGCCACCGCCCAAGGAACTTGTCTGGCATCACGTGTGGGGTGCTCTGGGCTCTCGCTGCACTTTCTGCTTCTGTGATTTTCATTGTTTGTTTTTTGGATATAAACTGCCTTCCAGTCACACAAAGTGTAGTCCTTGTCAATATTCTCATTTTCTCTGTATTCCCTTTCCTTTCCAACCTGGCCCTGTTCATCAAACTCCGCTGTGGTACATACAGACGACACCCAGGGAAACTCTATGTTGCTGTCCTGCTCAGTGTGACCTTCCTGTTCTTCTTTGGGATTCCATTCAGTGTGTTGCTTTTCATTACTGAGATCTGGTTTAATACTCTTTACTTTGTAATGTTTGTCTTTGTGACATCGCTGAACAGCAGCGTCAACCCCGTCATTTACTTCCTGGTGGGGGGCTGCCGGCAGCGCTGCTTCAGGGGCTCCACCACAGACGCCCTGCGCCGAGTGTTTGAGGAGAAGGCGCCGAGCGAGGACGGGAGCCGCGGGCCGGGGGACACTGCGGCCGAGACCTCGCTCTGAGGCAGCGCCGGCCACGAGCCCTGGAGCCGCGGCCCCTACAGACAGCCGGGGCTGGAGGCCGGCGGGCACGAGGCACAGGCCCAGCGCAGCACGGCCCGGCCGTGCTCCGGCCCTCTGCCCGGCCCCTGCCCTCGCTGCCCCGGCCCCACAATAAACTCAGCCTCCTTTGGCCCAGCAGACGAGTGCTGTGCTGCTTTGGGGCACCTCTTGCCTGGGGAAGGGCTGGCACAGGATGCACAGGGGAGCTCGGCCCATCTCTGCTGGCCAAGGAGAGTAGGACTCTGCCAGAAGGGTGGCACGAATGGGCAGGACAAGGGGACCATGATGGATGAGTGGGGAATCTGTGGTAAAGAGAGCAAGATACAGGGTAATATACAATTTGGAGACAGAGAACAGAAAGGGAGAAGTAGAGAGAGAGAAATGCTGTGGTAGAAGGATAGAGAGAATGAAAGAAAATGGGAAAGGAGAAAGAAAGGAAAGAGCAAAGAAAAAGAAAGGAGAGAATGGGAAAGAAAAAGCACTGCAGAACAAGGTGAGCTGTCTCCATGGTGCTGCTGAATGAGATGTGGAGAGCAGAAACATTCTGCATGGGGTGTTATGTAACCCATGGAGGCAATGGCCAAGGTGACGAGCCTGGGGAGTCTCATCAGGGACAGCAGGGAAGCCCTCATGCTGTCACACATCCCCACACTGGTGATTTCCCCAGGCAGATGATTTCCCCAGCACCAGACAGACACACTAAAAGCCAGAGCCCCCCCCAATGGTGAGACCACAACCACGGACAAGGGAGAAGGGGAAGAGTCTGATGTAGCCAGCTCCTCCTGACAAGATCACTGTCCATGGGACATGTGAGGGGAAGCTGTCACTGATGAGATGAGATCGTGAGGGGAGGCTCCTAAGCACGGGACGTGATCTCTGGGCACAGCTCTGCTCCTCACGCACAAGGCGGGAGCCCAAAGCCCAGCGGGGTGGCCTCAGCAGCCATCTCCACACCCTTTGTCCTGCCGAGCCTGGAGGCCCCGTGTGCTGGGGCTCTTGCAGCAGCACACTTCCAGGAGCACTGCTTGGTAGGAGGCTGGGGAAGGGGAAGGGGAAGGGGAAGGGGAAGGGGAGGTGGCTGCTGGGCAGGGGCTGGGCAGAAGGGAACCTGTCCAGGGCACGGCAGGGGACAGGGTCTTTCCTGGTGCAGCCTAGGGCTGACGTGGGGCTGTGGGGAGAGACAGCGCCTGCTGGGAATGTTGATGGCCCTCAAATCCTTCTGACCCCTCATGTCACATAGGTTTTGGGAGAGGGAGAAGGCACCACCGAGAGCAGGGATGCTCACCATGGAGGAGACCAACACCACAGACCTGTCCCTCAGCAACGAGACATCTGGATATGAAGACTCCCACGATATTTATCGATCTGACTGCATAGAACATCATTGGATACTAATAATTTCCGGTGTCTGTATCGGTGTTTGCCTGTGTGGCTTCGTGGGGAATGTGGTAGTTGTGTGGTTCCTGAGCTTCCAGATGAAGAAGAACCCCTTCACTGTCTACGTCCTGAATCTGGCCGTTGCTGACTTGGCTCTGCTCTTGTTCCTTGCTGCATGTCTTACTTTACTAATCCTTACAGAAATCTATTGTCTGTATTCAGCTGAATATTATTATGTGACTATTATCCTGTTGGCCCTGTATACGTTTTCGTCCTTTGCCAGCATGTACCTCCTGTCAGCAATGAGCTTGGACAGGTGCCTGTCTGTCCTGTTCCCAATCTGGTACCGATGCCGCCGCCCAGGGAACTTGTCTGGCATCACGTGTGGGGTGCTCTGGGCTCTCGCTGCACTTTTTGCTTCTGTGATTCTCATTTTTTGTTTTTTAGGTATAAACTGTCTTTCAGTCACACAAAGTGTAATCACTGTGAATGTTCTCATTTTCTCTTTATTCCCTTTCCTTTCCAACCTGGCCCTGTTCATCAGACTCCGCTGTGGTGCACGCAGACGACACCCAGGGAAACTCTATGTTGCTGTCCTGCTCAGTGTGACCTTCCTGTTCATCTTTGGGACTGCTTTATGTGTGGCAAGTTTCACTGAGTACCTCTTAAATAATATTCTTCACTTTTTAATCCTTATCTTTGTGACATCGCTGAACAGCAGCGTCAACCCCGTCATTTACTTCCTGGTGGGGAGCTGCCGGCAGCGCCGCTTCCATGGCTCTGTCAAAGTCGCCCTGCGCCGAGTGTTTGAGGAGAAGGCGCCGAGCGAGGACGGGAGCCGCGGGCCGGGGGACACTGCGGCCGAGACCTCGCTCTGAGGCAGCGCCGGCCACGAGCCCTGGAGCCGCGGCCCCTACAGACAGCCGGGGCTGGAGGCCGGCGGGCACGAGGCACAGGCCCAGCGCAGCACGGCCCGGCCGCGCTCCGGCCCTCTGCCCGGCCTCTGCCCTCGCTGCCCCGGCCCCACAATAAACTCGGCCTCCTTTGGCCCAGCAGACGAGTGCTGTGCTGCTTTGGGGCACCTCTTGCCTGGGGAAGGGCTGGCACAGGATGCACAGGAGAGCTCGGCCCGGCTCTGCTGGAACGGTGACACAAATGGGCGAGACAAGGGCGCTATGATGGGTGAGGGGAGAATCTGTGGTGTAGAGATACAGGGTAAAATACAGTTTGGAGACAGAGAAACAGAAAGGGAGAATAAGAGAAACAGACACACTGAGGAAGAGGGATAGAGAGAATGAAGGAAATAGGCAAGGCAAGGCAAGGCAAGGCAAGGCAAGGCAAGGCAAGGCAAGGCAAGGCAAGGCAAGGCAAGGCAAGGCAAGGCAAGGAAAGGAAAGGAAAGGAAAGGAAAGGAAAGGAAAGGAAAGGAAAGGAAAGGAAAGGAAAGGAAAGGAAAGGAAAGGAAATGCAGAGCAAGGTGAGCTGTCTCCATGGTGGCCCTGAGTGATGTTTGGAGAGTAGAAACATTGCAGGTCACATTCCTTGTGGGGCCCGGTGCAAAGCATGGAGGCAATGGTGAAGGTGAGGAGCCTGGGGAGTTTCAAAAGGGGCAGTGGGGAAGCCCTTGGGCTGTCACACGTCCTCACACTGGTGATTTCCCCAGGCACACGGTCTCCTGGTCCAGCAGCAGACACACATAGAAAAAGCCAGAAGCCTCTCTCCTGGTGAAAGCAAACCAGTGGGCAAGGGCGGAAAGGAAAGAGCTGACGTGGCCAACTCCTCCTGACAAGATCACTGTCCATGGGACATGTGAGGGGAAGCTGTCACTGATGTGATGAGATCATGAGGGGAGGCTCCTGAGCACGGGACGTGATCTCTGGGCACAGCTCTGCTCCTCACGCACAAGGCGGGAGCCCAAAGCCCAGTGGGTTGGCCTCAGCAGCCATCTCCACACCCTTGGTCCTGCCAAGCCTGGAGGCCCCGTGTGCTGGGGCTCTTGCAGCAGCACACTTCCAGGAGCACTGCTTGGTAGGAGGCTGGGGAAGGGGAAAGGGAAGGGGAAGGGGAAGGGGAAGGGGAAGGGGAAGGGGAGGTGGCTGATGGGCAGGAGCTGGCAGAAGGGAACCTGTCCTGGGCACGGCAGGGGACAGGCTCTTTCCTGGTGCAGCTGGGGCTGACGTGGGGTTGTGGGGAGAGACAGCGAGTGCTGGCAACTGTGATGGCCCTCAAATCCTTCTGACCCCTCATGTCTTGTAGGAGGTGTTGGGAGAAGGAGAAGGCACCAGCCAGAGCAGGGCCACTCACCATGGAGGAGACCAACACCACAGATCTGTCCCTCAGCAACGTGACATCTGGATATGAACACTTCAACACATCTAGTCCCTACAGATGCATATGGGACTATAGGTTACAGATCATTTCGGGTGTTTCTATCGGTGTTTGCCTGTGTGGCCTCGTGGGGAATGTGGTAGTTGTGTGGTTCTTGGGTTTCCAGATGAAGAAGAACCCCTTCACTGTCTATGTCTTGAACCTGGCTGTCGCTGACTTATCCCTGCTCCTCTTCCTTCCTGCATATCTTACTTTACAAATTCTTAGACAATTCCATTGTTATATTGTAATTGAATACGGTCTACTCTTTGATATCCTTTTGACCTTATTTATGTTTTCCTATTTTGCCAGCATGTACCTCTTGTCAGCAATGAGCCTGGAGAGGTGCCTGTCTGTCCTGTTCCCAATTTGGTACCGATGCCACCGCCCAGAGAACTTGTCTGGCATCACGTGTGGGGTGCTCTGGGCTCTCGCTGCACTTTCTGCTTCTGTGGTTTTCACCGCTTGCCGTTTCATAATATACTGTCCAATAGTTAACCATTGCGTGAACTCTGTGAATGTTCTCATTTTCTCTGTATTCCCTTTCCTTTCCAACCTGGCCCTGTTCATCAAACTCCGCTGTGGTACATACAGACGACACCCAGGGAAACTCTATGTTGCTGTCCTGCTCAGTGTGACCTTCCTGTTCTTCTTTGGGATTCCATTCAGTGTGTTCCTGTCAATTAATTATTATTATCGAAACCTCTTTTTCCCTTATGTGACGTGTTTCCTGACATCGCTGAACAGCAGCGTCAACCCCGTCATTTACTTCCTGGTGGGGGGCTGCCGGCAGCGCCGCTTCCATGGCTCTGTCAAAGTCGCCCTGCGCCGAGTGTTCGAGGAGAAGGCGCCAAGCGAGGACGGGAGCCGCGGGCAGGGGAACACTGCGGCCGAGACCTCGCTCTGAGGCAGCGCCGGCCACGAGCCCTGGAGCCGCGGCCCCTACAGACAGCCGGGGCTGGAGGCCGGCGGGCACGAGGCACAGGCCCAGCGCAGCACGGCCCGGCCGCGCTCCGGCCCTCTGCCCGGCCTCTGCCCTCACTGTCCCGGCCCCACAATAAACTCGGCCTCCTTTGGCCCAGCAGACGAGTGCTGTGCTGCTTTGGGGCACCTCTTGCCTGGGGAAGGGCTGGCACAGGATGCACAGGGCAGCTCAGCCCACCTCTGCCGGCCAAGGAGAGTAGGACTCTGCCAGAAGGGTGGCACGAATGGGAAGGACAAGGGGACCATGATGGATGAGGGGGGAATCTGTGGTAAAGAGAGCAAGATACAGGGTAATATACAATTTGGAGACAGAGAACAGAAAGGGAGAAGTAGAGAGAGAGAAATGCTGAGGTAGAAGGATAGAGAGAATGAAAGAAAATGGCAAAGGAAAGGAGAAAGAAAGGAAAGAGCAAAGAAAAAGGGGAGAATGGGAAAGAAAAAGCACTGCAGAACAAGGTGAGCTGTCTCCATGGTGCTGCTGAATGAGATATGGAGAGCAGAAACATTCCTCATGGGGTGTTATGTAACCCATGGAGGCAATGGCAAAGGTGACGAGCCTGGGGAGTCTCATCAGGGACAGCAGGGAAGCCCTCATGCTGTCACACATCCCCACACTGGTGATTTCCCCAGGCAGATGATTTCCCCAGCACCAGACAGACACACTAAAAGCCAGAGCCCCCCCCAATGGTGAGACCACAACCACAGACAAGGGAGAAGGGGAAGAGTCTGTGGCCAGCTCCTCCTGATAAGATCACTGTCCATGGGACATGTGAGGGGAAGTTGTCACTGATGAGAAGAGATTGTGAGGGTAGGCTCCTGAGCACGGGATGTGATCTCTGGGCACAGCTCTGCTCCTCACGCACAAGGCAGGAGCCCAAAGCCCAGCGGAGTGGCCTCAGCAGCCATCTCCACACCCTTTGTCCTGCCAAGCCTGGAGGCCCCGTGTGCTGGGGCTCTTGCAGCAGCACACTTCCAGGAGCACTGCCTGGTAGGAGGCTGGGGAAAAGGAAGGGGAAGGGGAAGGGGAAGTGGCTGCTGGGCGGGGGCTGGGCAGAAGAAAACCTGTCCTGGGAATGGCAGGGGACAGGATTTTTCCTGGTACAGCCTAGGGCTGACGTGGGGCTGTGGGGAGAGACGGCGCCTGCTGGGAACTGTGATGGCCCTCGATTCCTTTTGACCCCTCATGTCTTGTAGGAGGTGTTAGGAGAGGGAGAAGGCACCACCCAGAGCAGGGCCACTCACCATGGAGACCAACATCGCAGACCTCATTCTGATCAACGTGACATCTGGATATGAAGATGTCCAATATATTTATCGATCTCACTGCATACGTCATTATTGGATACTGATCATTTCGGGTGTCTGTATCGGTGTTTGCCTGTTTGGCCTTGTGGGGAATACGCTGGTTGTTTGGTTCCTGGGATTCCAGATGAAGAAGAACCCCTTCACTGTCTACGTCCTGAATCTGGCCGTTGCTGACTTGGCTCTGCTCCTCTTCCTTGCTGTTGGTCTTTCCTTAGAAATTCTAATTGCAGTCTATTGTCTGTATTCAGAAGTATTTTATTACATTGATATCATCCTGTTGGCCCTGTATATGTTTTCATCCTTTGCCAGCATGTACCTCCTGTCAGCAATGAGCTTGGACAGGTGCCTGTCTGTCCTGTTCCCAATCTGGTACCGATGCCACCGCCCAGAGAACTTGTCTGGCATCACGTGTGGGGTGCTCTGGGCTCTTGCTGCACTTTCTGCTTCTGTAATTTTCATTCTTTGTTTTTTGGATATAAACTGCCTTCCAGTCACACAAGGTGTAATCACTGTCAATATTCTCATTTTCTCTGTATTCCCTTTCCTTTCCAACCTGGCCCTGTTCATCAGACTCCGCTGTGGTGCACGCAGACGACACCCAGGGAAACTCTATGTTGCTGTCCTGCTCAGTGTGACCTTCCTGTTCTTCTTTGGGATTCCATTCAGTGTGTTGCTTTTCATTACTGAGATCTGGTTTAATATTCTTCACTTTGTAATGTTTCTCTTTCTGACATCGCTGAACAGCAGCGTCAACCCCGTCATTTACTTCCTGGTGGGGAGCTGCCGGCAGCGCCGCTTCCATGGCTCTGTCAAAGTCGCCCTGCGCCGAGTGTTCGAGGAGAAGGCGCCGAGCGAGGACGGGAGCCGCGGGCCGGGGGACACTGCGGCCGAGACCTCGCTCTGAGGCAGCGCCGGCCACGAGCCCTGGAGCCGCGGCCCCTACAGACAGCCGGGGCTGGAGGCCGGCGGGCACGAGGCACAGGCCCAGCGCAGCACGGCCCGGCCGCGCTCCGGCCCTCTGCCCGGCCCCTGCCCTCACTGTCCCGGCCCCACAATAAACTCGGCCTCCTTTGGCCCAGCAGACGAGTGCTGTGCTGCTTTGGGGCACCTCTTGCCTGGGGAAGGGCTGGCACAGGATGCACAGGGGAGCTCGGCCCATCTCTGCCGGCCAAGGAGAGTAGGACTCTGCCAGAAGGGTGGCACGAATGGGCAGGACAAGGGGACCATGATGGATGAGGGGGGAATCTGTGGTAAAGAGAGCAAGATACAGGGTAATATACAATTTGGAGACAAAGAACAGAAAGGGAGAAGTAGAGAGAGAGAAATGCTGTGGTAGAAGGATAGAGAGAATGAAAGAAAATGGCAAAGGAAAGGAGAAAGAAAGGAAAGAGCAAAGAAAAAGAAAGGAGAGAATGGGAAAGAAAAAGCACTGCAGAACAAGGTGAGCTGTCTCCATGGTGCTGCTGAATGAGATGTGGAGAGCAGAAACATTCTGCATGGGGTGTTATGTAACCCATGGAGGCAATGGCCAAGGTGACGAGCCTGGGGAGTCTCATCAGGGACAGCAGGGAAGCCCTCATGCTGTCACACATCCCCACACTGGTGATTTCCCCAGGCAGATGATTTCCCCAGCACCAGACAGACACACTAAAAGCCAGAGCCCCCCCCAATGGTGAGACCACAACCACAGACAAGGGAGAAGGGGAAGAGTCTGTGGCCAGCTCCTCCTGACAAGATCACTGTCCATGGGACATGTGAGGGGAAGCTGTCACTGATGAGATGAGATCGTGAGGGGAGGCTCCTAAGCACGGGACGTGATCTCTGGGCACAGCTCTGCTCCTCACGTACACAAGGCAGGAGCCCAAAGCCCAGCAGGGTGGCCTCAGCAGCCATCTCCACACCCTTTGTCCTGCCGAGCCTGGAGGCCCCGTGTGCTGGGGCTCTTGCAGCAGCACACTTCCAGGAGCACTGCCTGGTAGGAGGCTGGGGAAGGGGAAGGGGAAGGGGAAGGGGAAGGGGAAGGGGAAGGGGAAGGGGAAGGGGAAGGGGAAGGGGAAGGGGAGGTGGCTGCTCGGCAGGGGCTGGGCAGAAGGGAACCTGTCCAGGGCATGGCAGGGGACAGGCTCTTTCCTGGTGCAGCCTAGGGCTGACGTGGGGCTGTGGGGAGAGACAGCGCCTGCTGGGAATGTTGATGGCCCTCAAAGCCTTCTGACCCCTCATGTCACATAGGAGGTGTTGGGAGAGGGAGAAGGCACCACCCAGAGCAGGGATGCTCACCATGGAGGAGACCAACACCACAGACCTGTCCCTCAGCAACGAGACATCTGGATATGAAGACTCCCACGATATTTATCGATCTCACTGCATAGAACATCATTGGATACTAATAATTTCCGGTGTCTGTATCGGTGTTTGCCTGTGTGGACTCGTGGGGAATGTGGTAGTTGTGTGGTTCCTGGGCTTCCAGATGAAGAAGAACCCCTTCACTGTCTACGTCCTGAATCTGGCCGTTGCTGACTTGTATCTGCTCTTGTTCCTTGCTGCATGTCTTACTTTACTAATCCTTACAGAAATCTATTGTCTGTATTCAGCTGAATATGATTATGTGAGTATTATCCTGTTGGCCCTGTATACGTTTTCGTCCTTTGCCAGCATGTACCTCCTGTCAGCAATGAGCTTGGACAGGTGCCTGTCTGTCCTGTTCCCAATCTGGTACCGATGCCGCCGCCCAGGGAACTTGTCTGGCATCACGTGTGGGGTGCTCTGGGCTCTCGCTGCACTTTTTGCTTCTGTGATTCTCATTTTTTGTTTTTTAGGTATAAACTGTCTTTCAGTCACACAAAGTGTAATCACTGTGAATGTTCTCATTTTCTCTTTATTCCCTTTCCTTTCCAACCTGGCCCTGTTCATCAGACTCCGCTGTGGTGCACGCAGACGACACCCAGGGAAACTCTATGTTGCTGTCCTGCTCAGTGTGACCTTCCTGTTCATCTTTGGGACTGCTTTATGTGTGGCAAGTTTCACTGAGTACCTCTTAAATAATATTCTTCACTTTTTAATCCTTATCTTTGTGACATCGCTGAACAGCAGCGTCAACCCCGTCATTTACTTCCTGGTGGGAGGCTGCCGGCAGCGCTGCTTCAGGGGCTCCGCCACAGACGCCCTGCGCCGAGTGTTCGAGGAGAAGGCGCCGAGCGAGGACGGGAGCCGCGGGCCGGGGGACACTGCGGCCGAGACCTCGCTCTGAGGCAGCGCCGGCCACGAGCCCTGGAGCCGCGGCCCCTACAGACAGCCGGGGCTGGAGGCCGGCGGGCACGAGGCACAGGCCCAGCGCAGCACGGCCCGGCCGCGCTCCGGCCCTCTGCCCGGCCTCTGCCCTCACTGTCCCGGCCCCACAATAAACTCGGCCTCCTTTGGCCCAGCAGACGAGTGCTGTGCTGCTTTGGGGCACCTCTTGCCTGGGGAAGGGCTGGCACAGGATGCACAGGGGAGCTCGGCCCATCTCTGCTGGCCAAGGAGAGTAGGACTCTGCCAGAAGGGTGGCACGAATGGGCAGGACAAGGGGACCATGATGGATGAGGAGGGAATCTGTGGTAAAGAGAACAAGATACAGGGTAAAATACAGTTTGGAGACAGAGAAACAGAAAGGGAGAAGTAGAGAGAGAGAAATGCTGAGGTAGAAGGATAGAGAGAATGAAAGAAAATGGCAAAGGAAAGGAGAAAGAAAGGAAAGAGCAAAGAAAAAGGAAGGAGAGAATGGGAAAGAAAAAGCACTGCAGAACAAGGTGAGCTGTCTCCATGGTGCTGCTGAATGAGGTGTGGAGAGAGAAACATTTCAGGTCACATTCTCTGTGGGGCCCTTTGTAACCCATGGAGGCAATGGCGAAGGTGATGGGCCTGGGGAATTTCATCAGGGGCAGTGGGGAAGCCCTCGCGCTGTCACAGGTCCTCACATTGAATATTTACCCAGGCAGACGGACTCCTGGTCCAGGATCAGATAGACAGCTAAAGCCAGAGCCCCCCTCATGGTGAGACCACAACCATAGACAAGGGAGGAGGGGAAGGGGCTGACATGGTCAGCTCCTTCTGACAAGATCACTGTCCATGGGACATGTGAGGGGAAGCTGTCACTGATGTGATGAGATTGTGAGGGGAGGCTCCTGAGCACGGGATGTGATCTCTGGGCACAGCTCTGCTCCTCACGCACAAGGCAGGAGCCCAAAGCCCAGCGGGGTGGCCTCAGCAGCCATCTCCACACCCTTTGTCCTGCCGAGCCTGGAGGCCCTGTGTGCTGGGGCTCTTGCAGCAGCACACTTCCAGGAGCACTGCTTGGTAGGAGGCTGGGGAAGGGGAAGGGGAAGGGGAAGGGGAAGGGGAAGGGGAAGGGGAAGGGGAAGGGGAAGGGGAAGGGGAAGGGGAAGGGGAAGGGGAGGTTGCTGCTGGGCAGGGGCTGGGCAGAAGGGAACCTGTCCTGGGCACGGCAGGGGACAGGCTCTTTCCTGGTACAGCTGGGGCTGGCGTGGGGCTGTGGGGAGAGACAGCGAGTGCTGGGAACTGTGATGGCCCTCAAATCCTTCTGACCCCTCATGTCTTGTAGGAGGTGTTGGGAGAAGGAGAAGGCACCAGCCAGAGCAGGGCCACTCACCATGGAGGAGACCAACACCACAGACCTGTCCCTCAGCAACGTGACATCTGGATATGAAGACTCCCAGGATATTTATCCATCTCACTGCATAGAACAGTATTGGATACTGATAGCTTTGGGTGTCTGTATTGGGATTTGCCTGTGTGGCTTCGTGGGGAATATGCTCGTTGTGTGGTTCCTGGGCTTCCAGATGAAGAAGAACCCCTTCACTGTCTACGTCCTGAATCTGGCCGTTGCTGACTTGGCTCTGCTCCTCTTCCTTCCTGCACGTCTTACTTTACAAATTCTTAAAGAAATCTATTGTCTGTATACAGAAGTATCTAATTACACTAGTATTATCCTGTTGGCCCTGTATATGTTTTCATCCTTTGCCAGCATGTACCTCCTGTCAGCAATGAGCTTGGACAGGTGCCTGTCTGTCCTGTTCCCAATCTGGTACCGATGCCGCCGCCCAAGGAACTTGTCTGGCATCACGTGTGGGGTGCTCTGGGCTCTCGCTGCACTTTCTCCTCCCGTGATTTTCATTGTTTGTTCTTCAAGTATAAACTGCCTTCCAGTCACACAAGGTGTATTCACTGTGAATATTCTCATTTTCTCTGTATTCCCTTTCCTGTCCAACCTGGCCCTGTTCATCAGACTCCGCTGTGGTACATACAGACGACACCCAGGGAAGCTCTATGTTGCTGTCCTGCTCAGTGTGACCTTCCTGTTCATCTTTGGGACTGCTTTATGTGTGGCAAGTTTCATTGAGTACATCTTCAATAATATACTTTACTTTGTAATGTTTGTCTTTGTGACATCGCTGAACAGCAGCATCAACCCCGTCATTTACTTCCTGGTGGGGGGCTGCTGGCAGCGCCGCTTCAGGGGCTCCACCACAGACGCCCTGCGCCGAGTGTTCGAGGAGAAGGCGCCGAGCGAGGACGGGAGCCGCGGGCCGGGGGACACTGCGGCCGAGACCTCGCTCTGAGGCAGCGCCGGCCACGAGCCCTGGAGCCGCGGCCCCTACAGACAGCCGGGGCTGGAGGCCGGCGGGCACGAGGCACAGGCCCAGCGCAGCACGGCCCGGCCGTGCTCCGGCCCTCTGCCCGGCCTCTGCCCTCACTGTCCCGGCCCCACAATAAACTCGGCCTCCTTTGGCCCAGCAGACGAGTGCTGTGCTGCTTTGGGGCACCTCTTGCCTGGGGAAGGGCTGGCACAGCAGGGCTCTTTCAGAAGGGTGGCAGGAATGGGCAGGCCAAGGACGCCATTGTAGTTTCTCCTCAGCACCACCACGCTCAAGACAAAGTGAAAGGTTGAGAAAGGAGGAGGGACAATTGTTGTCATGGGAAGAAGAAGCGTGGTTCATCCATGGGGTAATACAGCCACCTTCTGACCCTGGTTCCTCAGCATGGCTGTACCTCTACAGATGCGTCCACCCCAATCTGATGTGGAGGTTTGGGCTCCTGGGAGAGCCACTTACTCCTTGAAGCCAAGAATACCTTCATGAGGAGAGACTAGCTGGCAACCCACTCCAGTAAAATCTCCCTCCTGTCCCATAGAATCCCTCTGTCTCCTCCTGGGCTTTGCAGACACCCCCGAGCAGAAGCAGGAGCAGAAGCAGGAGCCTCAGGTTCCTTTGCACACTGGCCTGGGAGGGTTGTGGGGTCACATCCAGCACAGGGCCACCCGTGTTATCACAAATATCTGTGGGGCTGATGCCTCTAGATGGCAGGAGAGGGGTACGGATCACACCAAGCACACTTGCTCTTCCTCTGAGGACGATCTCTACACTCCCAGAACCAACACCAGGCAGGGCTGCAGAGCTGGAGGAGAAAGAAGAGCTCCCAGAACCAACACCAGGCAGGGCTGCAGAGCTGGAGGAGAAAGAAGAGCTCCCAGAACCAACACTAGGCAGGGCTGCAGAGCTGGAGGAGAAAGAAGAGCTCCCAGAACCAACACCAGGCAGGGCTGCAGAGCTGGAGGAGAAAGAAGAGCTCCCAGAACCAACACCAGGCAGGGCTGCAGAGCTGGAGGAGAAAGAAGAGCTCCCAGAACCAACACTAGGCAGGGCTGCAGAGCTGGAGGAGAAAGAGGAGCGTTCCCTTATACTCTAAGTGGGAATCTATCACACACTTTAATGCCAAGGATGAATCATTCTGAGAAAAGCATGGCTTTGATAGTATCAGGGCATTATGAGTAGCGTGTTCCCAGCAGTCACGGTCGTGCCAAGATGTTCACTCAATGTGTTGCTTCCTGGCTGTGGTCCAGAGGAATGGGGCTTGTTGCAACAGTCTATGGCTGCCTGACAAGACGTCGTATCCTCATTGTCACCTCACTGCTGGGGTCTCAAAGAGACCAGGCAGCACAGGAGGGTTCCTGCAAGAGGGCAGGGAATCTGCTCCAGTCCTGCTCTTGTCAAGTCCCTCCAGGAAAACTAAAAGAGGATTTTAGGTCATGTTTCACTTTTTAATATCTCAAAAAAGTTTTGTCCACAGGGACAAAAGCATCCCAAAGGAGCTTTCAGACTCTTTTGTCTTCATTCAGCCAAGGCTATGATACCCTGTCCTCTGAATTTGGAAGGGGAGATGGGGAGAGGTTATGTCTCCTTCAAGTGGGGCTGCACACACGTGCTGAAAGCTTTCCTCAGGAACACCTGAGAACCCTGCCTTGTAGGATGAAGGGCCAAAGCCAGCTGAGGTAGGGAAAGATCAGAAGAACTTTGCAGCATCCCAGAGTTGTTTTACAGAACAAGGCAGGGGCCTTGGTTGAGAGGGGGGATTTTCCTCCCTCTCTCTCACTTTCCTGTCTGTTGGAAAGTAACTTTCTGAGTTACAACCTGTTGTCCAGGAAAGGGTTCCCATTGCCCAGGGAGTGTTTCCCAAGGCAAGATCAGAAGGACCACAATCGTCCCACGTGCTTCTCTTGCTTCCCAGGATCTCCCTTGCCTGGGAGGTCACCCACCCCACCACCTATCTGAGCTGCTGTTTCTGATCAGAGAGATTTATTGCTTTGTTTCTCATGGCTCTGTGCCTGTACTGCACCAAGTGACCCATTTGCATTCCAGCCTGTCTGGTGACATGCAGCTCTGGGCTGAGGGACAAGCCAAAGGGCAGAGAAATTTGTCAGGTCCCAGGAGCCCCAGGATCAGTAGCTCCTGTGGTTGCTATTTCAATCTGCTGATGCCTTTTCTCTCTCCACCCTCCCTGCCAGCTGCATCTTCCCAGCCTTTCCCTTGTGCTCATACTGAAATTCCTGGAGCCTGATGAGGAGTCATACTGAGAAACCAAACCAGCTCAGAAGCAAGGGCCTGGTGGCTTAATTCACAGGCAGAAGAGGGCTGGTGTACCCCTCAGCTCCTTTCCAGCAAGGGCTGACAGACTCAGAGAGGAGAGAGGAGCAGAGAAAATGCTGCTGCTGCCCTTTTACCCAGTGAGTAGCTGAACCAGGCTACAGGCAGTCAGTCCCCGTGGCCTCAACAGAGTAATTTCCATAAAGAATCCACTGTTTTCCTTCTCTCTTTCATGTGGAAAACGCCATTTTTACAGACTTGTGGCCAGGTTGTGCTTTTTGGGGTGTTTCATTCTAACCCTACACCTCTTGTTTGTCTAGCTGAGGAACAGACACACCAGGAACAGATTACAGACGTCAAGTCACGGTTGCAAAACAGCATTTACTGAAGTTAACCATCCAGACAGCCCAGAGGAACGTGGGAGGAACCACAAGACGTAGTTCCAGAGCAAAGCCCTCGCGTGCAGCCAATGCTCATGACGTGCAGACCGAGCCCAGTGTGCAGCAGAGGCAAAGCGCTTCGGGGAAAACCTCCCGGGACCCATCCCAAACACACGGCCACTTGCCTGCTCTCAAAGCTAAATGTGAAGCCTCCACATCTTCTTTGCACGTGGCAGAGACACCTACACAAAGGGTTTGCACTGGAGTTGTCTTGCCCTGCCATGCCAAGCTTTCTTAACTACCCACATGCTGCTCTTAAGCAGACACATGGAAACACAAAACTCCCACGTGACACCTCCATCCCTCCAGCATCCCTCTCAGGGAAAGGCTGCAGAGGTTTAAACAGATGTTTCCACTGTGTTTTCTCTGGGAGTTTTGCCTCTGCTTGAGGGCTCTGTTATGTCTTCAAAAGCCCTTTGGAAAGCAACCCTCACAGAGAGTGTGCACTTCTTGGTGCAGTTCCCAGCCAAGAAGTAAATGACGGGGTTGATGCTGCTGTGGACACAGGCGAATGGGAGAGAGGCATCAAAGATAAAAACAGAGAAATCAAACAGTCTGAGCAAGAGCCAGTAACCAAAATCTGCAGTGAGGAAGGGGAAGAAGAAGCCAGCTAGCACGACCACCACACAGAGCTTCCTTGGAGGATATTGCCACGAACAGCACAAGATCCTGGCGAGAAGGTTTAGACCAGAAAAAATCATGGTGAGCAGCGATAAGAGGTAGCTCAGGACGAAGGCAATGAGTGCTGCAGGGCAGAAGTAGAGGGTCAGGGTGAGGAGGAAGGAGAGGGCCCAGAGCAGGACACAGAGGAGCACGGAGCAGCGCTGGAAGGGGTGGCAGGAGCAGCGGGACGGGAGGAGGACGGGCAGGGACGTCGCGGCGCTGAAGGCCGTCAGGAGGTAGACACCAGCAGTGAAGGTGAAGAGGATGATGATGTTCAACACAGTTGTCACGTCCTGTGAGCCCAGCCTGGGACAAAGGCTCTCTGGGCTGTAAAACATCACCAGGGCAACAGTGATGGAGAGGAGGAAGGTGAAGTCGGCCACAGCCAGGTTGAGGATGTAGACGGTGATGGGGCTCCTGCGGATGCGGAGGCCGAGCAGCCAGAGGACGGCCCCGTTGCCCAGCAGCCCGCAGAGGCAGATGAGCAGTGTCACAGGGACTTTGCTCAGGTGATCAGTGTCACAGTCAGTCCCATTGTAGGGGTTGTCCTGATGCCTCAGAAGCCTCTGCTGCCAACTCCTGTTACACAGCATCCCATCAGGCTGGCTCCAGCAGGCTCTTTCCACAGCAGGGAGCAATGTGCTCATCACAAAAGCTCCGCTGCTTCTTTCCCCTCACACAGCTGGAGACAAGACGAAACACAGACATATGAGCAACTCTGCTGTCTCTCACACAAGCCCATTCAGAGCTCTGCAGCTCAACTTCCCTGTGCAGGAGCACAGAGAGGACAGGAGAGATGGAACACAGGTTGTGGGGAGATGGGATGAATGCCTGGCACAAGAGCTGTACAGAGGTGGGGTGAAAGGTAGGGAGATGCCTCCTTCCTGGCTTTGGATGGGAGCTGGAGAAGGACAATAATAAGCTGACAGGATTTTTCTTAGAGATACCAAAGCCTAAGTAGTTTTGGTGGTGGATTTGATATGGATTCTCAGGTATCTGCTATTATAGTCGATATCACTATAGTGGGTTCATTCACTTCAGTATTCCCCTGCTACCTCTTCCCACAATATTTATAACCCTTAATTTCCTACAGACCACCATTCCCCAATCAGGTTTGGTGCAAATTGACCAACAGGTTCCAAATCAATGAGATAAGGCACAGATTAGGCTGGAAAAATACCCAACCTACCTGGGAAAGTCTGACCTTCCTTCCTCTTACAACCTGGAGACCTTCTCACCGGAGCAGACACGTGCTACAGGCTCACATAGAACCAGAGAATGGTAAGGGATCACCTCATGCTCCCCAGCTGCTGGCTCCCTGATGGATCTTCATGAGCCTTCCTGGAATTATCACTTGGGGAACTGGAGCAGAGCTTGCCTTGGCGAGCCTGTGCAGCAGCCAGCGTAGAATCTTTCTCAGATCCTTTCACAAACCACTTTTCTCAGTGTTGGCCAAGCAGCTCGTGTTCTCCAAGGCTCTTGCAAACAGGGAACAGCCTCATTGCAGTTGATGGTGTCAGGGTTCTGGTTATAATCTCTTCTTGGCTTTGTACAGGAAATGACTAACAAAAAAAGGCTCAGAAACAAGACCAATGGGAAAAGCAGAGTATCACTGCCTCAGGTTCCTCTTTCATTTCATTATAAAGCAACCCCAAACACAAAGCATTCACATGTTTGAGCTGGCTGAACTTTCCTCCTGTCCTTCCAGGGCTGGATCTTTAGGACACAAGCTTGGTGTTGCCCCAAAACTTCTGTTTCTGATTGGGATCCAGGTTTGCCAGTTGTACACCACAAGCACAGTTTCTTAAGTGAGCATCAAGGAGCTGCTGAGTAATAACATCTACACACAGGCAGAAGGCAGAGAGATGACTTAGGATTTCAGGAAAAGCTTTTTTTTTTCCCTAAGGAGAGCTGAGCCAAGGCTCCCTATTTTGGCTTCAGCCGTTGGGTTTCACCCAAGTTATCCCTTCATAATCAGTCAACAGCTCACAAGGGTTTCCTCAGACAGGCCCTGTGTAATTTCTAGAGAGCCAAAGGGAGCTGAAGACATAAGTTCTGTCCCTCACCATCATCTCCTCTGGTCTGGGGGCTTTTGAGGATCAAGGTAGTGAGTGGTCGGTGCTTTAGTATCAGGCATCAAGGTCCCAGAAGAGGGTTGAGGCAGGAAAGGTTGGGACTCTCCACTCTGGGAAGCAAACGAGGTACAGATTGAGACCCAGGAGCATGGCTGTGTTAGCCCTGGAGAACAGGAGACCAGATGAGGCAGGACTTTCTGGACCACATCATTTTGGCGTTACAAACAAGCAGGCAGCACGGGGGTCCATCACCACCGTCACTCTGGGGACAAGCAAGGGCACCCCAAGGAGCCAGCAAGGGAAGAAACTGCCATCACCAGCCAGTTACATGAAAAAGGCTTTTATTCAAGTAACTTACAGATAAGTTTGAGGTGGGAACCAACCCTGCCCACGGGAATGTCATCGAGTGTGGCCGTGTCCTGGGCGATGTGTGACTACCCACTGCCAGTCCTGCTCACCCAGGTGGGCAAGGGCTCTGCTGCCATGGGTGCCAGTCTGCAGCCAGAGGGGTTTAGGCAGCAGTTCCCATCACAGGGCTCTCACCCACCTCTTGGGAATCTGCTCTGTCTTCAAAGACCCTCTGAAGAGCCACTTTGACGGATCTCCTGAACTTGGACTTCCCGTAGCTCCCAACCAGGACATAAATAACTGGGTTGATGCTGCTGTTGAAAGAGGCCAGCAAGAGGCAGATCTCAAAGACCAAATTAATGTAGACAAAGAAGTTGATGAAGATCTGGATGCTAAGTGGGATGCCGAAGAGGAGGAAGGAGAAAACGGTGAGGAAGATGACGGTGTACAGCCTCACCGGGTGCTGCTGCCAAGAGCTACGCCTGAGCTTGACGAAGACGATCACGTTGGAAAGAACCATCAAGGGGGTGAAGAAACAGAAGTTGAGAAAGCACAAGGTTCCAAGAACCATCCAGCAGTGTTCAGAGTGACCCAGGTCACACACAAAGTACACCAGCCCGGCAAGGACACAAGCCAGGGCCCACAGCAGGCTGCAGGTGACGGCTGACAGGAGCTTCGGGCGGTGGCACCGGCACCAGAAGGGCCAGAGGACACCCACACACCTCTCCACGCTGATGGCCGTGAGGAGATAGAGGCTGCTGCTGTAGGTGAGCAGAACCATGGAGTGAAACAGCGGCAGCACCCGCAAAAGCTGTGGCTGAAAGCAGCTGAGCATGGGCATGTGGTAGATGACCAGGAAAGCCGAGGTGCAGAGCAGGAAGGTGAAGTCGGCCACGGCCAGGTTCAGCAGGTAGGCACTGAAAGGGTTCCTGCGCACGCGGGAGCTGAGGAGCCAAAGGATGGTCCCGTTGCCCAGCAGCCCACAGAGGCAGATGAGCAGCGTGGTGCCACCCGTCACGATCTCGGGGACGTGTTCTGCAAAGCACCTGGTGCCGTTGGCTCCGGCCCCGCCGGCCACGCTCCCCGGCACCGCCGACACCGACCAGCACTCACGGGCCGTGCTGTTGGCATCCATCCACCTCCTCTGCCTCCTGCTCACCTGGGGAAAGGAGAGAGATGGAGGCAAAAAGAGTGACTCCCGGGTCCCCAACGTGGTGAGTGTCCTCAGGTCACTCAGTCTTCCCCCCTCCTCCCTGGGCTACAATATCTGCAACCCAGAGAGTGTAAGAACTGAGCAGAGGGAAGGGAAGGGAAGGGAAGGGAAGGGAAGGGAAGGGAAGGGAAGGGAAGGGAAGGGAAGGGAAGGGAAGGGAAGGGAAGGGAAGGGAAGGGAAGGGAAGGGAAGGGAAGGGAAGGGAAGGGAAGGGAAGGGAAGGGAAGGGAAGGGAAGGGAAGGGAAGGGAAGGGAAGGGAAGGGAAGGGAAGGGAAGGGAAGGGAAGGGAAGGGAAGGGAAGGGAAGGGAAGAGAAGAGAAGAGAAGAGAAGAGAAGAGAAGAGAAGAGAAGAGAAGAGAAGAGAAGAGAAGAGAAGAGAAGAGAAGAGAAGAGAAGAGAAGAGAAGAGAAGAGAAGAGAAGAGAAGAGAAGAGTTTGGACCCAGGATGGGAGGTAACATGGAGAAGGGAGAAAGAAAATGAATGCAGAGCCATTTGCTCTTTTAGAACTGAAAAGGTCTGAGGTGATTGGGAAGAATGGAAAGACCAAGGAAGAGCAGGCAGCATGCCCCAGGGTCAGCAGCAGAGGTGACCCCCAAACCCCTCTCACCAGGCACAGGGGGTGCAGGGAGGGCAGAGTCCCTGTGCAGCCTCAGTGCCCCAGAGCCCCAGACTCCAGTCCTCACAGCCAGACTTGCAGTGGAAGCTCACAAGGGCACCTTGCTGAAACCCTCCCAGGCGAGGGGCAGCCACCAGGAACAAGGTGACTCCATGATGAGGTTCCTCCAGCAGTCTGTGTGTGGGCTCTGACACCTTGTCTCTTCCTCAGCTCAAGGCTAAATGTGCCCTGTGCCCTCAGCCCCTGGTTGCTGCTAGGGGGAGGGCAGCTGTGGGCACACAGACGTGCCAGGGCTGAGTCTGCCCTGCTGAGAGCAGCGGAAGCAGCTGCCAAAGAGTCACCCCCACGGGACGGGTGTTGCAGACAGATCTGCTGGTTGCTTCAAACGTTTCCTGTTTGCAAACCTGCTGCTGTGTTGAGGGTAAAACTGTAACCTTTGCTTCTCAGTTCTGAGCTCCCCAGCTCAGGAGAGACGGAGCTGCTGGACAGAGGCCAGTGCAGGGACACCAAGGTGCTGAGGGGCTGGGACATGTGTGTGAGGAGGAAAGGCTGCAGCCCTGGGGCTGCTCAGCTGCAGGAGAGAAGCCTGAGCTCAGGGGCACCTCAGCAATGCTGCTCAGGCCCTACAGGCTGCAGAGCCCCAAGGGGGGCTGTGGGGGACATAAGGGGTGATGGGCACAGGCTGGGACACAAACAGCTCCCCTGGCCCAGGAGGAGAAAGTCCTTTGGTGCTGAGGGGAGGGAGCCCTGGCCCAGGCTGCCCAGGGAGGCTGTGGAGGCTCCTTCTCGGGAGGTTCCCAACCCCACCTGGACACATTCCTGTGCCCCCTGAGCCAGGGGAACCTGCTGTAGCAGGGGCTGGGGCTGGGGGAGCTCTGCAAGGCCACCAGCTCCCCATCAACCCAGGGGAAGCAACGCTTGACACAGCACCTGCCATCACTTCCGTCCTTTGCAAGCGCTGAGCTGGGTGACTCCATCACCCTGTGCCACGGGGAGGGCAAGAGAACAGCAGGACAGGGTGATGCCCCAACCAGCACGTCCCAGGGGTGACACAGAGCACAGACCTGTCCTCCTCTGGTTCTGCCGGGTGAGCAGCTGTGCTGTGCCCTGTCCTCACCTCTCACCCTGCTGAGGCTGCAGGAGGGAGCCCTCAGAGGGGGCTGTTGCTCATGAGTTATGATGTGGGGTGCTGCTGGGGTACTCTGAATCATAGAATCATTTCCAGATCATCAGATCTACCCCTTGTCCTCCCCCTGCCCAGCCCAGCACTGACCCACAGCCCTCAGCACCTGCCTGAGGGATCCCTCCAGGGCTGGGCACTCCCCCAGCTCCCTGGGCAGCCTGGCACAGGGGCTCACACCCCTCTCAGGGAAACAGTTCTGCCTCAGCTCCAGCCTCAGCCTCCCCTGGGGCAGCTGCAGCCCGTTTCCTCATATTATGGGAGGACTCAAAAGCAGGACAATGAGAGCCCAGCTCAGCATAAGGCAGGGGCTGTGTGGGGACAGTTCCTCCCAACAGCTCTTCCTTAGCTGGTGGAGAAATGCAGCTTCTTCATCCCTCAATTGTTTGTAAGTAACTTTCAACCTTGGTTAAATCATGTTAATGGGATAAATAAGTGACAAGGGGTGAGTAACAACTGTTACTATTAGTAAATCATGGCAAATAATCAACTGTGAGTGGTAGAAAATAAACAGTGAGCAGCACATGGGTGGAGAAATAGTAAATAATAAATTATAAATAACAATTACTAAGGAACAAATAATCAACACAAGTTGCATCCAGCCATGCAAACAACAGATCAATTAAGCTATAAATAACTAATGTTATTAGATGATCTGAGAGGCCTTTCTCCAGCCTCAGTGATTCTGTGCTTGTGGTATTAACATCATAAATAACCTTGACAGCTGCTGCTCAGGGAAGGTCCCTCTTGCCAAGCAGCTGGGAGAGGTGGTTGCAACAGCAGCCCCTGACCCAGGGGGTGGATTCTGGCACACCTGAGGACAACAGTGTGGTGACAACGATGGTTGTTGGATTGAGCACCCACTGATTTCACTTTGTAGCAGCCACTTTGGCATCAAGACCTCTGATTCTTCACCAGGCTGGCAGTTGAGAACTCCCACTGGAGATGGCAAGTTCCCTCACATCAGTGTCCCTAAAGGCACCTTTTGGCATCATTTGAAATGCTTTAATTTCTTCTCTCTATGGTAAAAATAGGGAGAAAAGGGTGATATTAAGAAACAAAGTGCCAGGTTTTAATTGAACCTGGAGTTTTGCCCACTCCAAAGTCACACAGTGCTCAGGAACAATGCCAGGACAGTCCCAGCAGTCAGTTTTTCTTACACACCCTTGGCTTTTGCCCAGTTGCCTTCACAGGGACCCAGAGCATTTCTTCTGGGCTGGGTTTCAGCAGACAGCATGGGCTGTCACCTCTCAGCATCTCCTCTGCTCATCTCCCTTTCCTTCCCAGGCCCACCGTGGGAAAGGTTTTGATTGGAGGACTCTGATTTGCTTCATACTCCGATTTGCTTCATACTCCCTTGCTGTGATCCCAGGAAATAATCCCACAAAATCTGACAGAGGAGCTGGAGACAGTTTTTTACCATCTCTGGGCCAGCTGGACAAAATGCCAAACCACAGGAACATCTGTGTGACCTGGATGGAACTAATCAGCATTCCTCTGCCTGCAGCTCACTCTGGGCCAGAGCTGGAGCTGAGGCACTCACTTCCCAGCAGAAACCTCTTCCTACAACCCACCCAGCAGTCCACAAGAATCCCTGCAATTAGAGGAAATTACAACTAAATCATAAACGACTCTAACAGGGTAGAAACAGAAAGATATGGCCCATAATAAAGAGCAGTCCTCTCACCCAGGAAGGGGGGGTGTTTAAATAGCCTGAGGAACATTCAAGTGTCTTGGTGAGGAGCTGTCAAGTGTCCCAGCGAATAACGACCCTGATGAAGTTTGTGATAATGACCACTGCCGTCTCCAGCTCTCTCTGCTCCAAATGTCCTTCTAACCACGGAACTCCTTTGGGCCAGCTTGCTCCAAATTCCCCCTCGGCACGCTCCCAGCATCTGCCCCGGCCACGGAGGAGCACACAGGCTGTCCCGCTGCGGCATCCTCCGGGAAGCCCCCGCCCGCCTCACCAACGGAGGATGTGGTTGTTTTTACACCATCCTCCGCCTTTGGTACCCCCCACACGGCGCCTGCCGGAGAAACGTGCCAAAGCAACGCCAGGATTAGCTGAAAACATCCTGCCTGGGTGAAAGGCGACGCAGCTGCCCTGCAGCTCCTCTCCCTCTCGCTCCCAAAGCTGCCGCTCACTCACGTTTCCAGGGAAAGCACGACCCTATGCTTTCTTAGAACATCTTCAGCCGGTGTGAGTCTGCAGAACGGGGGTTCTGTGGCTGCAGGCTGTGCTTCACCCTTCATCCTCCCCCCTCCCGGGAAGGCAGAGCCTACGAGCAGCGATGCTGTGCCTGGCTCCGGCTGACACCGATCGCAGCATCCATAGCCGGGAGCAGCATCCCAACAGCTCTCATTTCCCAGGCGGGTTGGGGTTTTGTTTCCCCCCGCCCTCACTGAGACTCGTTCTGCTTTTAATTTGGCTTCCCCAAATCATGTCCGAATCTTGCAGAGGTGAAGCCTGAGCCCTGAGGAGCCCCTGCGCTGGGCGGGAGGTGCTGGAAGCATCTGGGGAGATGTGAGTTGTCCCGGAGCCGGTGGCTGAGCATTCCTCAAGTCCGTTTGCAGAGATGCAGCACGAATCCATTTCAGCCAAAGCCTAACAACCTTTCCGTGAGCCCGGGGAGGCGATGCTGCCTGCTCAAGGGCTGTTTTCTCAGCGTACAAAGAGATGTGTGGAGAAAGAGATGCAAAAACGGGTCTGCAGCCGCAAGCGCCGGTGCCTCCCGACACGGCAGCGATAAGGAGGGTCTTGGTCGACTCCTCCCCTGAGATTTTGTCCTAATAATCATTTACAAGGCAGAGCCTTGAAGGAATAGCACAGATCCTTAAGGATTCACTCAGGGAGAAGAGAAACAGCCAGACCCACTAAGTGAAGAGGGAGATTTCCCCTCGGGCTCAGAGGATGGGATGCTGGCAACCGGCTCCAGTTGCACAAAGTGAGGGGATTTGGTTTGCTCTGTGGTGTTCACATGGAGTTTTTTTGCCGTCTCTTGTACACTTTGCAAAAGGCTGGTTGCAGTACGTGCCCTTCTGCACCAGGCTGTCCTCGTGACAAGAAGTTTGTGACGAGGAGAGTTCCCTTTGCCCAAAGAATTGGCCGTGAGGGTGACGCAGAACCCAGCGACCTCTCAGCAGAGGTGCCCCATCTCCAGACGAGTCACCCCTCCACTCAGCAGGCAGAGGGGCTGACAGGGCCATTCCTCTGACACAGGTTAAACGAGTACGAGATAAAACCCGTTAAAGAAAAAGAAGCTTTCCCCTTCCCAAGAGAAAAATGAAGGAGAGGGGAAGAGTGATGCAGAGCAGTGCTGCCACGCAGGGCTCCTGCACCAGCTGTCTTTCATATGTTCAAGGTAATTTAGAGAATTCCTGTCCTTCATTGTGGAAAAAAAAGACTCTGGAGAGGATCCCATCACCCCGAAAATTCAGCCTGATCACATTTTTCACGTCATTTGCGCTTTATCGGGTAAACGGAAAGAAAAGCAAAAGGCACAAAGGAGATTCCTGTCAAGCCCGGGGTTGACGTCTCCATCTGCTTCACTAAACCACACTGGGGGAAAATGGGCATTTCTGCATGAATTCTGGGGACTGGCCTGTACAGAAAGAGATGTTTTCAGCTGCACTCCCCCTGTGCAGCAGGGAAATCCCAGTCTTGGGAAATATTGTGGTATACTTATCTAACTCAACAGCTGAGTGGCTCGGGAGATGCTGAGCTGAAAGTGGGGTTGAGGTTAGCTCAGTTCCAGCCAGCCCATTCGGGTAGTGAGGGCTTAGTAACAGAGGGTTTCCTCTCTGTTCTTGCGGGGGGGGGGGGGGGGGGATCATGAAGCACTTCACTGCAGTGCACGACTCAGAACGCTTCCTTCAACCTTAAAAACAAAGCAAACAAGCAGATAAACCCTCCCCAAAAAAGAACCTTGAAGTCAGCACCTAATAATCTCATGTAGCTTCTAAGAAATTGGACGTACAGGCACCCAAAGATTTGGCAAGAGCTGAGTAAATCGTTTCTGAGTGTTTAAGATGTGATTGAGAGGTTTCATTCAGAAACCCTTTGGGCATATGTATCTTCTGGGTTGTCCCAGCCCATCCCACCCCAAAGACCCGAAGGAAAGATACTCCTGCAAACTGGAAAGCCTTAAAGGCTACCGGGGGTGGCTGCAGGAGAAGGGAGTGGGGAGAATCCTGCAGCACCCACCAGCATCCCCAGGGCTCGTGGCTCGGCGATGGGCTCTGCCCGTGCAGCTCGCTCCGACTCCTGGCACGAAGCACAGATGAAAGGGTCAGGGTTTGTAATTACAGCCCCTGCCGAAGGGAGGGACTTCGATAGGAAGTGACCTGGGGATGAAGCCCTCGGGAACAGCTCTGCCCTCACCCAAAGTGCTGAAACTGGAACCGTTAAGGGGAGTATATCCCGTAAAAGGCAATTTTAAGCACTTACGGTGTGTTTTAGAGCAGCCCAAAGTTACTGCAACAAAGAACCAGGTGGTCAGCATGGAGAGGAGTCAAAAGTGCCTCCCAATTTCAAGAGCATCACGGTGTTGGAGAGGCAGGGCACTCTCTGGGGCGGTGGGTGCTTAGAGAAGCTCTTCCACAGCCGAGGCAACGGCAAGCCTCGCTCATCAGGCTGCCCTTGTCGTTTTAATCATCACAGCGAGGCTATTAATGATGCAAAATCTCGGCTTTAACATTAAGCCCTTTGTGGGCTGCAAAGTGGCTGTGAGGAGACCAAGCTCCCCATGGACCTGCCCAGGGGACAGTGTGGCCAGAGGGGGCGTGGAGGGTGAATGCTCTGCTCAGCCCTGAGCCGCGGGAGGGTTTAACACCCTCAGGAGGTACAGCCGGCGCTGTGGGGGATACCCAGAGGGGTGGGATGCTGTAAAAATGGAAGAAGGGGATGTGTTGCTGGTGAAGAGCTGGGAGGGGGAGCACAGCACCGTGAAATCTGCTCTGTAACAGCGTTCATTGCATTGCTAAGGGGTATTAGCAAGAATTAACCTGGGCTGTAAGTGCTGTTAATGTCGCAAACGGGCTGAAAACCCCTGTTTGTTGTCCTGTCAAAGGCAGCATCAGGCTGACAAGAAATGATAACTCTTGGCACTGGGTTGAAGGTGTGTTCCCTTGGGGCCAGAGGAGGTTTTCGCAACGATCCCTGAGCTCTTCCCAGAAGGGAAGTCTCTTCTGAGAAGCCTCTCACCACCCTGCCAGCACTCCTGGCATCACCAGCACTGCCAGCACCCGTGGCATCACTGGCACTGCCAGCACTGTGCTCTGCTGCTGGAGGGGTGATGTGCCCCCGGGGATGCTGAGAGCCGGGGAGCCCCTCAACAGAAAAAGGAAGAACGACAGCAACTTGCCAGGAGAGGGAAAGCAGCCAGGGAATGGGTCGTTGTTCTGTTTCTAATCAGGAGTAAACGAGGAGCCATTCACAAAATGTTGCTTGGGGAGCTTCTGGCAAAAGTCACTTCCTCTGTGGTAAAAAAAAAAACAGAGAGCAAGATAAATAAAAACAAGGAAGAGGGAGCTGGAGCTTCAACGGAGCTGCAGTTACCAAACCCTTCCCGAGTCCCCCACGCACACACACTGCAGCTGGACGGGGCACGGAGAGCAGCCAGTGGGACAGGAGCAGCATTTTCTTCTCCATGCAGCTGACCCTGGAGGATCCACGTCGGGATGTGGATTCAAAAGGAGCGTGAGACACGCAGAGAGCGACGCTGATCTGCCCGAGCCCGGCTGGAAGGACAGCCCCTGCCTGCTGCTTCACCAAAGAGAACAGTTAAGAGTAATGTTTTCCTTCATGTCCACCCCACCTTCCTTTCCTCCAGCAGCTCTGTTCCTCTCACCCTCTCCTGGTGACAGGCAGGGGGTCCTCTCCCTGCTGCCCTGCTCCTGCCTCCTGCACCTCCCAGTGAACCTCCCTCTCCTTCCCTCCCATCTCCCTCTTCCCCCCCACGATGCCCTTCCCTCCCCTCCCCAGCACATCCCGCTTGTCCTCCACTGCTGCCTTCCCAGAGTGAGGAGCTGGTGAGGGGCTGCAGGGCTCAGGCTCAGCTTCTCCAAGCTGCTAACAAACACCTTGTCCTGTCTGCCCACAGCCCGGGAAGTCATCCCAGCACCTGCCCGGGGGCCATCCATGGAGGTGAACCCCATCTCCCCACCTGCCCCACCACTCCCAATGCCCACAGCCGCCGGAGACGGCCCGTGCAGGGTGGAGGTCGCCGAGGTGGCCACGGACGCCGTCACGCTGCTCGTCTGCCTCTGCGGGCTGCTGGGCAACGGGGCCGTCCTCTGGCTGCTCGGCCTCCGCATCCGCAGGAACCCCATCACCGTCTACATCCTCAACCTGGCCGTGGCTGACTTCACCTTCCTCCTCTTCATGGTCCCCTCAGCCCTCCTCTACATGGTGGAAAGCATCTCCTGCTCCCTGCTTGTGCCCCTGAAGTACCTGAGGTCGCTTTTCCTTCTCTCCCTCTTCTCCTACAACATGGGCCTGTATCTGCTGACAGCCATCAGCATCGAGAGGTGCGTGTCCGTCCTGTGCTCCAGCAGACGCCGTCCCCAGCGCTTGTCAGCCGCGCTGTGTGTCCTGCTCTGGGCCCTCTCCATCGCTGTCATTGCTGCAGTCACTTCCCTGTGCCTGTGGCACGAGCACGAGCACTGCCAGGTCGCTCTCATCTCCATGTACGTCCTCAACTTCCTCATTTTTGCCCCGGCCATGGTCATCTCCAGCACAATCCTCTTCATTAAGGTCCAGTGTGGCCCCCAGCAGCTCCAGCCCAAAAGGCTCTACATCATTATCTTCCTCACCGTCCTCTTCTTCCTCCTCTTCGCCCTTCCCCTCAGCATCTGGAATTTCCTGCAGCAGTTCAGCTACACCCTTGTGCCCTCCCAGGTTGTTTTCCTGCTCGCCTGCATCAACAGCAGCATCAACCCTTTCATCTACTTCTTGGTGGGGAGCTGCCGGAGGCGCTGCTCCCCGGTGTCCCTGCAGGATGCTTTCCGGAGGGTCTTTGAGGAGCCTGAAGACCACACTGCATGCAGCAATGATGCTACAATGGACATACTGGCCCCAGCCTCTTGAAGCCTTTCCACTGCTCTGCTTAAGGCCCCTAGGACAGTGGCTGAGGGTTTCTTTGAGTAACCACGGCAATATTTGCCCTGATGTCACCCTTTCCATTCTGTCTGCTGCAGACGACATCGGGGGCATGGCCAAGGTCGATGTGGGGAGGGATGCTCTGCTGGGAGCTCCTGGGAGCACGGGCTTTCCTCCCCCTGGCCCTGGGACGCTGCTCCCCTGAGGGCAACGTGCCTCAGGGACCACATTCCCGCCTCCCACGCTGTCGGCTTTGCGGGCTCAGCATCTCCTCTGAGAAACCGACTCGTACAGAGCGAAGGGAAAACCCTCTCGATGCCCTAAAGCCCCTCTCCACGCCCCACATCTCACCCTGAACGGCCTCTCGGAGCTCTGCTCTCCTCCCGCAGCGCCAGACGGGGTCGACACCGCCCCGTTCCTGTACCTCTCCCCTGCCTGATCCCAATAAACAGCGTCGCGCATCCCGAGCACCTTCGGCTTTGTCGGTGTCCTGCTGCCACCTGGGGACTGCGGGTGGAGGGAGAGGAGACACAGACACGGTTTGTGCTCACGGCAGCACTAGTGATGCCAGTTGGGACTGTGCTGGCACACCCAGACACGGCAAACAGCAAGCAGCTATTGGCAAACAGCTCCCCAAAGATCTTTTGTTAACTTCAGTGTAAAAGACTCTTCTTTGCCTTCTGAAACTCCCCCTCTTGGCCTGGCTTCAGCAGCCCGGAGCATTCCTCCCGCTGGGATGCTGCGGCAGCAAAGGGAAGGGGGAGTTTGAGGTCCCCATCCAGAAGCGGGATGCCACGTCTGTTGGTCACCACAGGCTCCGCGGAGCGTCACTCGCCTCCCTCCAGGTCCCTCAGCGCTGGGCAGAGCCGCGGGACGGCAGGAACACGGCGCCGGGGGCGACAGCCGTGTGTCAGGCGGCAGCGCTCGGTCAGACGGCGCCCGGCCGCGCTCGGTGCGGCTCCTCCGGCTGCACGGCCGGGGCTGGGCTCCCTCCTGTCCCGAGCAATGCGGACCCTCACCGCCCCCTGCACCTTCCTCCCAGCCCCACCACCTCTCACACCCCCCATGCCAGCCCTACCACATCCTGCACACCCCACCAAACCCACCCCCTCCTGCACCGCCCGGCCAGTCCCACCGTGTCCCACAGCTTCCCACCAACGCCACCGCATCCCACGGCCCCACGCTAACCGCACCCCATCTCACACCTCCCAACCCAGCCCCACCATATCCCATACTCCTCATACCAACCCCGCCGCCTCCTGCACCCCCCACGCCAACCCCAGCACCTCCCACCCCTCAGACAGCCCCACAGCTGAGGCTCCGGTGCCTCCCCGCGGGCTGCTCACCCCGCGCCGCCCCGTAAGGTTTTGGGAGGGGGGGTGTTCTTGGAAAGAGACCCCCACACACACCCATCAGACGTTCCCCTCACGGTGTCCCAGACCTGCCCCCACCTCCTTTTCTCCCGCCCCCACGAGCAGACTGAGAGGAACGGGAGGCGGCGGATGGAGCCAGCGGCGTTTATTGGGGCGGGGGGTGCGGGGCCGGGGTTTTTTGCAGGCAGGGCCCGAGCCAGGGGCCAGGAGCGGGGCTGACGGACTCCGAGCCCCAGACACACAGTTCCCCGGGGCGGACGAGCGGGCCCGGGGGGGCTGGAGGCCGCCCCGCTCCTCTCCATCGCTGGAGGGCAGCATCGGCCCGCGGTGGGACGGGAGGGATGGGAGCGAGATGAGGAGGGGATGGAGACGATGATAAGGGGGATGGAGTGGAGATGGGGTTGGGGATGGAATTGGGATGGGGATAGAGAGAGAATTTGGATGGGGATAGGGATGGAGACAGGGATAGAGATGGGGATCAGGATGAAATTGGGACGGGGATGGAACTGGGAGAAGGATGGAATTGGAATGGGGATGAAACTCGGGTAGAGATGGAAATGGGATGGGGCCAGAGAGATGGTGGGGATGAGATGGAATGAGATGGGTCTGGGAATGGGATGGTGATGGAGCTGGCATGGGGAAGGGTTTGAGAAGGGGTTAGAATTGAGATGGGGATGAGGAGAGCAATGGAATAGGTATGGGGATGGAATGGGGACACAGTGGGACCAAGACAGCAAGGGATAAAAGATGGGATGCATCTTGACACGCAGCCACGGGAAAGTGACCTGTGGGCCCAGACAGGAGCATGAATGAGCAGCTGAGCATGCAGCAGAGCCAGTGTGACCCACGGGGGCCTCTTAGCTGGAGATCGTGGTGACCCCTGTCTCCTCAAAGACCCTCCGGAAGGCGTCCTGCAGGGACACCAGGGAGCAGCGCCTCCGGCAGCTCCCCACCAAGAAGTAGATGAAAGGGTTGATGCTGCTGTTGATGCAGGCGAGCAGGAAAACAACCTGGGAGGGCACAAGGATGTAGCTGAACTGCTGCAGGAAATTCCAGATGCTGAGGGGAAGCATGAAGATGAGGAAGAAGAGGATGGTGAGGAAGATAACGATAAAGAGCTTCTTGGGTTGACGCCTCGTGGAGCCACAAAGGACCTTAATGAAGAGGATGACGTTGGAGATGACCATGGCTGGGGCAAAAATGAGGAAGTTGAGGAGGTACATGGAGATGAGAGCGACCTGGCAGTGCTCGTGCTCGTGCCACAGGCACAGGGAAGTGACTGCAGCAATGACAGCGATGGAGAGGGCCCAGAGCAGGACACACAGCGCGGCTGACAAGCGCTGGGGACGGCGACAGCGGTACCAGAGCGGGCAGAGGACGGACACGCACCTCTCGATGCTGATGGCCGTCAGCAGATACAGGCCCATGTTGTAGCAGAAGAGGGAGAGCAGGAAAGGCGACCTCAGGTACTTCAGGGACACCACCAGGGAGCAGGAGACGCTCTCCACCATGTAGAGGGACACCAAGGCGACCATGAAGAGGAGGAAGGTGAAGTCGGCCACGGCCAGGTTGAGGATGTAGACGGTGATGGGGTTCCTGCGGATGCGGAGGCCGAGCAGCCAGAGGACGGCCCCGTTGCCCAGCAGCCCGCAGAGGCAGACGAGCAGCGTGACGGCGTCCGTGGCCACCTCGGCGACCTCCACCCTGCACGGGCCGTCTCCGGCGGCTGTGGGCGTGGGGGGCGCGGGAGGGGACGGGGGTGTCTGGTTCAGATCCATGGCGGGAGGCGGGATGAGGCCCCCGGCTGCAGTCAGAGGATGGGGAGTCAGTGGGACCCCGAAGGACCTGCCAGAGAGAGGGGTCTGGGTGATGGGGGACAGCGGGGTGACTGGAGGGGCTGGGGTGAGTGCAAAGCAGAGGTGGGGGTCTGCCGGTACCCCAAGGAGGGAGTGCATGTGGGAGCGGGGAGGGGGGCTGTGGGGAGCTCTGGGGAGAGGCAAGCAGCCCCCTGGGCCGGGCTCCCATCCCAACCCCCCCGTCCCTTACCACGCAGCAGCCCAGGGCCGCCCTGCCCACGCCGGGCACGCTCCCTCCCTCCTGCTCCCCTCGCCACGACCTGCTCAGCTGAGGAGATCTGGGGTCCTCAGAAGACCCAAGCAGCCCCGTTTCTCCTCCAAACAAAGCTGCTCTCCGGGGCGTTTCTGCAAGATCACGGGTCAGGTGGTGAGAGAGCACTGGGCAGTTTCACAAACACAGGCTGCTTCTCCTCGCAAATTTCTGCCGGTCCGGTGGGAAAGGAAATGCTTTGGTGCAGAGAATACCCCAGAGGATGAACGCTGCAGCAGCCACATCTTGCTGTGGAAAAATCTTGATGCTTTTAGGATTTGACCTGATATCTCATTTGGCTGGTAATTACCACCTTTCTAATGGTTTTATTGTGCTCCAGTCTCCTTCCCCCACCCTGCCCTGGTGCTGGCATCCTTCTGAGATTGTTCATTACGGTCTGCATTTGCCTCCTAGCCTCCAGACGTGTGAATTGCCACTGTTTCTCCTCAGTCTTCATCCTTCATCGAGCCTGGGTGGGAATTTGGTGGGGGTCAAGCCATGGGTCTAGGAGCTGCAGCACGCTCCTGGACCAGCTGGTACCCATTGAGGGTGCTGGGGGATGACAGTGGGAGGAGTGCAGGGGATGGGACAGGTACAGGACTGGGGGCAATGGCAAGGAATGGCACATGTGAGCCTCCCATCCATCCCTGCACCCCTATACCAGAAGCCCTCATTCATTGGCCAGAGGAGAGGAGGTCTTAGGGACATGGCAATGGACACGGTCTCTCCCTCCTCCCCAGAGCAGCACCGACTGCCCTCTGTGTCCCCTCCAGCCACTGAACCTCCCTTATACTGGTGGGGAAACGGGACCAGATGGTGCTCAAAGCACCTCCTCAGCATCAGCTGTGCTTTGCTTCTACAGCAAGGGCAGAAACCTGCTTCTTCATCTCTTAAGGCTGACATTGTGGCTGTGAATGCTCACACCCTTGCCCAGCTCACCTGCTGTACCCATAGCACAGCCAGTAGGACACCCCACCTCCCAAATCCCTCGTGTCTGAGCATCAGGGTGTTACAGCCCATCCTCACCAGCCTGATAGGGTCACTGGGAAAAGAAACGTGTGCCAGGTGCCGCCAGAGCCAGGCGTGTGCCAGGGCCTGGGATTCCCAGCAGGGTACAGCACAGCACCCAGAAGGGCTGGCACCAGCAGAGGAGCCCGAGCCATGAGTCACCCCCTACACCTCCCTCCACCCTGGACTTTGCCTCCTGTAAATGCTCAGGGCAATAAAATCTGGGCTCTGCAGGGGGAGTGAGCTGTGGCATCTCCCCCCTGCAGCAGGCACTCGGTGGGCAGGGGGCACACACGTGTTTGCACGCCCGGGGATGGGAGCATGCAGAGGAGGGAGCTGGGCAGTGGGAAGGAGAGCTGTACAAGCCTGTGTGTGCACTGAGGGGTGAGAGAAGCGCGTGGAGCTGGGTGTGTGAGCAGGGATAGGTGGGCAAGCACATGTGTGCAACGGACAACTGTGCCCATGTGCAGGCAGGTGTCGGGGGAGATTTGCACACACAGGGAGGGGTTTGCACACAGAGGGAGGGGTTTGCAGGCACAGGCAGAGGTGAGCAGCGTGTGCCAGGCACCGTGTGCCTGCCAAGACGCCCATAGGTCTGTGGGCAGGGCCCGTCAGGCAAGCAGTGGCTGCACCCTGGCCTGGGCGGGTGCCTCCTGCCACCCTGTCACTGTCCCTGTCCCTGTCGAGGTCAGACGAGCTCTGTGGCCCCACTGGCCACCTCCATGCAGCAGGAGCGCAGGGGGCAGAGCCCAGGCCCCCTCAAGGCCGATATCAAGGTTGTCGTGGTGGGGGACGGGGGCTGCGGGAAGACGTGTCTGCTGGTGGCCTTTGCCAGGGGGGACTTCCCCAAGGTAGGAGCTTCCCTGTCCCCTGGCACCTCAGCCCTGCTGGGACACGGGGAAGGGGGGTAAGTCACTGCCCCCAGGTCTCCAGGCTGGTGGTGGAGTGGAGATGGGGCATGGCAGTGGGAGATGGGGCTGGGGGGGCTGGGGGGGCTGGAGCAGGGGGTGATGGGGGTCCAGGGTGGCATCCTCAGGGGGTGGACGGGCGCCTCTCTGGGGTCACAGGCTGGGGAGTGGGGTCTGTCCAGCAGTGAGGGCATGTATGGGATGGTGTGGGGAGGGGGAGCAGCCCACGAGACCCCAGCACCTCTCTCCTGCCCCCCCCCCCCGGCTCATCCTGCCTGCCTGAGGTGCTGCCCCGGGGCTGTGGGGGACAAGCAGCATCCCCACCCTGCTGCTCTGGGGAGGCCCCACCATCTCCTGTCCCCCATTTCCCAACCCTGTGCCCCACCCCTTAGGTTTTCCCCCCCTGCTGCTGCCCACAGACCTGTCTCACCCTCCACCCTGTCCCCTCCAGCTTTATGTCCCCACCGTGTTTGAGAAGTACACGGCCTCCGTCCTGGTTGGTGGCAAGCCCGTGAGGATCCACCTCTGGGACACAGCAGGTGGGTCAGGAGGGGACAGGGCTGGCAGTTGTGCCCCCACTGCCCAGCCCGTGGGTCCCACACTGTGGGTTGTGCCTCGGGGGGGCGTCCCCACGCTACTGTGGGTGATGGAAGGTTAACTCACAGCTGGGTCAAGGGAACATCACTGTGTCACTCTCAGCAGTGCTGCCTTTCTGTCCCCAAAACCCCTCTGTGCCCCCAGGCTGGGAGGAGACCCAGCCCAGTTGCTTACTGGGGTGTAATGGTCTGCTTCTCCACCCACCAGGACAGGAAGATTACGACAGGCTTCGCCCGCTGTCTTACTCAGACTCAGACGTTGTCCTTATCTGCTTTGACGTCACCAACCCCATCAGCTACAACAACATCCCAACCAAGGTAAAGCAGCTGCTCCCACCCCCCCATCATCCCAGGGGAGGTGCTGAGGAGCTGGAGCTGCCCATCCCATATCCCCAGTGACACATCTGTGTGTGTCCCAGAGCTGCTGCCCATCCCATGTCCCCAGTGACAAGTGTGTCCATCCCCTGGAGCTGTTGCCCATCCCATGTCCCCAGTGACACATCTGTGTGTCCCAGAGCTGCTGCCCATCCCATATCCCCAGTGACACATGTGTGTGTCCCCTGGAGCTGCTGCCCATCCCATGTCCCCAGTGACACATGTGTGTGTCCCAGAGCTGCTGCCCATCCCATGTCCCCAGTGACACATGTGTGTGTGTGTCCTGGAGCTGCTGCCCATCCCATATCCCCAGTGACACATGTGTGTGTGTGTCCCAGAGCTGCTGCCCATCCCATGTCCCCAGTGACACGTGTGTGTGTGTGTGCTGGAGCTGCTGCCCATCCCATATCCCCAGTGACAAGTGTGTGTGTGTCCTGGAGCTGCTGCCCATCCCATGTCCCCAGTGACAAGTGTGTGTATGTCCCCTGGAGCTGCTGCCCATCCCATGTCCCCAGTGACACATGTGTGTATGTCCCCTGGAGCTGCTGCCCATCCCATGTCCCCAGTGACAAGTGTGTGTATGTCCCCTGGAGCTGCTGCCCATCCCATGTCCCCAGTGACAAGTGTGTGTGTGTCCTGGAGCTGCTGCCCATCCCATGTCCCCAGTGACACATCTGTGTGTCCCCTGGAGCTGCTGCCCATCCCATATCCCCAGTGACACATGTGTGTGTGTCCCCTGGAGCTGCTGCCCATCCCATGTCCCCAGTGACACATGTGTGTGTGTCCCAGAGCTGCTGCCCATCCCATGTCCCCAGTGACACATCTGTGTGTCCCCTGGAGCTGCTGCCCATCCCATATCCCCAGTGATACATCTGTGTGTCCCCTGGAGCTGCTGCCCATCCCATGTCCCCAGTGACACATGTGTGTGTGTCCCAGAGCTGCTGCCCATCCCATGTCCCCAGTGACACATCTGTGTGTCCCCTGGAGCTGCTGCCCATCCCATGTCCCCAGTGATACATCTGTGTGTCCCCTGGAGCTGCTGCCCATCCCATGTCCCCAGTGACACATGTGTGTGTGTGTCCCGAAGCTGCTGCCCATCCCATGTCCCCAGTGACACATCTGTGTGTCCCCTAGAGCTGCTGCCCATCCCATGTCCCCAGTGATACATCTGTGTGTCCCCTGGAGCTGCTGCCCATCCCATGTCCCCAGTGACACATGTGTGTGTGTGTCCCGAAGCTGCTGCCCATCCCATGTCCCCAGTGACACATCTGTGTGTCCCCTGGAGCTGCTGCCCATCCCATGTCCCCAGTGACACATCTGTGTGTCCCCTGGAGCTGCTGCCCATCCCATGTCCCCAGTGACACATGTGTGTGTGTCCCGAAGCTGCTGCCCATCCCATGTCCCCAGTGACACATGTGTGTGTCCCCTGGAGCTGCTGCCCATCCCATATCCCCAGTGACAAGTGTGTGTGTGTCCCCTGGAGCTGCTGCCCATCCCATATCCCCAGTGACACATGTGTGTGTGTCCCCTGGAGCTGCTGCCCATCCCATATCCCCAGTGACACATGTGTGTGTGTGTCCCAGAGCTGCTGCCCATCCCATATCCCCAGTGACACATGTGTGTGTCTCCTGGAGCTGCTGCCCATCCCATGTCCCCAGTGACACGTGTGTGTGTGTGTCCCCTGGAGCTGCTGCCCATCCCATGTCCCCAGTGACACATGTGTGTGTGTCCCCTGGAGCTGCTGCCCATCCCATGTCCCCAGTGACACATCTGTGTGTGTCCCAGAGCTGCTGCCCATCCCATGTCCCCAGTGACAAGTGTGTGTGTCCCCTGGAGCTGCTGCCCATCCCATGTCCCCAGTGACACATGTGTGTGTGTGCTGGAGCTGCTGCCCATCCCATGTCCCCAGTGACAAGTGTGTGTGTGTGTGCTGGAGCTGCTGCCCATCCCATGTCCCCAGTGACACATGTGTGTGTGTGCTGGAGCTGCTGCCCATCCCATGTCCCCAGTGACAAGTGTGTGTGTGTGCTGGAGCTGCTGCCCATCCCATATCCCCAGTGACAAGTGTGTGTGTGTGCTGGAGCTGTTGCCCATCCCATATCCCCAGTGACACATCTGTGTGTCCCCTGGAGCTGTTGCCCATCCCATATCCCCAGTGACACATGTGTGTGTGTCCCCTGGAGCTGCTGCCCATCCCATGTCCCCAGTGACAAGTGTGTGGGTGTCCTGGAGCTGCTGCCCATCCCATGTCCCCAGTGACAAGTGTGTGTGTGTGCTGGAGCTGCTGCCCATCCCATATCCCCAGTGACAAGTGTGTGTGTGTGTGCTGGAGCTGCTGCCCATCCCATATCCCCAGTGACAAGTGTGTGTGTGTGCTGGAGCTGTTGCCCATCCCATATCCCCAGTGACACATCTGTGTGTCCCCTGGAGCTGTTGCCCATCCCATATCCCCAGTGACACATCTGTGTGTCCCCTGGAGCTGCTGCCCATCCCATATCCCCAGTGACACATCTGTGTGTCCCCTGGAGCTGCTGCCCATCCCATGTCCCCAGTGACACGTGTGTGCCCCCCCCAGTGGTACCCAGAGGTGAACCACTTCTGCAAGGGCATCCCAGTGCTGCTGGTGGGCTGCAAGTCGGACCTGCGGCGGGACCAGGCGGTGCTGAGGAAGCTGCAGGAGGGGCACCTGGAGCCCATCACCTACCAGCAGGCAAGTGGCCACCCCGCCATGGGCTCAGCACGGGGAAAGGGGGGAAGACGAGGGGCTCTGACCCCCTCTGCTCCCCGCAGGGAGAGGCCATGGCCCGGCAGGTCCACGCCGTGTCCTACTTGGAGTGCTCGGCCCGCTACCAGGAGAACATCGGGGCCATCTTCGCGGAAGCCTGCCGTGCCGCCCTCAGCGCCACGCGCCGCAGCCAGCGCAGGAAGCGACCCAGGAGGGGCTGCGTGCTCTGCTGAGCCCCCCGCCCCCGGCACAGCCCCTGTCACCTCCCGCTGTCCCCCCAGCCCGGGGCTTGGGACAGCGGCACCTCAGCTCCCCGCTGCTGCCAGCACCCTCCTGCCACTGCCGGACCTCTGCTGCCACCGCCGGTCGCCATGGGGTGACAGCAGGAAGGGACCCCCAGGGAAGACCTGCTGCGGTCTGCAAGCAGTGAACTGATTTGAGGGGTGGCAAGGGGGTGTCCCCCTCCTGCTGGCAGGCCAGCGAGGGACGGGCAACCCGGCGGGATGCCGGTGCAGCTCTGCCATTAAAGTTCAAGGCACATCAGTGCAGCCCCGTCCCTGTGTCCAGAGATGGGAGTCCCGCTGCAGCCATGGCACTGAGCCCCTCCTGCCCTGTGGCTGCGGCTCCCTGTGCGTGTATATACATGTGTAGGCACATGTGCTGCATGTAGGTGTGTGTGCTGCATGTCTGTAGGGGTGTGTGCATATCTGCTGCATGTGTAGGGGTGTGTGTGTGCTGCATGTCTGTAGGGGTGTGTGCATGTCTGCTGCATGTGTAGGTGTGTATGTGTGTGTGCTGCATGTCTGCAGGGGGGTGTGCATGTCTGCTAGGGGGGTGTGGGGGTGTGTGTGTGTGCTGCATGTCTGCAGGGGGGGTGTGCATTGCTGCATGTATAGGTGTGTGTGTGCTGCATGTCTGTAGGGGTGTGTGCATGTCTGCTGCATGTGTAGGTGTGTATGTGTGTGTGCTGCATGTCTGCAGGGGTGTGTGCATTGCTTCATGTATAGGTGTGTGTGTGCTGCATGTCTGTAGGGGTGTGTGCATCTCTGCTGCATGTATACAGGTGTGTACTGCACATTTGTATGTGTGTATGCATGCATATGCTGCATGTATACACCTGTGTAAGTATGTATCCTGCATGTATAGGGATGTGCATGTGGGTGCTGCATGCATACAGGTATATAAGCATGTACATAAGTGTGTGCTGCACAGATATAGGAGTGCATGTGTGTGCTGCATGTCTGCAGGCGCATGTATGCATCAAAATACACGTGTATGCATGTATGCAGCTGTGTATCCACGTGTGCTGCACATATACAGATGGGAGTATGCAGGTATAGCTGTGTATGCGTGTGCTGCATGTATATAGGTGTGTGTATGCATATGTCCAGGCATGCATGCACATATATGGGTGTGTATGCATGTATATAGCTGTGAATACATGTGCTGCATGTATATAGGTGTGTGTATGCATGTGTCCAGGCATGCATGCACATATATGGATGTGTATGCATGTATATAGCTGTGTATGCATGCTGCACATCTATAGGTGTGAGTATGCATGTGTCCAGGCATGCATGCACATATATGGGTGTGTATGCATGTATATAGCTGTATATGCATGCTGCACATCTATAGGTGTGTGTATGCATGTGTCCAGGCATGCATGCACATATATGGGTGTGTATGCATGTATATAGCTGTATATGCATGCTGCACATCTATAGGTGTGTGTATGCATGCGTCTAGGCATGTATGCACATATATGGGTGTGTATGCATGTATATAGCTGTGAATGCATGTGCTGCATGTATATAGGTGTGTGTATGCATGTGTCCAGGCATACATGCACATATATGGATGTGTATGCATGTATATAGCTGTGTATGCATGCTGCACATCTATAGGTGTGTGTATGCATGTGTCCAGGCATGCATGCACATATATGGGTGTGTATGCATGTATATAGCTGTGTATGCATGCTGCACATCTATAGGTGTGTGTATGCATGTGTCCAGGCATGCATGCACATATATGGGTGTGTATGCATGTATATAGCTGTGTGTGCATGCTGCACATATATAGGTGTGTGTATGCATGTGTCCAGGCATGCATGCACATATATGGGTGTGTATGCATGTATATAGCTGTGTGTGCATGCTGCACATATATAGGTGTGTGTATGCACATATATGGGTGTGTATGCATGTATATAGCTGTATATGCATGCTGCACATCTATAGGTGTGTGTATGCATGTGTCCAGGCATGCATGCACATATATGGGTGTGTATGCATGTATATAGCTGTGTATGCATGCTGCACATCTATAGGTGTGAGTATGCATGTGTCCAGGCATGCATGCACATATATGAGTGTGTATGCATGTATATAGCTGTGTGTGCATGCTGCACATATATAGGTGTGTGTATGCACATATATGGGTGTGTATGCATGTATATAGCTGTGTATGCATGCTGCACATCTATAGGTGTGAGTATGCATGTGTCCAGGCATGCATGCACATATATGGGTGTGTATGCATGTATATAGCTGTGTATGCATCCTGCACATCCATAGGTGTGTGTATGCACATATATGGGTGTGTATGCATGTATATAGCTGTGTATGCATGCTGCACATCTATAGGTGTGTGTATGCATGTGTCCAGGCATGCATGCACATATATGGGTGTGTATGCATGTATATAGCTGTGTATGCATGCTGCACATCTATAGGTGTGAGTATGCATGTGTCCAGGCATGCATGCACATATATGGGTGTGTATGCATGTATATAGCTGTGTATGCATGCTGCACATCTATAGGTGTGTGTATGCATGTGTCCAGGCATGCATGCACATATATGGGTGTGTATGCATGTATATAGCTGTGTATGCATGCTGCACATCTATAGGTGTGAGTATGCATGTGTCCAGGCATGCATGCACACATATGGGTGTGTATGCATGTATATAGCTGTGTATGCATGCTGCACATCTATAGGTGTGTGTATGCATGTGTCCAGGCATGCATGCACACATATGGGTGTGTATGCATGTATATAGCTGTGTATGCATGCTGCACATCTATAGGTGTGTGTATGCATGTGTCCAGGCATGCATGCACATATATGGGTGTGTATGCATGTATATAGCTGTGTGTGCATGCTGCACATATATAGGTGTGTGTATGCACATATATGGGTGTGTATGCATGTATATAGCTGTGTATGCATGCTGCACATCTATAGGTGTGTGTATGCATGTGTCCAGGCATGCATGCACATATATGGGTGTGTATGCATGTATATAGCTGTGTATGCATGCTGCACATCTATAGGTGTGTGTATGCATGCATCTAGGCATGCATGCACATATATGGGTGTGTATGCATGTATATAGCTGTATATGCATGCTGCACATCTATAGGTGTGTGTATGCATGCATCTAGGCATGCATGCACATATATGGGTGTGTATGCATGTATATAGCTGTGTATGCATGCTGCACATATATAGGTGTGTGTATGCACATATATGGGTGTGTATGCATGTATATAGCTGTGTATGCATGCTCTGCATGTATATAGGTGTATGTATGCATGTATCTAGGCATGTATGCACACATAGGGGTGTGTATGCATGCATACAGCTGTGTATGCATGTGCTGCACGTCCATAGGCGTGTGTACGCATGCATCTAGGCATGCATGCACACATATGGGTGTGTACGCATGCACATAGCCGTGTATGCGTGCGCTGCACGTCCGCAGGTGCGTGCTCCATGTCGGTACGTGCGTGCTGCATGTGCACCGGCGCGTGCTCCACGCGTGCACTACACGGCGCCGGTGCGCTCGGGGTGCGCGCAGCTGCACGCGCGCGGGTGCATGCACAGCCCTACGTACACACCCCCGCGCACACACGCGCACCCCCCCCCACACACCCCCCCCACGCACGCGGGACCCCCGCGCGCAGCCCGGTCTCGCGGCTCCTCCTCCCCCCGCCCAACCCGCCGTGCGCACGCGCGGGGCGGGGCCGGGCGCGGGGCGGGGCGGGGCGGGGCCAGCGGGGGCGGGGCCGCTGCCGGGACGTGCGCGCGCCCAGCGGCGGCGGCGGCGCGGGGCCGGGCGTTGCGGGGGGGCGGGGGGCGGGAGCCGCGGCGCGTGCGCACGGCCGTTGGCGGGGGAGGCGGCGGGGGGGGGGGGTCAGGGGAGGTTGCGGGCGGCGCAGGCGCAGTGCGGCGGCCGAGTCAGTGTGTATGTGAGACTCTGACGGGTTCAAAATGGCGGCGGCGGCTCCTGTGTGAGGAGGGGAACCGCGTCCCGGCCGGGGGGCGGCGGGGCGGGCGGCGGGGCGCGGGAGCGGCGGGAGGCGGCGGCGGCCGGGCGCTTGCGGGGCCGGCGGCGGCTCGGCACCTGGCGCCGGGGGGGGTGCGGCGGGGAGCGGCGGCGGCGGCGGAGGGGGGGGACGCGGCGCCGGGCGGACGCGGCGCCGGGCCGGGGAGCGGGGCCCGCGGGCAGCGGGTCGGGGCGGCCGGCGGGGCTGTCAGCGGCCGCTCGCCGCGGCGGGGGCGGCGGGGCGCGGGGAGGGAGGAGGCGGCGGGGCCGGGGAAGGGGGGGGGGGTGAGGCGTGGGGCGTCGCGGCGGCCCGGGCCCGGGCCCGGGGCGCGATCGCTGCCTGACCCGGGGGTTCCTTCCCCGACTCTTCTGTTTCTCCCCGTCTCGGCGTTAGAAGAGGACAAAGGCGCCGGAGAGACCTGGTGAGCCGCTGGCGGGGGGCGGGCGGCGGTGGGGGGGGTGGGGGGGTCCGGCGCCGTCCCGCCGCCCCCGGACGACCCCTCAAGTTTCCGCGAGTCCCCGGGAGAGGAGTCGGGCGGCGCAGCCGCTGCCCCGGGCGGGAGGGGGCGGGCGGGTCTCCCCTTCCTGGCGGCCCCCGGGGAGGCGAGGCCGGGAAGTTCGGTGGGCAGGGGAGCGCTGGGGGCGGACGGCCCCCGGGGCCGGAGGGTACCGGCTTACAGCTCCCCGAGCACCGTCCCAGGGCTTCCCCCGCCGCCGCTTTGTTCTGCCGGGCAGGGGCTGTTTCCCTCCTGCCCCGACGGCGGGGCGGGGGCGGCGGCGCCGGGACGGGACGGGCTGGAGGTTGCCCCGCGGTGCGGGTGTTGCGAACGGGCTGCTGGGTTGTTCTCGGGGTTGTCTGGTTGTTTCTACACCGAGTTGAGCGAGCGCGGGGCAAGCTCGTCGGGCTGTCTCGGCTGAGCCGGGAGCGCTGTCCCGAGCGCTGCGGGGAGGGGGGAGACGCTGGCGGGAGAGGAACCGCTCCGCTGTCAAACCGCGCTCCGAGGGGCAGCGGAGAGCAGGAGGGGAGTGGGTTGTGTCTGAGCTGGGGCAGCGGTTCCGTAACGCTACACTGGGCGGCGGGTTCCTTCCCCGAAGGTCTGACATACGCATGGTTCTGGGGTTTAAGGGTACACACGGGCTTTGGGTTCTTTCCGTGGCTTTTAAAGGGGGGGGAGGGAACAGAAAAGTTGAGGTGCCATCCGATTCCCCGGGGGTTTTGCCGTGTTATCGGGTGGTGACACGAGGTGGCAGCTTCTGAGACCCGAGTGTGTGGGTCTTGTCAAGCGACTCCCGTGGCCGCAGCCCCGCTCAAGCCGTGTGTGACAGAGAGGTCCCCTGCGCCTTCCCCCTTCACGGGAGCTGCTCTCTGGAGCCTCTCCCGAGTGCCAGAGGACGGCAGTCGTGTTGTTCCGAGGACTTGGTTCTCCGGTGTGCAGTCTGTGGGGAAAGCAGCCTTCTCCCCTCCTGCCCTCAGGAGTCTGACAGCAGCTTGTGTGTTTTCTATCCCCGTGTGGGCCAGCTGAGCTGCAGCTTGTGCTGGGGGTAGTGCAGAGCGGAGGCTCTTGCCCCATCCCAGCCCTGCAGCTCAGGCTGCCTGAGGGAACAGCTGATAAAGCCATTTACTCTAGGTCATGCCTAAAGTTAGCATGGGAGCGGTCAAAGTTGAGGTGGGCTCACGCACACAGGGTTCTCTTCACCCTGCATGGCGGTGTGGGATCGGCCTCCACATAAGCCAAGAAGTTGAGGGGTGTAGGCATGTCATCTCTCTGTGTGCTCTGCCTCACTGTTTCCCTCTGACTTCAAAGGAGGAAGAGGAGGAAGACAGCAGTCCTGGAGTGTCCTTCTCGCTCTCTTCAGAAGAGTCGGAGATGGAGCCCGAGGAAGAAAGGATCCGTTACAGCCAAAGACTGGTCAGTACCGGCCCCAAACACTCCTACTCTGCTCTTGCTTCTGCTCCACCTGAAGAAAAGGCTTTTGTTGGTAACAGGGTTAACCAACCCTAAAAAAAGTCACTGTGGCAGGTCAGTGCAGCCTGCCCAGAGGTGTTATCTCAGCCAGCAGAGGCTTAGGTGGCTCCGTGGCTCCTGCCTGGGACGCAGAGTGCCCTGGTGAAAGGCACTTGGCTCTGGAAGAAGAGAGGTTTAGGGACTGAGTCTGCAGAAGGTGGTTTGTGCAGCTGCTGGACAGAAGTCTGAAATGAGTGGCAGTGTAGCTCGTGGCAGGGCAGGTTTTCTCCATGTGTGTATTACAAGCAGAGAAGCCGAGATACTGTCTGTTACCACGATGTCAGCCTGGACTTGATTTGAGCGTGCTGTGAAATCTGACAAAAGCAGCTCCAGCTCCAAGCTCAAGTTGACTTGTGCCTGTGCACATGTGCATGTCTCTTCTCCTGGTGTTTTCTTTCAGAGGGAACTGTTCCAAAAGCCGGGTCTTAGGCCCTGTCAGGAGCTCTGGCTCAGCTGATGTTTGCGCCGCTGGTTGGGGAGTTGAGCTCTAACTGTGAGCAGTTTGAAAGCAGCTGCTCTGAGAGTCTGAGATAATATTCCCAGAGATGCCAGGGATAGGGAGGCTGCTGTGTCTCCTGCAGATCAGTTTCATGTTGTCTGAGGCAGCTGTGAGCCCCCTGGCAAAGGAGAGTGTTTGCTCTGTGACAGCAGGGGCTGTGTGTCCCTGTGGCTCACCTTCAGGGCGCTCTCTGTAAAGGTAAAGCCTTATCCTTTAATACTCTGAAACTGTTTGGTGTCAGGCAGTGTGGCACTTGGCATTAAGCTTTGCCCTCAAGACTGAGCAGTTCTTGTTGCTGCTGGGTGCCTGGCCATAGAAGAGGTGGCAGGGACTTGTGGTCAGCGTGTGCTGAGGGATGGGAATCCTCTGCTGAGGGGGGAAGCAGTTAATCCAGCCTTGGCCCCCACGGAGAGGGTGATACTGCATAGGCCAGGGTTTGTCCAAACACCTTCCTGTAGGTCTGCTCCTTTCCTGGTGCTGCTTGGTGTCTGCTTCACAGACAGGATTGTTATACTGGGTGGTTTGGCATCTATGATGTTATAGTCAGCTGCCTTAGCCCACTCTGGGAACCTGAAGTGACTGACTTGAAGTGGTTTTGAGTCTTTTCTCCTTTTTTTGAGTGGGTGCTTAAAAAAAGTAGAACCCCAAACCAAACTGTAATACTTCTGTGGGCCCTTCAAGATGGCTTGTTCTTCTCAGGTGCTTTGCTTTAATTTGGCAATGCTGCCAGAAGCAGCAGCCTCACCTCCTCCCTTGCCCTGACACACTTGTTCGCACAACTTGCAGCTCAAGCTGCTGGTTGGACTGGGGAGCAACCATTCCTCTAGGCAGCAGTGAGGCTGGTGGGATGGCTTCTCTTGGAGGCAACACTGGCTTCAGGTTTTGATTAAACTATGCTCTTGATGAGCTGAAGTAACTCAAAGTGGCTGGGTAAAGACTCAGCAGATGAAGGGGACGAGTGCCCAGGAACTTAGCTGTTTAAAAATACTTCTAATCTCACAAGTAAGAGTCACCAGGAAGAGTTGCTGTCCTAGGGTAGGTAGCCCAGGCTCCAACACACTGTGCTAAGCTGGATGAGTGGCTACATGCTGATGAGCTACGTGCTTAAGGGGCTTGGGAAGGCACATGGGCAGCAAGCAGAGGATGAGGCTCACCTAGGCTCTGTGGCCTCAGGAGCGTGCTGGCTCTGCTGGCCTGCAGCCCAGAGCAGGAGGCATCAGCCCTGGATGGTAGGTAAGGCTTGGTTCATGCCTCCTTCTTCCCTTTTCCTGGGAACTTCAGCTTGTTGGGCTCTCTTGCTCTGTCATTAAAGGACCTTTAAAGGATGCTGGGTGTTTTTTCCAAGGTGCATGCTTTGAAATGCAAGGAGCTGTTCTCTTAGTGTTTCTAGTCCTTACAGAGTAAGGTATCACAGATGAATTATCCAGCAAGATAAAAGTGCTGAATATGGCTTATTTGAATATCCTACTCCCACATCTTCCTTGGTCTTGGGAGTTGGTTTTAACATGCCTACATGAGAAGCTCTAGGTAGGGAAGCAAGTAGTTGGTAGTGCTGTACTTCAGTGCTTCTGCTGTGTGACTGGGGATCAATGTGGGTGTGAGAGCAAAAGGACAAAAAAAGACCAACATCCAAGGGTGACAGTGGCCCTACCAGCCAAACAGCCTTGGCCACAGTCAGTTCTGGTGGTGAGGGAGCTGAATTAATTGCATGGGCAAGTAGCATGGCTTGAGGTGGCAGGAGGAGGTGGCTTTTTGGTGTGTTAGGGTGATGATACCAACAGCATCTTTTGGCTGGCTGCTTTCCATCAGAGTGTAGAGAAGATCTTGAGCATTTTGTACTGCTTTTCCTTCCTCCAGTTCAAGAAAAATCTGACCTCTGTGTATTTTCTGGATGCATTTGTCAGTATTGATGAGAGAGGGAAGCTGAACCTCTGGTTTGGATATAGCTGCATTCCTGTGAGAGCTCTCTGCCAGCTGACACGTTGCTCTGTAGCCACATTGTTCTGTGCTTGCTTCCTAGCTCAGGGTCCACCACTCCCAAGAGTTTGAGGGCCTGGGTGAACCTGACAGGCTCTCTTGTACCCAGCTGAAGCAATTAGACTGTGGCAGAAGCTGTGCCACAGCTCTGGGAGGCTGAGGCAGGTAGGGGAAGCCTGGGGATGATGCTGTGCCAGTGGACAGAGTGTGCAGGGTAAGGGGTGTCCACGTTCCAGAGGTTCAGCTGGGCCTCCCTGACCCATGAGGAGTGGAGGATGGGGCTTGTCAGAATGGGACGTGCTCCTGCTCCTCAGCTTTGGAATGGGGCAGTGCTTTGGGGATTGATTGGAGGTGCTGGCTTCATAAGCTGGAGATGCATGTTTTGCAGGCCCTTAATCAGGGAGCTGAAATGCTCCATTGTGTCCTGTGGCCCGAGTGCCAGTGCAGCCCTGGCACTAACAATGCCATGGGCCCTCTCTGAGACTTGGAAGCCTTTTGCTGACTGTCAGTGGGTGCTCACACCCAGCCCACGTCCCTGCAAGGAGACAGAGGGGCCTACTGGCACCTGGAGCAGGAGCCTGCACTCCTGAAAGGCAGGAGCAGCACCGCAAGCAGCTCTGGCTGTGGACTAACAGCTCTGGAGAACCAGAAGTGCTGTGCTGCTCAGGTACTCTGCATCTCCCTCACAGAGTCCATCATCTGCCTTGCACCCCCTCAGCACTCACCAGCATCTCAAGGACGTGATTCAGGAGTTGGAGAAGAACCTGTTGCATGTATGTAGCTGAGTTTTTTGCTGAGGTTAGATATTGGTGTAGGGTCATGAGCAGGGAAGGAATCTCCTGGTGGTGCTCAACAAGTCCATCTCTGGAAACTGCTGCTGGACTCAACTCTCTGTACAGATGTGCTGGGTGTGCTTGAGCGTGCCCTACACTGAGGAGGGGCTTCTCTCTGACTCCAGTCTCCACTGCACACAAAGCCACTTCACCCTTCCAGATCTACAGACCTGGGGAAGGGTTTCTTCAGCAGGACACGAGGCTGATGTCCACCTGCCCTTCTGCAGGGGAGTCATTGATTACCCCAGGGTGCTGCTGTGAGGAAATCTCACCTTCTGGCTGCTCCAGGGCTAATTTTGCCAGGCCTTTGCTGTGAGCTAAGAGCCTGTGAGCTGGGATTAGCACATCCTCAAAGTGATAAGGCTTGTGGTGAGGAGTGAAGGGCACAGCACTGGGTCACTTCAGAATGGCTTTGGGTGAGCACAGCAGGAGAGTGCCATTAGCATTACAACCCTTGTGGTCTTTCTGCTGCTGTCAAGTCAGCAGTCTCTATCTCAGGGTGTGGTTCCCAGTTAGGTTTGCTGGTGTGGCAGAGCTGGTTTAAGAGGGTTCCTCCCTCCCTCTCTTAGTGCCTCAGGAGCTGATGCCTTAAATGAAAGTTGGCAGGGGAAGACATCTAATCCAAGCTGTTGTGGGTGCTTGGCTCCTGAGCTGCCCCACCAGCAAGTCTGATGAGCCTGGAGAGGTGGCAGAGATGGGGAGGCCAGGGTGGGGTAGGAACCTCTGAAACTGGCTCTGCTGCTGCAGAGAGCCTCTGGTGCAGCTGCACCTCCCTCTCTGCTGAAGGTGTGGTGGTGCCCAGTGACCATCCTTGGCTGGGTGCAGGACACCCTTGTTTTGGTCAGTGGGACACCTGTGAAGAGAAACAGGCCTGTGGAGGAGGAGGTGCACTCATTGGGTGCTGCAGCATATGGGTGATGAGGGGGGAGCCAGGGAGTGAAATGGTGTCTCTGCAGTGGCTTGAGGCAGTCCCTGTCCTGCCCTCAGGTCAAATCCTTAGGTGAAATTTGAGAGGAGGCTTCTGCCTGTCCCTACCAGCCAAAAAAAGTGAGGCCTCTCCTGTAACCAGCAGTTAGCAAACCTGTCCTTGCATGTTGGTGTCCAGGATAGCCCCTGGGTGAGAGTTCATGTGAGCTTTACAGTATGGGGAGTCACCAGCTGAGGGCTGAAGCTCAGGGGGTGTGGAGGAAAGGGTTTCTCTTGCAGCTGTGTGTATGGTGGTGTGGAGTGGGCACCAGCAGGCTCCAGCATGCACTGCCCATGCCTGAGGGATGGCAAGGCTGGCTCTGAGGAGGGCCCAGAGTCACAGCAGCTCCAATCCTGTGGTTTCTAAATGGTTTGTATCACTGGTACTGAATCCTGTCTGCAGGATGGGGTGATGTCAAACCCAGGCCACAGCCCATGGGGCCAGGAAGGCCTGTGTGTGGCAGCTTTCATGTGACATCCATGACAAAGTTCCAGCCCTTATCCTTCCTCCACCAAGGGGATGGATGGCCTCAAAGCTGTGAGAGGGAGGTCAGTGGGAGCAGCCTGTGGGCTGGCAGGATGCTGGTTATGCCTGGTAAGGTAAGAAAGAGGAGGATGCAGCTGCCTGCCCTCCCTGTATTGGTCAGGCAGCTGCCCTTTGCTCTCTCTAGAATGGCTCAGGCTGTTCCAGTGCTGGAATGCCAGGGGCAATGCTTTCCCAGCAGCTTCAGCCTGACTTATTGTCTCTCTTGTAGCACTGCTTAGTGCCAGGTAGTGATCCCTCTTGGTGGCTGGCATCCTCAGGTCTTGGTGTGCCTGACAGAGGCCAGTCCTGATGGCTGCTGGCTTTCCCCATTGACCTGTAGGGTTGTGCTGGGCTGAGCCTTCCAGTGGAGTTCCCACAGGTGCTGATGTGTAGGACAAACCACTTGCACTGGGGTGAGAAGCTGGGTGCTGGAAGGTTGTACATCACCCCTCCATTGGAAATTAAACCCTCTCAAGCAATGCTCCCTTGTGTTGCCTGAAAGGGCTCAGAGTTTGTCTGCTCTGGGCCCTGTGTGAAGCCCTGCCTGGCCACATGTCACTGGCCACAACTCACTTTCCTTGTCTAGACAGGACCTGTGCAAGTAGGGTAATTAATCTCTTCCACATGGCTCTGCCTCAGACTGGAGACACTACAAATGAGTCATTCCAAATGACCCAGGTATAATAATTGAGCTCTAAATAATTGAGAAACTGTTCAGATTTGATCTGGGCAGCTTTTTGGTGGAAGCTAACAGCATCTAAAGTCTGTCCTTGGGAAGCTTGAGAAACCCCTGTGAGCGCTGAGCTCCTGAAAGCTGCAAGTGTGCTGATTCCTGGGAGAATATCAGCCCTGAAACCAACTGGGTGAAGTTATGTGTCAGCAGAGAGGAAGGTAGGAAGTAAAGACTTGTTGGTTTCATACTGTCCCAGGCCTTGGCTGTGCCTTGAGTGTGTCCTGGAAGCTGCAGTGCTGACAGAGGCAGCACAGGAGCTCTTGAAGTTAGCTGTGAGTTACCTTATTGCCCATCCTGGGTCCTGGTGGAGAGGGAGATGAGAGCAGAGAAGGATCTTGCTTGGTTGCCTTGGGAAAAGCAAAAGAGCAAAGTGGAAGAGCAAACTCCCCAGCAGGATGACAGGGCCTATAATTAGATATCAAAGATAATAAGCTGTCAAAAGCTCTGGGAGGCAAGAGGGTGGGGAGCATGTATCTTAGAACTGGAAGCATTGTCTCCAGTCAGCTTGGAGAACCTGGAATCTCAGCTGGGTCTGGTGTTCTTGGGGGTCACACAAAACAAACCTGTGCAGAGCCCTCCAGCTGGGAGGGAGCAGTGGATGTGCCTCTGTTTGGACAAGGGGATGTGACCATTTGAGCTGAAGCTAAGCAGCAGTCTGTGACTGCCCTTGTACAGATGCATCACCAGAAAGCATGTCAAAAACAGCATCACAAGCTCTCTTCTGTCGTGGATGGTCTCCAGCTAGTTGAGCTACAGACCAGGCTCTTTGCTGCACAAGTGCTTGTGCCCAGCCAGGCTTAACTCCTTTTCTGGAGGGCTTGGGGTAGAGGAGCTGGAGAGAACTTTGATGGTGTTCTTCCCTTTCCACAGTGATCTGAACTCCCTATCCTGCCCCTACAGATCTCCCTTGGCAAGGATGCCAATGACTTGGTTTGTGAGAGCCTGTTGATGCTGCCTCTTGGCTCCTGTCAGTGCTGCAAGTAGCAACTGTAGGAGCAAGTGCTCTGCCAACTCTGTGTTGGATCCCAGGCTGTTAGGAAGAGCTCTGTGCAGAGAGGCAGCCTGCTTACTAAGACTTGGACCACACTGCCTCATTTTGACCTGTCCTTGCTCATCTGATGGAGAAATCACAGGCTCCAGGATGGTGAATGAGCTGCTGTGACTGAGCTCTGCTTGAAGCTTAATCTGGAGAGACCAGAAGGGTTGCAATGAAGTTTTCTGCTGTCTGATCCTCTCTGTTGGCCTCTTTTTCCAGTTCCCAGGAGGCAGATGAGGAAGGTTCACAGCCTCCTGAGGCATTGCTTGCTGCCACTTGGGATGCTTCACCTGGTCACAAAGTGTAGCCTGTGCATCAGTGATGGGAGAGAGGAGATTGATCCATCTGACAGGGTTTCTCTCTGTTTCTTGTGCTTGGACTTCTCTGTTGCTGTAGAAACAACACTGGTAGTAAACAGCATGAGCTGACTGTCCAGGGACTCTGAATCCTTGGGGAAGTTCCAGGAACTTCAACCAGAGGAGCTTTTGGGCTGGGATGTGCCTGGGGTTGCAGGGTGGTAAGAGGAGATAGGGGAGTTTATGCTTGTGCAATAACCTGATGGGGAGGTGCTGTCTGCAGCTCTCCCACCCTGCTTGAGTGTCTGGAAGGTTGCAAATCCAAGTGGCACCTTGCTGCCAGGAGAGCTGAGGGGTGATCCATGGTGCTGCTTGTGATGTGCTCATGTGTGTGAGTGAGCTGGGACAGGACTGGCAATCTTTACTGCTGCTAGCTAGAAGAGGTCATATTGATGGGGAGGCAGTGAATGGAGCAGTGAACTTTCCTCCCCACAGCACATTAAACTGGCAGCTTTTTGTCTCTCCCTGGATTTTACATGGTTTAACTATCACTTTGCACACCAAGAGTATTCATAAAGCCTCCACCCTGTACCCTTCTATGTCAAGGAACAGGCTCCAGGCTGTGGTCAGCCACTCTGGGTTCTTGGTTAGTGCTGGCCCTCAGGGTTGGGGTCTGACTGCAGAATCCTGCTGTGGGGGCTCAGCCAGTCCTGACAGAGTCTGGGAGAAGAGGGCACTTGATAAAAGGCACCAGGGGAAGGATGAGGGTGTTGCTGGGTACATGTGTTGTCTGGAGAAGTAGATTCCAAGCAGAGAGGCACATTCTCACTGCAAAAGAGAGATGGTGCAGCAGGACTTGGAGGGACAGCAAAGCAAATGCTGGAGCAACAATCAGGAGAGGTGAGAGCAGAAAAGCCTGTATTTTAAGTGGAAAAAGAGGCTGGCCTGTGCTGTTGCATGGCCCTTGCTCTCCATGTAGCCCTGGGGGTGTGTGCAGTCATGGTGTCATGGTGCAGAGTATGGAGGAAATGCCCTTCCTGATAGATTATTTCACACACTGTTTGTGTTCTTCCCAATGGCCCTGGGTTGTTTTCCTTCTTCCTGAGCATCCTAGGCCTCAGAGCTTGCAGTGCAGGCAGCCCCTTGCTGTTCCATTTAAGGGACAGCAGCAGCTTGGCAGGAATTGCAGCACAAAGCCCAAAGCTTCCTAGGGTCTTGCTCTCCTGTGCTCTAGCCTTGTCCACTTTGTGTGATGGGACAAGCAACAGGTTCCTGGGATGAGACACTGGAGAAATGTGGAGGGTGAGCTCTTCCCCACTGTAAGATCTGAGCTAATCCTCTGGGCTCACTGTGGTGCTGGATCAGCTGCAGCCCTGGCTCTGGATACACATGAGCCTGCTGAGTCTCTGCCTGTGCTCCATGTGGGAGACCAAGGCTCTGCCCACTCTTTCCCCAGTGGGAAAATGGGTTAAGTGTGTGTAATTTTCAACCCTGCCTTTTTGAAGAAGGTTGATGTACATTTTGGGGCTGCTGTTGCCTTCCTGTACATAGCAGGAGCAGCAGAGCTGGTGACACACATCTACCTTTGTGTTGGGGACACCCTGGCAGGAAAAAGGCTTTACCCAGCAGGGCTTTTTCTTGGATTCCTTCTGCTTTGGAGCAGGGGAGTAATTAAAGGGCTTTGGAGGATTTAATGGTCCTTCCTGAGCTTCCTCAGCCTCTCCCAGGATCCAGGGAGGGTTTCTCCAGATGCCAGGGTGCTACAGCTGCTGGTGGGTATGTGCAGGCTGAGGGCTGTTGGTGCCATAAAAGCTATCTGGGACAGTGGCTGCAGATGACTGGAGTGAGAAGCCATATGCCTAGGAGCAGTGCTTCCCTCTTGGGACTGTTGCCAGACTTGCCCATCTGTGCCCTGATCTAGCACCTTCCTCTGGTTGCTCTGGCTCGTGGTGTGGCTCAGCAGGAGCTGCTGGACTTCTCCTTGGCCTCTTGATGCTGTTTCCCCACCTGCCTCCTTCAGCCTTGCTCCAGTTCCCCAATTTCTCCTTGTGCATGTCCAATTTCATAACCCACAAGTGCAAACCAAAGCATTCTCCCTGCTGGTCCTGAACTGCTGCCAGCCTTGCTTGTGATAGGAATCCCTCCTGGAGCTGTGAAGCCTGGAAGGGCTCCAGTTCTGTGTGAGTCCTCTTCACTCCTCAACCTGGTGCTCAGAGTCTCTCTTTGCCCAGGAATGTGCAACCTGGGATACTCCAGTTCTGCTCCTCAGGTTGTGTGAGAGACAGAGGGTGAGGGAGGGGTGTTAAACCTGGGCTGAGCCTACTGGGTCAGTTCTTGGGTTCCTCTTCTGAAAGCAGGCAGCAAGAGAGTGAGTTTAGTGTGGCTGTCTTGTCCAGATGGTCATCCTCAGTGGAGAGGGAGGGCAGGGCTGCTAAAACTAGCCACTCCTCCTGCTAGCTGGGGGAGTAGGACCCCAGAACCACCTCTTGATCATCTCTTGTTACCTCTGGCAGTTATTTGGCAAAGCAAGTGGCTCTGCAGAGGCAACAATATTAACAGAATGACATGGGGCCATGTCTGTAGGACCCTTTGTACCCCAAGAGTGACTGGAGTTGCTGCTTGGGAAGAAGAGGAGCTGAGGAGCAACTGGAATGATTGAAGGTGGGAGGTAGGGAGGTACAGAGAACAGGGGAGGTACAGAGAACAGAAGAGCAACAGGAGTAGTGTGGATGGCTCAGAGCTTAGAGCCTTGGCCAGGAGCTGAATTGGGAGGTGCAGGCTTGGAGGAGAGCATTATAGAAAGGAGAAACCTCTTGTGCTTAAGGTAAGGAGTTATCCTGGCAGCCTGATGATGGGATGTCATCATCTTCATGCCTGGGTTCTTCATGTGGTGTCTGCCAATGCATTGATGGAAGCATCTTCCCTGCAGAGTTCTGGGATTGGCACTTGCTCTGCCCTCAGTCTGCCTGATGGCAGCCTTGCTGCTTCCATGCTTGTCCTGCCAGGGGGTTGCCTTTGCCTTGTATCTTCCCAGAGCTGGTTGGTTTATTACCAGTTTGGAGGCATTTCAGCAAAGTAAACCTACAAAGGGATGGGAGGCACCCAGGGAGGGAGCTCAGGGCTGGATGAGAGAGATCCCTTGGTAAGCCACACTCTTCTGTGTGTGCACTGGGAGCCAGAGAGAAGTTACCTGCAGCAAGGGGAGTTTGGAGGGAGAGTTTAGACATGGGGGTTAAAACTTGACTGCAGAACTGGTGACACTTGTGTCAACATCTTCCCCCTAAAGAAATGAGAGGGGGTTGTGGGAGGCTTCAAATGAGGCAGGCTGCTCTGCACAAAGGCAGGGAGGCACGTGGAGTGAGGGGTGCTTTGATCTCTGGGGTGACAGGAACTGTGGCAGAACAAGGGGAGGCCTCCTGGGAGATGGAGATGATGGGAGGTGAGGGAGGGAATGGCAGTGGACAGGACAGCCAGTGCCTGAAATACTGTGACATTTGTTGGTTTCACGCTAAATATGTGAGACTCAGCAAAAGGGCAGCTTGTTCCTCCTTCAGGTGTGACCTTGTACTCATCCTTCTGGTTCTCTTCAGCCTCCTGTCAGTTCCTTTGCTGTTAGGGGTGGGTTTGCTCCATCAAGGCAGCACTTGGTGATGGAGATAAGTGTCCAAGGAAGGGTTTTGAAGGTCAGCATCACAGAGCTGCATGAAGCACTTGCCTGGGCATCCCTGGGAGAAGGAGACTGCAGGTGGGAGGATCAGCATAGAAGGGAAATCCCATCTGTAGGATTAATATCCATGCTTCCCATTTCCTGCATTAACTGAATGGTACCCAAAAGGACCCAAAAAGTGGTGGAGGACAGGTGTCCTGGATGAGAATTGCTGGCTGTGTGCTTATCCTGACACAGAGACAAAGCCTTTGCACTGCATGACAGGTTTTCCAGTAGCACTGAGAGATGGTGCAATGGGTGTGTTTAATGGGCCTGACTTATCTCAGGCTTCACTGGGGCTGAGCTCCATGTGGGACAGTCTCAGGGATGCAGGGTCTGGAGACATCCCCTCATCTCCTTTTTGGAAGTTGTACATCCCTGCTTGGACTGGCAGTTGCCACTGGAAAAACTCCCAGTAGCAGAGGCACCCCCTGGGAGGAAGTGGGCTTAGGCTAAGAGCCCAGGGCTGTGGCTTGTTGCTGTGCTCTGCTGAGGCCACCCTGGTTGTGGTTGCACCAGGGAGCAGAAAGAAAGTTAAGGAGGGCTGTAGTGATCCTGGCACAGAAAGAGAACAACCTTTGTGCTGTGGGAAGGATTTGCAGAGCTCTCACCAAGCGTGTGCTGGTGGAAAGGTGAGGTTGGCATGAGCTTGTCATGGCTTTGTGTGTCTCTTGCCCTTTGCAGGTATGACCTGTAGGCAGTTATTTAGCCAGGTTTTGATTCCCTGTATGGCAGGTGAGGATCAACATACAGCAGAGAAGAAAGGGGTCTGGGACTGTCCCTACACAGGCTCACGTGCAGCCCGCATCTGTCCTCATGTGGATAATCCAGCTTGGGGAGCTGGGGAACTGTGGCTTGTGGAAGTGCTGTGAGGAAGCTGCAGACTCCAGGAGGGAGAAAACTGCTGCAGAGATCTGCCCAAAGGCCCAGCAGGCACTGCCTCTCCCAGAGTACATGCTTGGAAGTGCAGAAGCCTTTCCTTCCTCTTGTCCTCTCTGTGCCTGCTGGAGTATTGTTTGTTCCCCACCCTCCCAAGACAACAATGACATGAAAGCTCTGTGGCCTGGGCTGGATACACGAGAGGCCTTGTATAACTGGTGGGAGCTATTTGTATTGTGGCAGTGCTTCTGGGTCCTCAGCCACCACTGGGATCCTATTCTCCTGCATAGTGTGCAGATGAGGAGGCCAGACCCTTCCCTGCCCACAGGAACAAGCCAAGCTGATCTGGCTGGGAGTGTGGAGAGGATTTTGTGTCTGGTGGTTTGCTGATGCCAACAGGACTTTGGAATGTGCTTGACTGGAGGAGACAGTCCCCTTCCCTCTGTGTTCTGCATCCCCATTTCCCCACTGCAAAGGGATTTGAGTTCCTGGTGTTTGCACCCATTTCCTGGGGTTGCATCCTTGCAATGCAGCTGTCTTCCCTTTGCCTCAGAGGCTGCAGTGTGAGTGAGATCAGAGAAGGAGTCAGTGCAGAGCCATGGATGGATCCAGGTGGAGTGAAGTGAAGTTTGTGCTGCTGCTGTTTCACACCAGTCCACTGCAGGTTGGGCTGATGGAACCACATCCTCTCAGAGACATCCTGCTGCTTTGCTCATGAAGCTTCCAAGCTTGTTACTGAGTGACCAGATCACTGCAAGTTCACTTAGGGTGGAAGTGGAATTTGTGCTCAGCATTAACCAACACAAAGTGCCAAACTGGAGTGACTGAGTGCTGCAGGCAGGGGGAGGGAGTGGGAGGATGGGGAAGGGAAGGGAGCAGGAGCAGCAACTCTGCACAGCATCTCTGGCAGCTTACCCTGAGCTCAGCCTGAGTCTGTCTTCTTGCTAGGACTGTGCCCTCAGCCTGAGGGCAGCATCCTCCTGTGGCACCAGTGGGATCTGGATCAGGCCTGGCTGTGTGGTCAGCATTGCTGTTATTAAATTAGCTGGCCTACACCATCCAGAGCCTGTGCTGGCTTGGTGCCACTTGCAGCAGGACAGCCAATGCCTGCTGCAACATGCAGGGCAGTATCTGTGTCCACTCCAGAGGGAAAGCTTCCAGAGAGCTGCCAGACCCTTGAGCTGGCTTGGTGCTCATTTGTGTGGCTGCAGCAGTCTTGCTCTGGGACTCTGGCTCTCTTGTTGAGCTACACCAGAGCTGTATTTAAACCATGTAAGACTTCTGTCCTGGCAGCAGCTGCAGAGGAGTGCCAAGGAGCAAGCCAGGGAATGCCACCTGACCTTGCAGCAGGGTAAAGGACAGTGACAGCAGAGGAGGGGCTTCCCCAGTCCTGTAGGGTGTATTCCTGCTGTACCTTGCTGCTGCCTGGCTTCTCAGGTCACTGGTGTCTTTGGACAAGTGCTGATCTTTACTGGGAGAGATATCTGATTGAAACAGGGCTGTAGCTGGTCATTGCACCTCTGGCTGCAGCTGCCTTCCAGCCCTGAGCTGAGAGGCTCATGGTCAAATGGGACAGCCCAACACAGTAACCCCTCTTCTGGAGCTTGACTAGGAGCCCTGAAATACTACAGGCATCCAGCCTGGCAGCCAGGCAGGAGTCATTAAGAAGCTAGTTTGGCTCTGTCCTTCTCTTGTCAACGTTTAGCATGACTAGACTTTTCATCTCATGGGGTTTTGTAGTCAGGGAAGGCAAGAGAGTTGCTTTTCCTGATCCTGCCAACTAAAGGTGAGTGTCTGGAGTAAAGGAGCAGGTCAAGGCAGCCCCCAGCCTGATCCTGCAGCGTGCAGGATCCCAGAGCAGGTGAGAGCCACAGACTACAGGACCCAGCACCTTCTGCTCCATTGTGCACATCCTCTGATCCACCACAGAGATCTGCCTGCACCAAACAAGCCCAAGGAAGCACTGTGGCCTCTCTTATTTCTGTCTAGAAGTGTAGAAATATGAAGGGGAAGGTACAAAGGAGGTTTCCCTGGTGTGTTTGCCTGTGTGACCTAAGCCCTCCACCCCCTCACGCAGCACCCTTTGGGACAGGAGTGATTTGAAATGCTTCTGGCATGGGAATAGCTGGCCAGCAAATGGAGCTGGTTTGGGTTTCCACCCCCTCCATGGCTCCAGTGAAGGTGAGGAAGGGTCTGTGGGTGTATGTGGAGCTGGAAGCAGCTGGGCTGGTTTCTGTTGGCCAGGAAAGCCCCATGCCTGTATCCTGCCTGAGCATGATATTGGCTCAGGCAAACACTGGGCTGGGCCATGGTGAGGAGAAGAGCCAGTTTGGCTGTTTGTCCAATGCTGTTTGTGTTGCCCTGGGAGTTCAGGAAGGTCTCCTATGGGTTAACAGGAACAGAGACCTGTGGGAGCTGGTTGTCCAGCATCCTGCCCCACAGAGGTGGGGCCAGCTCAGCTCCACCTGCCCAGAGCCACCAAACACAGCCCTGGGCTAACAGCCACATACCTGCTGCATGCTTCCTTCCTCCCTCACCATGGGCTTGCTGCACTGCATCCCTGCCAGGAGTGTTCTGCACTGTTTCAGACACCAGCACAGAGGTGAGATGTGAGGCTTTGCAGCAGGAGAGGGTTGTGGATGGGGGAGAAGCTGCATTCCTCCCAGGGGCTGAAGCCCTGCTGCAGGCTGCTGGACCATGCTCCCAGAAGCCTGTTGGGATGAGAGACTGTGTTTGAAATGGGCTTTTCAGC